>NC_053493.1:189506566-189816566 GCF_905171775.1 Rana temporaria | reverse complement strand
GCGGCCTAAAGTTATTCCACCTATGAAGTGGAATAACAATGTTAAAGTATGGCCGCCGTTCCCGCCGCGAGGTTCGAATTTTTTACGTTGTTTGCGCAAGTCGTCCGCGAATCGGGAGTTACGTCGTTTACGTACACGTCGAAATCAATAGGCCTGTACGGCGTCCTTAGCCGCAATGCGCACTGGGAAATGTAGGCGTCCAGCACATGCGCAGTAGAAAAAAACGTCAAAAAACATGAGGTCAAGCCTCATTTCCATACAACACGCCCCCCTCCAACCAATTTGAATTAGGCGCCCTTACGCCCGCTCGTTTGAGGCTACGCCGCCGTAGATTAGCAGGTAAGTAGATTGAAAATAACTACTAGCCTAGCTAATTTACGGCGGTGTAGCCTTTTACAGAAGACCAGAAGAAGTAAGGCGAGAACAAACAAAAAGCGGAGCCGGCCAGGTGGCTACAACAGAAATTGAGCTGCAGCGCCGCCCACCCCTTGCCCCGCTGCCGGTCTGTCTGTGACCTGTTGTGGAAAGGGACAGGGGTGGGCGATGCCACAGATCAATTGTTGTTGTCTGTTGTAGCCACCCGGCCAGCTCCGTCTTTCTTTTGTTCCCCCTCTGCCTTTGTTACTTCTGCAATTCTGTATTGGCGGCAGAGACACCGCTGCTGGGATACCTGATGTAAGAAGGGCTCCAATGGGGGATACCTGATGTAAGAAGCAGGGTCATCTTAACAAAATTTTGCACCTACTCTCAAGAATTTAATTATAAATAGTTGATAGATTTATTATGAGATTATTAGATTTGTTATCAGATTATTTGTTTATTAGAATGGGTAGAGCTGTGCTGCAACTTCCCCACAACCGTGTGCAATGCATGTGATTTTGGTGGGGTGATGCAGCATTTTGGGAGTTAAAACAAGTGGTAAGGAGCTGACATTGCAGTATGCTGAAGCACAGCCAGTGGCGGAACTACCGCCATAGCAACCCACGCGGGCGCTATGGGGCCCGCAGCCGAGTGGGGCCCGGTGAGCAGGGCAAGGAAATGACCGAGTTTTTTTATTTTATTTTTTCGCGCTGCCGCGCCGCGCCGCTGCCGCCGAGTGTCTAGTGCGGCTCCGGAGCCGCATGCGGCTCTTTTGTACGGCTTTGCTGAGTGCGGACTGCAGAGGATTTAAAAAAGAGCGCGCCGCGCTGTGATAAATATCCCGCCCTCCTCCTCCTAGAGAAGACTAGCTCGTGTGATAGAGCCAGTGTGCTGTCTGTCACACAAGCTGGTCTAGAGGAGGAGGAGGGCGGGACATGTATCAGCGCGCCAGAACCCAGTGGGGGAGCATCGTGAGACGACAGATGACCGCCGTGAAACGTGAGTCACAGCACAGGCTAAGTGAGGGGAACCTGATGTTTTTTTGATGATAATGGGGGGGGGGGGCTGGCTTGGCTTGCAATGGTGATGCCACCTACTGTCTCCTGTCATCATCATGCTTCTTGTCATCCCCCTGTTCCTGGCATCCCAGTGGGATGCCAGGAACAGGGGGATGACGAGGAGCACGATGATCCTACCTCTGAGGCCTGTAATACATTTTATCACCCCTGTCATCTCCATCCTCCCAGTCACCTCCCTGCCACCCACCCCTGTCATCTCCATCCTCCCAGTCACCTCCCTGCCACCCACCCCTGTCACCTCCATCCTCTCCGTCACCTCCCTGCCACCCACCCCTGTCACCTCCATCCTCCCAGTCACCTCCCTGCCACCCACCCCTGTCATCTCCATCCTCTCCGTCACCTCCCTGCCACCCACCCCTGTCATCTCCATCCTCCCAGTCACCTCCCTGCCACCCACCCCTGTCATCTCCATCCTCTCCGTCACCTCCCTGCCACCCACCCCTGTCATCTCCATCCTCTCCGTCACCTCCCTACCACCCACCCCTGTCCTCTCCATCCTCCCCGTCACGTCCCTACCACCCACCCCTGTCATCTCCATCCTCCCTGTCTTCGTCCTGCCACCCACCCTTGTCAGCTTCCTACCACCCACCCTTGTCAGCTCCCTACCACCCACCCTTGTCAGCTTCCTACCACCCACCCTTGTCAGCTTCCTACCACCCACCCTTGTCAGCTCCCTACCACCCACCCCTGTCATCTTCCTACCACCCACCCTTGTCAGCTTCCTACCACCCACACTTGTCAGCTCCCTACCACCCACCCCTGTCATCTTCCTATCTTCCTACCACCCCCTGTAATCTTCATACCACCCCACCCCCTTAAATTTACTGGTGCACATTACATATGATGGATGCAGGGACATTTTCTTTGGGGGGGGCGCACGTAGCTGGTCTTGCCTAGGGCGCCAAATTGCCTAGCACCGGCCCTGCCTGGACTGAGGGGCAAATTTCCGCCAGCCCGCTCCACTCCCTGCTGCACTGAGACAAATTGTTGCCAGCCCGTTCTGCCCGCTCCACTGTGAGGCAAATTGACGCCCACCCGCCAGCCTGTTCTGCCAGCACGCTCCATTCACCTGGGCGTTGCGGGCAGAACAGGTGAACAGTCAGCGGGTGAGCGGGCTTGCTTGCCAATCAGCGGGCGGGGGAGCAGAGAGATGACATCATCTGCATCATTGTAGTTCTGTCCCCACTGTGCGGGCAGCAGAGAGATTACATTATCTCTCTGCTGCCTGCCTTTACTCTGGGACACAGCAAGTGGCAATCCGCAATGCGTGGCAGGTGATGTGGCAAGTGACAATCTGCTACATGTGGCAGGTGGCGTCGTGGCAAGTGACAATCTGCATTGTGTGGCAAGTGACAATCCTCAATGTGTGACATCGTGGCAAGTAACAATCTGCAATGTGTGGCAGGTGACACCCCGCATCTGGTGACGCGGCAAGTGACAATCAGCATCTGAAGGCAGGTGACGTTGGCAAGTAACACGCTCGGGGCTCCTACTGATTCTGCAATATGGTGAGTTGAACTATTTTATATAACAATGTAATAATAGAAATTATGCACTTCAAGCATTTTTATTATTATTATTATTTTTTTTTACTAGTAATGGCAGTGATCTGTTTTTTTTTTTTTTTTTGTGAGACTGCGACATTGCGGTGGACAGGTCAGAAACTTTTGACACATTTTTGGGACCATTCACATTTATACAGCGATCTGTGATTAAAATGCACTGATTAATGTGTAAATGTCACTGTCAGGGAAGGGATTACATGTGTTCCCTGGGAGGTGTTTCTAACTGGGGGGGGTGGGACTGACTGGAGGAGGAGAGAGATCTCTGTTCCTAATCACTAGGATAGAGCCATGACAGGTCCTCTTTATACTCCTACATACATGTATAGCGCCATGACAGGTCCTCATTATACTTCTATATACACGTATAATGCCATGACAGGTCCTTTTTATACTTCTATACATGTATAGAGCCATGACAGGTCCTCTTTAGTTATAATGATATCAAATAAAGGATGTGGGGCATTTTGGTGGGCGTGATTTTTTTTTTTCTGGGGGGGGGGCCCCATACAACATTTTGCTATGGGGCCCTGTGATTTCTAGTTACGCCCCTGAGCACAGCCATATGCTGCGTTGCAGTGTGAATGGGACACATTGGAAATAATTGTTTCCTGAGTGTTCCTGATGTGATAGATGTTTTACAATGCAGTAAAATATCTGTCACTGCATATAGTGTACATGGCTACATTCACACTGGTGATTGGGGCCAGAGCGAATTGAAGGGGCAGTTCCTCCTGTAACTCTCAACTGCCGTCAGCGGCTGAACCTATTTCAGGTCGCCAGTGGCTGAACCTATTTGTCTGTCTCTGTGCAGCTAGTGATTACCTGTGGTGATTGTTGCTGGACACAAAGTGCATGCAGCAGCGATCACTATAGTGAACAGAGCAAGCGGCAGTATGTACCCACTGACAGCCGCAAGAGGATCTGCTGCTACAATGCACACTATCCCTGGTGTGCTTGTAACCCTAGCCCTCAATCAGAGACTCTGTGAGGGACATCTGCAATTAAGAAGGGGGGTGGTTTAGACACACTCACCAATTCTCCAGCAAGGATCTACCACTATGTGTCTGTGATCTGTCAGATTTGGCGACCCGTCAAAATGTATAAGAAGTCACGTTTCGTCGTCACCATCTTGCTACACCCTGCACTCCTCCACTGTAAGGATACACTGAGAAGGGGCAAGCAGACATATTGTTACACCCACCGGAGTTTGTCAGTAGCGCAGTAGATGGTGTCGGTAGAGCAGTGGATGGTGTCGGTAGAGCAGTGGACGGTGTGTCAGTAGAGCAGTGGACGGTGTGTCAATAGAGCAGTGGACGGTGTCAGTAGAGCAGTGGACGATGTATGTAGGGCAGTGGATGATGTCAGTAGGCCAGAGGACGGTATCAGTAGGCCAGAGGACGGTGTCAGTAGAGCAGTGGATGTGTCAGTAGAGCAGTGGACGGTGTATGTAGGGCAGTGGACGGTGTCAGTAGGGTAGAGGACGGTGTCCTCTAAACAGACCCCTGATGCCTCACTTTTGAAACAGAGAAAATGATTGAAGACACAGACCTCAATCTCCATTTCTGCAGCGTCAGCTACACAGAATGAATGAACAGGAAGAGCTCTGCGCTGTCTTCCTGTTGAAGCATAGCAAACAGAGTTCTCCATCCTGAAAAATCCCACACAGAAGCCATAGGCTGCTGCAGAAGAGGGGAAGCCAGCAGCACTGTGGGGGTTAAGTGTAGTCACAGAGGGCATGGGAAGGAGGAATAAAAGTAACCTGGACAGAGGGGCAGCATATACATGAACCGACCCCTTCATTTTCCTCCTGCAGCCTCTGAAAGCCGTCTCTGCTTTTCCTGCAAGATTTCTGCAGTTTCAGAAGGAAAATGGAGGGAGTCAGTTCCTGTATATACTGCCATTCCTGTCCAGGTGTAGGACCTAATGCAGGGGTGCTCAACCTTTAGAAGAGCGATGGCCACTTCAGTAACTTGATAACCGGTCGTGGGTCACAATGGGTTGCCCGGGCAGATGACAGGTCCATGTCCACTCCACATTTGCAGAGCAGACATGAACACGGCCCGCTCTATCCCCTTCATTTTTTTTTAGGGATCAGATTGGAGGTAGGCAAGTGTACAGAGACACAAATCCGCTTACATCTGCCGCTCCATAGAAGTGAATGGAGGGTTCGATTGGGCCCACCTGAAAAAACAGACAGGTGGACCCGATTGGACTAGGGATGAGCCGAACACCCCCCCGTTCGGTTTTGCACCAGAACCTTCGAACGGACCAAACGTTCGCGCGAACATATCGAACCCCATTGATGTCTATGGGACTCGAAAGTTTGAATTCAAAAGTGCTCATTTTAAAGCCCAACATACAAGTTATTGTCGGAAAACAGGTTTGGGGACCCGGGTCTTGCCCCAGGGAAGATGTATCAATGGAGATAAAGTTTTTTCCAATAGGAAGGGAAAGGGGATATTTTGCGGTGCGTGTTTTTACAGAATGATAGTGATGAGAAAGCACAGATTCTTTGTTACAAAATTTACAAAAATACTTTATTCATAAATACAAGATATACAAAATATACAATTGATTAATTTAAAAGAAAGTGGACAACCAGTTGTTGATTTGATTCAGTGGATAACAGAAAGCATCAATCAGTTGGAAATACAGATGCAACTGGAAAAGGAAATCGCATAGACCCTACATGTTTCGCGGACTTCCGCTTCTTCAGGGGAGGGAGCGATATACAGTCAGAATAAACAACTGAAAAGGTATATACAAAAACATTAACCAATGAGATATGATACACAATCAAAAATATTGGGTAACATAAATCAGGGATGGCATATAGTGATAAAATGGTTCCAGAGCTTAAAAGACCACAAATTACCCACAAGTTGCCCACAGTTGGTGACAGACACAGAGTCCCGCAAAGATTGAACTGGTCGTGTGCGTATTCCTGCAAATTAGCAGGAAAAGTTTTACATTGGTCACAAAAGGACAGTCAGAGAAGGGTTAATATGTGAGTGAGACAAGAGAAATTAAATGGAGCAAAAATAGCCAATCCAAAAGGATAGCTAAACGTTATAATAATTATTAATGAAAAAATATATGTTGGAAAAAATAATGGCCATAGTGTTAATTAACACATAAAAGGCCATTAGCAATAATTGCTCTAAGACAATAAAACATATGTTACTCACATAAATAGCGATTTCAAGAGTTAATTAACCAGGGACATCAGTGAGTAATTAGGCTGCAGTGCTAGTTCAATAAAAGAACCATGTAGATTTCACAGAATAACTGTTAAGAAAATAACAATTGGCTACAGTTACAAAGGTGTCCCAGACTCCAAACGGGACAACCATAAAAAGAAAGAAACAAAAACATATTAAACAACTTGTATGCAAATGTATCAAAGCAGACACATGGTTCATTGAAAAGGGATTGCTACAGAGAGATTCACATACCTGCATAAGATCTGTATAAAGATCAGAGGCAGTGTGGCAAAGTCATATACCACAGTATGCTTGGTGTATATAAAGCCAGAAGAAAATCAGCTGCTTAGTCCTGAAAGGAACTAAAGAACATATACAACAAGAAAGGGTGCAGTTAGATGAAATAGGTTCAAAGAGAGCGATTGTAGAAATAGCACAGAAATTAGTTTGTCTTACCTACAAAGCACTTATGATGCGAGTACTCACTGGACATGTAACCCAACGGGGCTCTGCACAAGTTTGTACAGCAAGGCGCCATTTAAATAGGCTGTCCTAACCCAATGTGTGACGTGTGAACATCACATGGAATCGGGTGGGCCAATCACAGCTGAGATTCAACCCCAGTGCACAGCGCGCAATAGCAGCCCAGAGAGGCTTGATGAGATGACAGGTGGAATAAATCACACAATGAGAGCTCACTAGGTCAGCACGGCGGGCAGAGGGAAAGTTTAACCCCGTCAGTGGGCAAGTGAGCTCAAAAAGTGTATGTGTAACAGGACACACGGCAATCAAAGCAAGCTAATCATAGATGGTAAGGGACTGAGTTGTCAGTGATACTGACATAAAGGGGAGATCGCTAACGACACTGCATGGGAAAGATCAGCTGCAGATAGGGGAGTCAGTGTATGGAGGCTAACACCGGGCGCCCTTGTGACTAATGAATAAACCGCACATCCACACAGACCATGGGGGAAAATGTGGCACACCGCCAAATGTGTCCAAGCCAGTGGAAAGAGAAATGAAATCCAGCCTGATACCCACTAACGGGCTGAAGGTTTCAAAAAATAGATGCGGTAAAAAAGCTGAGGAACCATTTAAATAATAAAAAATGTAATACATAGTTGAAAATAATTTATATAAATGCGATAACATTATTCTGAAAAATTATATATGTAAAGAACATATAATTGATAAGCAAGTTTTTGATTGATAATAATGACAGAGATGATTGATCGGATATAATTACAGTGTACTTACTAATGTAATTAGATTTTTTATATATCCAACAGTGTGAGGGGACAGGATATTGTCCTGTGTCCCATAAAGTGCCCCATTATTTATGCATTGAGGGGAAAAAAACATTCACAAAAGTAAGAGAAACAAACAAAAAAAAAAGGAGAAAAGGGAAGACGGTAAGCTGAGGAATACATGAAAGGGAAGGGAAGGAAGGGAAAAAATAAATGAATAGAAGGAGTATAAATACAAAATGTTCAGATGGATGGAAACAACAAGACATAGACCAGAGCTGGTAAGGAGGGCAAACAGAACAGAGAGGAACAGGTACATAGGCATATGTTGACAGATATATTCAAAGAAAAGATTTAAAGCTCAGATTCTCATTCAAGCCAGGGTATTGGGTGGCTTTAAGGCTATAAATCCATCAATCTTCTGATTGTAATAGTGCTGAGTCCACACTGCCACCCCTGAGATCGTGGGGAATGTGGTCCAGAGCCATGAACGTGATCACCTTTGAGTCAAAATTATGAAAGGTAGCAATGTGTAAACCAATGGCAGTAGCTACTTTCTTTTTAAAGATTGGTTTCATGTGGTCACCAATTCTTATGAAAAAACATCTTTTGGTCTTTCCCACATAGAAACACCCACATATACATTGGGCAAGATAAATTACTCACAGTGTTTGACATGTCACTAGTGTTTTAGTTGTATGCCATTGGCCATTGGGCAGTTGAAATTTTTCATAATTGGCTACATAGGGGCACATGTCACAATCCCCACAAGGTGCAGTACCTCCTCTATGGGAGGTTTATTTTGAAGTATCAGGAATCAAGTGAAAGTGACTTCGAACAAGACGATCCCTAAGTGAGGGTGCCCTGTGGTAAGTGATTTCTGGATAATTCTGCACAAATTTGCTTACAGTTGGGTCAGCGCAGAGTAAGGGCCAAAATAGTTTGAGAATGTTTTTTATATCTCTGTGCTGGCTCGAATAGCGGGTGATAATACGGACGGTGTCCGTTTTTTGATTGGTGTGTTTAGATTTTTTTGTCCTTTGGAAAAAATGAGAGAACTCCTTTGCTGTGGTTTAACTCTGTTATAGGCTCTCTTTAGGCATCTATGGCTATATCCTCTTTGCTTCAATCTATGATAAAGATTGGTTGAGTGGATACGAAAATCCTCATCTCTGCTACAGTTGCGTCTTATACGCAAATACTGGCTATAGGGGATGCTGTTCACTAGTGATTCAGGATGAGCACTTCCCGCATGCAGGATCATATTTCCTGCAGTGGGTTTCATATAGAGGGATGAGAAGATCATGCCCTGTTCATCAATGAACACCGTCAGATCAAGAAAATGAATCTCTGTACTGCTATGGTCCATGGTGAACCTAAGATTGAATTAGTTGTCTGAAATTGCGGTAATAAAATCTTGCAACTCCGACTCTGTTCCTGTCCAGAAAAGGAGAACGTCATCGATATATCGATACCAAGAGACAACCTTGTCCAAAAATGGGGCAAGGTCGTCTCTTGAAAAAAGGCTTCTCTCCCACCCCCCCAGGTACAGGTCGGCATACGATGGGGCACATTTCGTCCCCATCGCAACCCCCTGTACCTGGAGGTAGTGGGAAGAGCCAAAAACAAGAACATTGTGTTTTAAATATAGCCTAACAAATCCAAGATAAAGGTGTTATACTTGGAAGTTAGTGGACCTCTTTCAGCTATTAAGCTGTGTACAATTTCCAGACCTTTCTGGTGGGGTATAGAATTGTATAGACTCTCAATATCCAAAGCCACCAAAATGGTGCCCCTGGGAAGGGTGATGCCTTCTAGGGTTTTTAACAAATCAATCGTGTCTTTGATATAAGAGCTTAAAGATGTGACATGTGGGGATAGATAACAAGATCAACAAGAGAACTGGCATTTTCAGTAAGACCAGCACAACACGAAATTATGGGTCGGCCAGGTGGGTCAATAAGCGATTTGTGGGTTTTCGGTAGAGCGTAGAATGTTGGGACTCTAGGATCTTTCGTATTTAAGAACTTCCAAGTGTCTTTATCTATAATGCCCTGAAATAGGGCCCTAGAGATTAATGGTTTGAAATTTGTTACTGAAATTTTCTAGTACCATCCTTGAAATTGGTCGGTACCAGTCAGAGTTTGCCAAAATTTTGGTACACATACGTTCGTATTGTTCAATGTTCATAATGACAAGGTTTCCTCCTTTGTCTGCTGGCTTAATAATTATACTTCTGTTATTTTTGTAGAGAATTAATTGCCTCAATTTGAGTAGGGGTAAGATTTGATACATTTGAACGTTGAGGTTTACGATTTTCGATCTTATGGGTTTATGCTACCCAATATTTTTGATTGTGTATCATATCTCATTAGTTAATGTTTTTGTATATACCTTTTCAGTTGTTTATTCTAACTGGATATCGCTCCCTCCCCTGAAGAAGCGGAAGTCCGCGAAACATGTAGGGTCTATGCGATTTCCTTTTCCAGTTGCATCTGTATTTCCAACTGATTGATGCTTTCTGTTATCCACTGAATCATATCAACAACTGGTTGTCCACTTTCTTTTAAATTAATCAATTGTATATTTTGTATATCTTGCATTTATGAATAAAGTATTTTTGTCAATTTTGTAACAAAGAATCTGTGCTTTCTCATCACTATCATTCTGTAAAAACATGCACCGCAAATTATCCCCTTTCCCTTCCTATTGGAAAAAAACGTTATCTACCTATTTGGGATTAGGTGCCTTTTTCTTGGGTGAATCTATACATTTTGGACCATATTTATAAATGTATCAATGGAATTTTTTTAAAAAAACGGTTGTTTTTTCTGGAGCAGTGATTTTAATGATGCTTAAAGTGAAAAAAAAAGAAAATTCCTTTAACTATTGTACCTGCTGGGTGTCTATAGTATGCCTGTGAGGTGGCACGTGTTTAGAACTGTCCCTGCACAAAATGAGATTACTATAAGAAAAAAGTCATTTAAGACTGCTTACGGCTTTAATGTAATGTTTGGTCCCTGCAATATGGATGAAAATCACTGATAAAAATAGCATGGGTTTCCTCGCCCCCTCCCCCAGGTCATTACAAGCCCCTTTGGCCATATACTGTATACTTTGAACAGCAGTATACAGGCGGTGCAAACAAGACAGGGACTGTAGGTTTATTAAACCTCTGATATCCACTACCATAGCTTATCTTAAAGATACCAAACACATCATCCAGATTTTGCAAAACACCCCTGTAAAGAAAATAGCCTTTTAGTAACAGCATATGTTAGCTCATTATACACTATAAAAGTCACTGTGATGCTTTGACTTCTGTGAAATGGACTATGGACAGGTCTGACCTGCATGTTCCCATAAAAAACGTCCTTATGGATTGACTAGAGTTCTGTCTGGCCAAAAATTATTTCCGGAATGACGATAAATTATTTTTGCAGACCCTCGGGGTAGCCATGGGCGCTCGGTTTGCCCAGAGTGTCGCAAATTTATTCATGGCTCAGCTGGTGTGTTACCAAAAATACATAGATGATTTAATCATGGTCTGGGAGGGGGACTTCATTGGTCTTCAGATGTTTTTGTCCAAGTTGAATGGGAACACTAAGAACATCCGCTTATCCTGGAATGCCAATGCTTCCTGCATGACATTCTTGGATCTAGAAATATTTAGGCATGATTGTTCTTTCAAAACTAGCAATTGTTTCAAACCCACTGACAGGAATGGGTATATACCACTAGATAGCTGTCATCACCATTTGTGGCTTTATAATATTCCATGGGGCCAGTTTATTTGCCCACGGCAAAATTGTACTCTTGAGGCAGACTAGTACACACAGGTCAATGTATTGGCTGATATATTTTTACAAAAGGGGTACACTAAGGAACAGATAAAGGTGACATCCAAAGCATTGGGAACATGTATTGAGCCATTTTAGTTGCAGATTCCAATAAAAATAAGAGTATAGGAGACAATAAATTTGAGTATAAAATAATCTTAGATTATAATATCCAGCATAAAAAATTCGAAAGAATCATTGAGACATTGGGAATTTTTTTTAAAAGGGGCAGAATTTTAGGGGCAGTACTACCCCCATGCCCGAGATTCATTTATAAGAGACCACCGACTTTGAGGGATGTTTTGGCCCCAAGTGTTGTAGACCCCCCAGTTACTAGAGAAAACAGACTTTTTACTTTTCTGTCAGGATTCTATACATGCAGAAAATGCCCAGCATACAGGCAATGCAAACACAACCTTAAGAAAAGGAAGGAGTTTACTGCCACCAATAGAAAATACCAAATAAAGAATCTCATCGCATGCGATACAATTGAGGTGGTGTACATGTTAGAATGCGACTGCGGACTCCAATATGTGGTGAGAACATATAGATCTATGGGGATCTGCATAGCTGAACATGTAAACAATATTAAAAGAGCTATGAAAACTCACAATGTTTCTAAGCACTTTAGAATTTTCCATAAAAGGGATCCGAAATGTCAAAAATGTTGGGTACTCGAAAAAGTGAATAAACATTGGAGAGGGGGAAACTACATCCGACGGTTAAGTCAGCAGGCATCCCTATGGATCCATGAAACCAAGGTTGCGGTACCACGGGGGTTAAATGTTGAGTTTGATTTCAATCGTTTCATTTCGGACAAATAGGGACTTTTGACATGTCTGTTGAGATTTTTCATAATTTATATTTGTTTGTTGCAAGCCAATGTATATATGTAAAGAGATGTCCGTGGGTATTTTTATGTCTGTTTTTTACTGTCATTTTTACCTTGACCTTTATCACAGGGATTGCTGAGCAATTATCATGTTTTTTTAAGCTAAGTTTAGCTTTTTACATCTTCAGTTAGCAGGTGTCCCTATTAAGGAATGGCAGTCGTTTTAGTATCTCTGACTTCCGGCTTTGCGGCGGATCCCAAGGTAACCAGCTTGTATATTTATTCTGCCAGGAGACTCATTAGCTCCACCCTTGCTGACAAAGTCTGGATAGGAAATAACGCGGAGTCGGGGGATGAGCTTATGAACAGATGTCACCCGCTGCCATCTCTCTGCCGGATCTTATGATCTCGCTGTTTTACCAGCTACTTTACTTGCTATTTTACTATTGCGCCTACAGCGCCGAGTTTTTTATGCCCCTCTTTTTTACAATAAACCGTACGGAGTACACTTAGATTGACTCCTTTTTATGTATCTGTTTTGGCCCAATCTGGCTCTATTACAAATCTCTGTAACAGGCGCCGTTGCGCCACTTCTCTTTTGTAAAACAGGCGCTTTCAGTGCCGTATTGCGTTCCATCGTGGAACGCATACAACGCATGCACGATGACATCATCGTCCGGCGCCGTGATGCGTTCCAGCGCGGAACGCGGAACTGCGTCGCACACTTCGCTTTGCTTGAATTAGTGCCATGCCATGCTGTGACTATAATGCCATTCACTAAGCATACAGCCGTGTTGTCAGCTGTAGCTCAGCTACCTTACACATGCAGCTGTCTTTGCTCCCTTTGCCGGAACACCACTCCAGGATACAACTACTACTTTGCTGCTAAGACTTCCTCTACAACAACAGCATTGCTGGGAACTACCTTCATGCCTTGAACACCTTGCACCATGGACATTCCATCTCCTGCATAAAGATACCTACAAACGGATAAGTAGTCATTTCTTCACTTGTAGTTCTATGGGAAGATCTAATGCTAATGTTTCATCTATTACAATTGTAGTATTAGAAATACCGTGTGGATATTAACATATCTTCTGGGAGATACTACTGTGCTAAAGCTTGTTGCAAAAGAGTACTTTAAAGGGACAGCTACCTCTAAATTACTACAGCAATATTTAGTTCACGTATGCTACTATAAATTCCTGAGCTATATTTCCTCTCATATGTAACCATTGCTACATCTACAATTATAGCTCATGTCTGCAACTATATTTACCTGAGCTATTCTGCCTCTCATATGCAAATAGTATTATATCTACAATATTTACCTCAAGTATGCTACTATATGTATGCAGAAGTACTAATCACTGGCCCCCCTATTGTAGTACTGCCCTGCGCTTAGGATGGATCTGAAGGTCCAAGAGATAAAATCTGTCCAAATAAAACACCATATAAACAATAATAGCAGCTGCTTAAGTAAAATAGTCCATGTATAAAAGTAGAAAAATAAAAACCGCCCGTACAGAGCTTGTATAAAATCCTGCAGCAGCGCTGCAAACCCCTGGTTTGATGTGTATGCTGTGTGTGATGACTCGATCAAAAGAATCAATAATATGTGCTCCAATCACCAATCAGGAATTCACCACGTGGGGGGATATGGGGTCCCCTTCGGGGAAAGCACTCACCAGATGGTTACTTTAAAACCACGTTACAATATAATATGTCGCTGTCAGATGGTGGATTGGAACAGCATACCCCTTTCCTCGATCACCGTATAGATTTTTCACTCTCCAGGTAATAGCAGTTTATGTAAGGGAAGAAAACATCCACATAGCGCAATATAGTTTTTGATAATATTTAATGTTACCCAAAAACATACATGCGTATCCCCTTTAAAAACATGCGTACCAGATAAGTAAAATAGTCAGGCAAAATATAAAATTGGTATGGGTGTTTATGCCACTCTCACTGTTTCTTGGGACCCCTGAAGACCGCTTGGACATCCTTCCTGTGGCTTGCTTCCTGGTTCCCTCAACGAGTGGAGCGCAAAACGTCACTTCCGGTTTGGATGCTGGATAGCAGCGCTCTGACGTTTCGTCCGTTCGGACTTCCTCTTAGAGCGTGCTTATCCTAGGCATCCACCGGACTTAAGTAGCATTGCTCCGCCCCCCGACCAATGACAGAGCTCCGGCTGGTGTTGACACATCCTCCGTGTGTCATTGGTTAAGTCCTCTCCTCCGGGCGCCGTATTTAGCCACGCCCCCGAAGGGGAGGAGCTATGCAGGACTTAGCTTTGTACTGGAGTTTGATTCTTGGGTTGCATCTTATTCCTAATTTTATATATATATAATTTATTTTGTATGTATATATACATATATATATTTATGGATATATCATTCACGTATTTTTATGTATTTAATGATTGAATCCAGCATAAAATGTGCTAACATTTATGCTCATCATGTGTCTATGTTGTATTCCATAGATGAGTTCATACCTTTACAGTAATTCTGCCGAGGTTATGTGTGACACCCAGGGTTAATTGCTCTCAGGTCATACATTATATGGCATAAGTATTTCTGGCACAAGTTATCATGAGCGTTTATACAGATGCAGATAATTCTGCACTGTATTAAATGCTAGGCGCTGAACTTCCTTTAAACAGTGCTAGCCCCTGTATGAAGTAGTATGCACTGCAATCTCCCTGTCTCCACTCACGAACTCGCTCTATGGTGGGAACAGTGAGTGAGATTGGGAGCGCAGTACAAAGCTAAGTCCTGCATAGCTCCTCCCCTTCGGGGGCGTGGCTAAATACGGCGCCCGGAGGAGAGGACTTAACCAATGACACACGGAGGATGTGTTAACACCAGCCGGAGCTCTGTCATTGGTCGGGGGCGGAGCAATGCTACTTAAGTCCGGTGGATGCCTAGGATAAGCACGCTCTAAGAGGAAGTCCGAACGGACGAAACGTCAGAGCGCTGCTATCCAGCATCCAAACCGGAAGTGACGTTTTGCGCTCCACTCCTTGAGGGAACCAGGAAGCAAGCCACAGGAAGGATATCCAAGCGGTCTTCAGGGGTCCCAAGAAACAGTGAGAGTGGCATAAACACCCATACCAATTTTATATTTTGCCTGACTATTTTACTTATCTGTTACGCATGTTTTTAAAGGGGATACGCATGTATGTTTTTGGGTAACATTAAATATTATCAAAAACTATATTGCGCTATGTGGATGTTTTCTTCCCTTACACAAACTGCTATTACCTGGAGAGTGAAAAATCTATACGGTGATCGAGGAAAGGGGTATGCTGTTCCAATCCACCATCTGACAGCGACATATTATATTGTAACGCGGTTTTAAAGTAACCATCTGGTGAGTGCTTTCCCCGAAGGGGACCCCATATCCCCCCACGTGGTGAATTCCTGATTGGTGATTGGAGCACATATTATTGATTCTTTTGATCGAGTCATCACACACAGCATACACATCAAACCAGGGGTTTGCAGCGCTGCTGCAGGATTTTATACAAGCTCTGTACGGGCGGTTTTTATTTTTCTGCTTTTATACATGCTACTATGTACCTGAGCTATATTGCCTCTCATACGCATGTACTATTACTCAACTAAAGTACCTGTCATATGCAAGTAAGAGTTGTCACTACAACTTCTATTTACTACAAGCTTGACATAAGTACAAATCTCTTATAGGCCTTGTCCTAATTGTTTGAAAATGTTTGTTCTAACTTTTCTATGCTAGAGGTTGATGCTATTTCATAGCATCTCCCCTAGTGGCCTAATAGATCTCTACATGCTAAGGTTGATATGATGTAGAGAACCCCCAAACTCCTGTTGCTAGGGGTGATGCCTGGGGTCCCGTACTGATAATCACCTGCATGTAGTGGTATATTAGGATATTGACCATGAACTATAATTTTAAATGATAAGCTCTGGTCGCATGTTGAAATGTGTCCATGCTTATAAGCTCAACGCCTTTCTTTATGTGTAAATCCCCCAAACTCCTGTTGCGAAGAGTGACGCCTGGGGCCTAATACTGAGTTGTTGCATAGAGAATCGCATTGAAATCCTTGCTAACCGCAGTTGTGGTTCACTCCGTTCACCAGTGCTGTTACACTCACCTACCACTCCTGACTGGAGACCACTGACACAGGAGGTCAGTGTTGGACATCCTGAACATCTGACTGGAGGTATCTCAGCTGGACTGGACATCACTGCCATCCTTTTGTGGATATATGCGTTCATGACCTTTTGGAATATAAAGGTCCACTTCATTTGGTAAGCGCAACTGTGTTTGTGGTGGAGGATTTTGTCACACTTACCCTGCCAGAGGATTACCTTTCATCCTTTCTCATGAGGGATCTTGCCATTCACTTTTGGGACTCCAGCCTGTTCTTTCCCATACTGTTGAATGAACATTTATTTGATATATATTTTTTTGCGCTGCACTTACCCATTGTTTTGCATATTGATTTTAGGCTTGTGATTATCTATTAGTGTACAGCCTGCAATATTTGTGTGTTTCTTTGGTTGTTTGTGCTGATTGCTTCCCCTTTTACATAGTAATAGAAATGTGTAGCAAAAACAGAGGTGCTCTTATCTGGGAATCACACATGAAAAAATTAGCACAGTAATAGGAAAACTCCTGGGTGTTTGCCCCATTTATTGTGTATAACCCCAAAACAGCTCTGAAGGGGTTCTTTTATTTAGACTTCTCTGTGTGCTTGTATAATGTAAGCTTCAATGAGGTGTGATCCAAAAAATGTATTCTATTATGCAAATACCAATAAATATAAAAGGAAAAAATTGAAATGAAAGTGGTTCAAAGTTCTGGTAGTTCTTGTTACATAGGCATGCCGTTCATGATAAAAGCCTTTTGAAATAGGTGGCGTCACAAATTGATAATATGCTGTATAGGAACAACAGTGACAAATACTGTCCTTTTAGTACAACATAACAATTATATTCTTTAGTAACTTACAAATTCTGGAACTATCTAAAGAATATTGTTGTTATTATTATTATTTACATTATATCCTTTTCTAAATTGCTTTGATGCATTCTCTGATAATAAATAAAAACTCAACTGTGAAGATAAAAATGCCAAATCCACTTGGACATAATGTGAGTAAGAACTAAGATCTTCTTTGAGTTTTTATGTTCAGGCTGACAACTACCTAAGGGGGCACTAGGCAAGGATCAAAGATTCTACTAATGAAAATTACTAGAGATAATCACTTTTGAACACCAATAGAGTTTCATCTGTTAACCCCAAATGACTATCCTGGATATATGCTTTCAGTCCTTCATGAGATACTTTGATCATGCCATGATCAAATAATTATGTTAGATTGATAAAATCACCAAATGTTCCCTATGGTCTTAAGATGCAGGTGTACAGTTTTTTTTCCCATTTGATTTCCTTACAGAGTGATGTGAGAGATCCTTGTAAATTACTTTGTATCAACTCTGTTGTAAATTGAATCTCTGGGTTATTTGCATGCCTTCACTTAAGATGAAAAAGAAACAGGAAGAAAGATGCATATTTTCTCCGTACATGTCTTTATTTGGTAGCAAAAGGAAGTACAGAAAGCAGCATGGACATTTTTCCCTGCATGTCTCACTATTTGTGAAAAAAAATCTAAACACAGAAAGTAGCTTGTGTGTTCTTTATTGACACCATTATGTCATTCAATAGTGAAATATTAGTACATTGCACAGAGATGAGTTTGCGTCTGTGCAGTACTTTTTCCTAGATCAATGAGAACAAAGCCATAAACAGCATTGTAACGGATTATGGACTATTCTGCCTGGACATTGATAATAATTGCAGGATCTTGAGAGACTACAAGGTGTTGGTTAATTGTGACCCCCAACCAGTCAATATTCTATGACTCGGTCTAGTGACATGCTAATTGCGTCAGGGCCTGGGAGACAGTCCATTGTCCTTGTATAAAGGTGTTGTAATGGACAGGTGTTAATCCCAGGTCTGCTCTCAGAACTATAATTATGCATGCTAAAAACTGTTTATGTGTGATAACACTGTCTCTGTATGCGGAGACGAAACGTCTGCCTAGGAGACGGAGTGGGTGAAGGTTTTGTTATTAATTAAAGAATGTTTAGTAATTAGCCTTAGTGTGTGATGAGGGGGGGAGTGTCATTTGTTTCTGTACAGTTGTAACCAGATATAAGGAGGAAAAATGTGGAAAATAAAGTCAGTCTACTTGACCCTTCAAACGTAGCACGTCTCGTTTCTTGGAAGGGCGTTCGATGGGATATACCGGCGGTACCTGCATATCGCAGCTTGCCAGGGAAAAGGACGTCTCAAACGGCTGAGACCCTCACACCAGTGGGTAGCCGTTACATTGGTGGCAGCAGTGGGATGGTCCTTTTATCCAAAGAGCAAGTGCTGAATGGAGTCGCAGTACGCCAGGCTGAAAAGATCCACACTAAAAGATCTATTGGAGAGTCGTGGTAGGAGCGCCAGCAACAGACCACGGAGGGAGCTGATAGCTGAACTGCTGGAGCTGGACGAAATGGATGGATCCATGGAAGGAACGGAGCCCCTTGCACCGGTCAGCAAAGAAGATGTAATTACTGGGATTGTACAGCGGAGATTATCCTTGTATCCAGAAACGTCCGTGGAACTAATCAACCAGCTGTTCCGGGAAGCAAGGGAGGAGATACAAACGAAGAGGGGACAAGAACTGGAACTGGTAAGAGCGAGACAGCCCATTACACCTGCAGTTCCTACCCCCCCACCTGCTGCTACAGGAAAGAAAATACCGTTCACTGCATTTAAAGCTTTTGTAGAAAGTGAGGAGGAAATCGATGGATATTTGGCGGACTTTGAGAGGCAGTGCTCACTACACCAGGTACCACCAGACCAATGGGTCACTATTTTGTCGGGGAAATTGTCGGGCAAAGCCAATGAAACCTTTTGGGCTCTTGCTCCAGAGGATATTTTACAATATCAGCAAGTTAAAAAGGCGCTGCTAACCCGATACGCCGTAACTCCAGAAGCCTACCGCCGGCGCTTCCGGGAGTCCAAGAAGATGGCTGTGGACTCCCACATGGAATGGGCCAACCAGTTACAAAGGGTGGCATCCCTTTGGGTCCAAGGGTGCAAGGCCAACACCGGGGAGGAAGTATTGCAGCTGTTCCTAATGGAACATTTCTTCCAAGACCTGGCCGCAGACATACAAGACTGGGTACGAGATCGCCGTCCCGCTAACTTAAACGAGGCGGCTCGGCTAGCAGATGAGTACGCGGAGACAAGGAAAGTAAGCCAGGGTACTATGCGGCTGGCTCAGAAGGTAGAACCGCGTACTCCAACCGTCACCCCACGCCCAGAGTTTCGGGCTCCAGTCCCACCACGTCCTCAGGGGCCTAGCAACTACCCCCGGGATTCGCCTAGGGTGACGTGCCATCACTGCAGCGACACTGGACATATTGCTCGTTATTGCCCTTTGAGAGCTACAAATAACAATTGGAGACGCACAACACCCAACACAGAGGTCACTCCATCACGTCCCTCTGCGGCCCACTGCCTGGAGACCGAGGGGGGCCCTGAGGAATGTCTGGGAATTTGGTATGAGGCAGACCCAATACAAGCGGCCTCTCCGGATAACCGTCAGCATCACCGTCAGGAGGTACGGGTGAATGGACAAGTAGCACAAGGCCTAAGAGACACTGGGACTACTATCACTCTGATTCAAAAACATCTGGTAAAGCCAGAGAACGTGTCCACTCGCACAGTTGCCGTCCGGGTCGCAGGGGGTGCTGTATTTCGCGTACCCACCACCCGGGTGCACTTAGACTGGGGAGCCGGGTCAGGAAAGACCACAGTTGGTATCATGGACAACCTACCTGCCGAGGTGGTGCTGGGCAACGACATTGGCCCTCTGACTTCGGCTTATTTACCTACACCTGCTGCTGCTTGTGCCGTGACCACCCGCGTTGCTGGAATCAACCCACTTGCTGCTGAGAACCGGGTAAGACTACCTTCCCCGACATGTAGTGTAGATCCGGCACAATATCACAGTCTAAAATGGGAATGTGACAAGTTGGCCAGTGAGAAATCAGAGATGCAACGACACTATGTCACGTATTATGAGATGTCCCGTGGCTTGAACATTGAAATACACAAACAGGCGGAAATTGTCAAAAGATTAAATGGGATTTGCATCCAGGTGGTGCCGTATCTGTCCCAAGAGCATCAGCAACAGGTTTTGGGAGCCATTGAGAGAGCAAAGCAAGTGACTGTTCCAGAATTGAATTCTATTATTCACCGTCACCATCAGCTACCGACCTGGTAAGCC
Organism: Rana temporaria; assembly: GCF_905171775.1. NCBI lineage: Eukaryota > Metazoa > Chordata > Amphibia > Anura > Ranidae > Rana > Rana temporaria. Next base: position 189,796,100 of record NC_053493.1, on the reverse strand, counting down.
AATGGGAAGGCCGACGGACTGTCCAGGCAAACGGAACTTTTACCCTAACAGCAGACCGGACATCCCCAAGTTGATCCGAAAAGGATCAATCCGGGTCTGCCGAAGTGTTCCACAAAAGGGGGGCAGTGTAACGGATTATGGACTATTCTGCCTGGACATTGATAATAATTGCAGGATCTTGAGAGACTACAAGGTGTTGGTTAATTGTGACCCCAACCAGTCAATATTCTATGACTCGGTCTAGTGACATGCTAATTGCATCAGGGCCTGGGAGACAGTCCATTGTCCTTGTATAAAGGTGTTGTAATGGACAGGTGTTAATCCCAGGTCTGCTCTCAGAACTATAATTATGCATGCTAAAAACTGTTTATGTGTGATAACACTGTCTCTGTATGCGGAGACGAAACGTCTGCCTAGGAGACGGAGTGGGTGAAGGTTTTGTTGTTATTAATTAAAGAATGTTTAGTAATTAGCCTTAGTGTGTGATAAGAGGGGGAGTGTCATTTGTTTCTGTACAGTTGTAACCAGATATAAGGAGGAAAAATGTGGAAAATAAAGTCAGTCTACTTGACCCTTCAAACGTAGCACGTCTCGTTTCTTGGAAGGGCGTTCGATGGGATATACCGGCGATACCTGCATATCGCAGCTTGCCAGGGAAAAGGACGTCTCAAACGGCTGAGACCCTCACACCAGTGGGTAGCCGTTACAAGCATACATACCAAAAAATATGTCCAGCATTTGCATTTAGCTAGACAAAGAAAATGTAATTATAGAATCTATAATTGAGAATCTTTTGGGGGTTGTAAGATTGCAGTTAAGAATCGAATGCAACTCACTTTGCAAAGAACACCCAATCATGTATAAGGTAACTTGGGAAAAACATTGATTATTTTCTTGCACAATATTAGATGAAAAAAGTCAGTATAACTTCACTAAGCTAAGTGAAGTTGTGTTGATGTCAATTGTCCAATGTGCAAGCAAAAATCCTTTTTTTTTTAATATTATTATATTCTTTGCACATGACTATGTATTCCTTGAAAAATTTATGTTTTCACTTTTACATTTACTACATATACTAAGAAAAAAAGCAAAGTAAAAATTCACCCTGAAAATTAACAAGCTCCAATACTGGGTTACAGTAGTGTGGAAGCCTATTTAAAACATATTTCTCTTATTATTTGTTTAGCTACTTTGCATAAACATATTACTGTTCACCTTGGATCAAGGTGTAGTATTGTGTTTTGTGAACTTACTGACTTTACACACTGACCTGAACTCAAATGCAGCGAATTTGCTAACATGTGCTTTGCTATGAGGTAAACACTCCAATTTAAAAATGTATGATTTTTTATAATATTTCATACTTTGATACCACTGAACATACTTCCAATGATAATCACTTGGATATACACAAATACAGTATGGTGTATGCATTTTTAATATGCGGCTTTGGTTCATGTGCTGGTCAGTAGTAGGGATGAGCTGTGAGTTTGGGTCAATCAGTTTGAGAATGGGCTCTTTTTCTAGGAATAAAGGGCCAGATTCACGTAGCCCGGGCGCAGCGTAACGTAACCGATGTAGGTTACACCGCCGCAAATTTTCTGTCTAAGTGCCCGATCCACAAAGCACTTACCTGGAAATTTGCGGCGGTGTATCCTAAATCCGTCCGGCGCAAGGCGGGCCAATTCAAATGGGGCGGGTACCATTTAAATTAGGCGCGCTCCCGCTCCGGACGTACTGCGCATGCTCCCGACGCAAATTTCCCGACGTGCTTTTGTTAGATATAATCTTTTGGGGCTAGACAAAGTACAGTACATATTACTTATAAGGCATAGACAAAACATGAACTCACAAACGTAACACTGCCATCTAGTGATCATACAATGTAGTAGGCACACAGCAATGACATATAGTGGTTGTTGCTTATTAAATACAAACCTTGTATGCTAACACCCCCACTCAACAACTACTATCTATGTCAATCCCATTTCTGATCTAAGATCAACAAATCTGTTTCTAGCTAGTGGCTTTGTCAAAGCATCAGCAATCATTTTTTCCAACTCACAATACACAAGTTCAATCACTTTCTGATCAACTAAGTCATGAATGTAATGATGTCTGACATCTATGTGCTTGGTTCTTCCATTAATCTTCTCACTTGTTGCAAGCTTAATGCAACCCTGATTGTCCTCAAATAAGACGGTAGGTTCTGATGTTGCTTCTCCAAGATCCTTGAGTAATTGCTGTAACCACACAACTTCTTGACTGGCATAAGCTGCAGATATGTATTCGGCTTCTGTAGAGGACAATGCCACTGACATCTGTTTCTTGCAGGACCATGATATAGGACTGTCTCCCAATTTTAATAAGTAACCACTTGTGGATTTGTGTGTGCTGTAATCACCTGCCCAATCAGAGTCCACATATCCCACGAGGTTTAAATCATCACTTGCTGACAGTTTCAAACTTAAGTCTTTTGTCTGTTTCAGATATCTCATAACTCTTTTGATCGCATTCCAGTCTCTTTGACGTGGTTTATCAACTCGCCTGCAAAGAAGAGACATGCTGGCTGCAATGTCTGGACGTGTAGTGGTCGCAATGTAGAGAAGTGCCCCCACTGCTTGTCTGTATTGTTCATTGGATGTGAGAAGATCATCTTCTCCTTCTAACTTTGGATAGGCTGTATCCATAGGTGTGCTTGCTCCTTTCGCCTCTGTCATGTTGAATTGCTGAAGAATAGATTCAATTTTTGCACTCTGATTCAATAGGAAACTTCCATCTTTCTCACGCTGGATGTCAATTCCAAGATAATATGTCACTTCACCTAGGTCTTTAGTTTCAAAGTGCTCGTTGAGTACTCCTGTTAACTTTGCAATTTCATTGTTGTTTTTGTGAGCAATGATCAGGTCATCTACATAAATTAGCAGATACATCCACTCAGTGTCTACTTGTTTAGCATATAGGCACGGATCAGCTTTGCTTCTTGTAAATCCTTCATTTAGTAGAACTTGATTAATCTTCAGGTTCCATGCTCGAGCTGATTGTTTAAGGCAGGGGTCTCAAACTGGCGGCCCTCCAGCTGTTGCGAAACTACAAGTACCATGAGGCATTGCAAGGCTGACAGTTACAAGCATGACTCCCACAGGCAGTGGCATGATGGAACTTGTAGTTTCGCAACAGCTGGAGGGCCGCCAGTTTGAGACCCCTGGTTTAAGGCCATAAAGAGATTTATTCAACTTGCAGACAAGATGCTCTTGTCCCTTTTTCAAATATCCTTCTGGCTGTGACATGTAAATTTCTTCTTCAATATCACCATTAAGAAAAGCTGTCTTAATATTGTGATGTTTCACAATCATTGTACGCATGGCAGCCACTGTCATTAGTGTTCCGAAAGTACTTTGTTTAGCAACTGGAGCAAAAGTAGCATCATAGTCCTCACCGAACTTCTGTGAGTAACCTTTAGCAACCATATTGCCTTGTACCGACAGACTTTCCCTTCAGAGTTACATTTGGTTTTAAAAACCCATTTACATCCTATGGCATGTTTACCTTGAGGTAGCTCTGAAAGTGACCATGTCTGGAGATCTTCGAGTGATGTCATTTCTTCATCAGCGGCTTTATTCCATACTTGTTTCTCATGCATTGGCAGTTTCTGCATCTCTTTCCATGAACCTGGTTCAGTTTGAACAGCTCTGCGAGCTATGTAAGATAAACGTTCAGCTGGAACACCTTTATTGATTCTGGTTGATTTTCTGACTGAAGGTATTTCTGGTTCAGATTCAGGTTTTGATTCTTCTGCAGTAATTTCTATTTATGTATCACTTTCCTTATTTTCTTGAGTGACTGATGTTGATTCTTTCTCAGTTTGAATAGTTTGTGTCTGTTGTTCAAACTTTGAGCACATAGAAGTTTCATCAATAATCACACTTCTGCTGACTGTTACCTTGTTCGTGTTTTGATGTAAAATCCTGTATCCTTTTTGAGATTCACTGTACCCCACAAGTACACCTTCTTTTGCACATGCATCCCATTTTGTATGTTTTTCTTTTGGAATGTGTACTGTACATAAGCTTTACTTCCAAAAATTCTGATGTGTCTTAAATCTGGTTTCCTTTTGTTCCACAGTTCATATGGAGTTTTTGTTTTTGCTTTTCCCGGCAAGCGATTTTGAAGATAACATGCAGTTGTGATAGCTTCTCCCCATTATGTAGTTGGCATATCCGCATCAAATAGCATGCTCCTCCCACTTTCACACAGTGTGCGGTTCATTCTCTCTGCAACTCCATTTTGCTCCGGGTTATATGGAACTGTTGTCTGGAACATAATTCCATGCTTCATGAGAATGGCTTGTGTTTTACCACTTGTATATTCTGAGCCATTATCTGTTCGTAGTACTCTGAGCATTCCGCCAAAAATATTATTTACTTGAGCGAGATACTCTTCTAATTTCTCTGGCACTTCATCCTTATTGTGAAGTAGAAATACTGTGGTATATCTGGAGTAATCATCAATGAAGGTCAGGAAGTACTTTTTCTTTCCTGGAGTCATAGTTTTCATTGGACCACAAAGATCTGAATGTATTAAGTCCAGAGGTTTTTGAGCTTTGCTGTTGGTCTGCTTGGGGAAAAGGTGTCCTTGCCATTTTTCCTTTAATACAGCTGGTACAAATCATTATGTGATCACATGGATTAATCTTAATACCACTTGCATAGTTATTCTCAACTATGTTCTTTATTGTATCAGAATTTCTGTGCCCCAATCGTCTGTGCCAAGTGTGGATGCAGTTTGAATGTTTATCCTCTTTGGCTATTTTAACCATTTCACTGAAGTTCAGCTGATATAGTTCATCTATGATTTTGACCTTTGCAAGCAAGCAATCCCCTTTTGTTATGATACAACTGTCACCCTGAAATGTGACTACATTGCCTTGGTTAGTGAGTTTCTTTACTGACAAAAGGTTGCTTTCAAGATCTGGCACATACAGAACATTCCTCATATGGATCTTTTTAGTGATATCTGGAGAGATAGGACAGTATAGCAAGCCATCTCCTATTCATACTGATTTCATGAATTGTCCATTAGCTGTAGTTATCCCTTCTGTTTTGCTTTCATCAAGCTGAGCAAAGAAACTTTGGTCATTTGTCATGTGACTTGTAGCACCTGAGTCCACACACCATGCTTGCACAGAGGTGACACCATTTTTGGATCCGAATGCATACTCCTTTGTTTTTATGACATTCTTAGCTTGTTGCAATGCACTTTGTTTTTGCATTCTAGCTTTCCAGATTCTACAATCTGCTTTTAGGTGTCCTGGTTTCTTGCACACAAAGCATTCCCGCTTTTCTAGCTGCACGTTACTGTGTTTATTTTTGTATTTCGTCTTTAAAGCCGTCTCTGAACACACACTCACATTACTCATGCTTTCAGTTTTGCGCTTGTATTCATCCACAAGCTTGCCTTTAACATATTCCAGTGTCAGATCATCATCTGGACGTGCATCTAGTGCTGTTACAAGTGTCTCATAACTTTCAGGAAGTCCACTTAATAATAGCGCTGCAACATGGAAATCTTTTATCTCTTCTCCAATCCCTCGCAGTCTCTCCACCATCTCTAAGGTCTGTCTTATATAGTCCTGCATGTCCTGGTCTTTCTGTAGCTTAGTCTGATAGAGCTTTCTGATTAAATACAGTTTATTGCTGAGATTAACTCTTTCATGTGCTTTCTGTAACTCTTCCCACATGTCTTTTGCAGTCTGACAGTTACATATATGTATGATTTGATCATCATCTATGCACAGGGAGATTGTGCTCTGTGCCTTCTGATCTCTGTCTAACCACTCCTCTGTGGGCTGTGCAGGTCTTGGTTCATTTATACATTTCCACGTACCTTCTCTTATAAGCAGCATTTTCATCTTGAATTTCCAAGATTGGTAGTTCTGATTCGTCAGATTTGCAATGGAGAACTTTGCTGAGGGGATGGCAGCAGCCATTTCTGCTGTTTGTCTTTATGTTGCTGTCTCCTGCACTCAATTGCTCTAGCTCACTGTATCTGGCTATATCCAGGGGTAATCTGTATTATATCCTGGGCTTCTGTAACATGTCCTGGGCCCATAACCTGTTAGATATAATCTTTTGGGAAGGCGCATGCGCGCGGCTGATCATGGTGGACGCGGCTTGATTCGGCTCCGCCGCGACCCGACCTAATCCGGCCGCATACTGCCGATCCAGACACCCAGGAGCCCCGCTGGTAGCCTCCGCTCCATCCTCGGCAGTCTGCCCATCAGTTTATGGCCAAGAAGAGAGTTAAAAGGCCTCCAAAACAGCCGCACGTAACTCTCTGCCTCACGGTCAGTTCAGGCAAGATGGCGGCGCCACAGACGCACGCGGCTCCCCTCCGGACGGGACATGCTGAAATGGATCGGCTCTCCTCTTCTATAGAAGGCAGCAATGCCACCCCAGCAGCCCTCCATCCTCCCCAGGACGGTGAATTCTCAGGGGGTGAGTCTCCCCTCTCCACGGGATCCTCCCTGGACAGAGCCATGGGTGACATTCTCACCAGTCAAAATAGCCTGCAGGCCTCTCAGGAGTTTGTCAGCCCACAGATCATAGCCCCGCAGCCAGTATATTCGAGTGACCCTATCCTTTTAGCTAGATTCTCTGCCATGCTAGAACAGAGACTGGAGAAGACTGGGAGGAAAATCACAGCAGATTTGAAACAAGAATTTTATGATCTGGGCTCTAGGATCAACACCATAGAGAATAAACTGGAAGTCACTGTGTCCAGAACCAATCAAAACACAGATCGCATTTGCAATTTGGAAGCACGCTTGGAAGAGGCTTTAGCAAAAATTGATGATCTCGAAAATAGATCTCGCAGATATAATTTTCGTATCAGGGGGTTGCCCGAATCATTTACGGACACTCAAGAAGCTACTGCTACTCTGCTGAGATCGTTGCTGCCTGACACTCCAGCCCACAAACTAGAGCTGGATCGTGCCCATAGTGCTCTTACTGCTGTACGCTCAGAGGGCCCTCCCAGGGACATTATCGTGCGGCCGCACCACTACTCAGTCAAAGAAAGCATTATGCAGAAAGCCCGTGAACTACCGTCAATCCAACTTTTTGATCACGAAGTGCAAATATTTGCTGACATTTCCCCGGCTACCGTACAGAAACGTAGATCCTTCAAGCCTTTATTATTGCCGCTACAACAAAAGGGGAAGGGAAAGGTAGGGAAAATAAAAATAAATGGATTTAGTCACTGAGGATAAATATAAATATAAAATAAAACACATAAAGATATTTAGATAGGTATCACGAAAGGGAGAAGAGGATGAAGATACACGTAGTATTTAATTCCTCCTCCCTCCCCCCCCCTTTTTTTTTTTTTTTCTCTTCTCTCTTTTTCTTTTACCACACGAGTGGACTTGAAGGAGAGAAAGGTCAATTAACTTTTACCCCTTAAGAGGAAGGGAAAATAAAATTAAATGGGTTTAATCACTGGGGATAAATATAAAATAAAACACATAAAGATATTTTGATAGGTGTCACGAAAGGGAGAAGAGGATAAAGATACACGTAGTATTTAATTCCTCCTCCCTCCCCCCCCCCTTTTTTTTTTTTTTCTCTTCTCTCTTTTTCTTTTACCACACGAGTGGACTTGAAGGAGAGAAAGGTTAATTAATTTTCACTCCTCAAGAGGAAGGGAAAATAAAATTAAATGGGTTTAATCACTGGGGATAAATATAAAATAAAACACATAAAGATATTTTGATAGGTGTCACGAAAGGGAGAAGAGGATAAAGATACACGTAGTATTTAATTCCTCCTCCCTCCCCCCCCCCCTTTTTTTTTTTTTTTCTCTTCTCTCTTTTTCTTTTACCACACGAGTGGACTTGAAGGAGAGAAAGGTTAATTAATTTTCACTCCTCAAGAGGAAGGGAAAATAAAATTAAATGGGTTTAATCACTGGGGATAAATATAAAATAAAACACATAAAGATATTTTGATAGGTGTCACGAAAGGGAGAAGAGGATAAAGATACACGTAGTATCTAATTCCTCCTCCCTCCCCCCCCCCTTTTTTTTTTTTGGAGGACGGAGGGAAAGTATAAGAAAAGAGGGAGGATAAAGGAGAGAGAGAAAGATAATAAGGTGTAAGATAGACCCAAATCGAGAATGTTGTCTTTAATGTTGTTATGTGTATTTAAGTTATGTTGAGTGTATTTAAGGATGAAAATTGTTTTTGTATAGATTCAACATAAATGTAATTTAATGTGAATTGTGAACTATGTATGTTTTTAAAAAACTTTTTGAAATAAAAACAAATAGAAACATAAAAAAAGGGGATAAGGTACCGCTGGTCATTCCCTTTTCGCCTCTCCTTTCCATATCAAGGCAAATCTTATTCATTCTCTACATTTTCGGTCGGGGAAAGATTGCTGAAACGATTGGGCTTCATCTCCACTTCACCCCCAACATCACCTGATCGCCGGGATGTTCCATCGACAAGCCATGGCAGAGGCAACAGAGAGCGTCCAGTTTCGCCAATATGGCACTCCCCAAGAGCTACTAGAAGCAGATCCCGCCGCCAAAACAGACCGCCTTGATGGTGTGAAGAGAGGATTGGAACGTTCATTGGAGGAAAGGCTCCCTGGCTCTTATCCTGGGTCTCTCATTGATAGTTGGTGAACTTACCCCAGGAGATGGTTTAATTGTCTGTTTGATACTTCAAGGTTTAGTTTCCTCTTTTTGTTATTGTTTCTTTTTTTTTTTTATTTGTTTTTTATCTTTAAGCTTGGGACATGTTCAGAAAATTAAGGTCCTCTTGCCTCATATACGTGTTATAACGCAGTTCACATTTCTTTCCACAAGAGGACAGAGAAGCAGAAGGTATGCCGGGGTCTTAACCCTGCAGGCCTTCTCACCAAGACCATTAGCTCACCAGCTTCAGGTTTTTTTTTTTTTTGCTGGCCGTTCAGGGTCGGGTCGTTGTGTCTTGCGCCTCGCGCTTACTCCAACCTCCTTCCCCCCTGCTGGATTAGCGGGGGGTAGGGACCTTGGACATTTTGGGCCCCATAGGTGGCCTGCTTCGCTGATTGATCGCCAGGTCGGTCGGCTAAGTTGTTGTTCCTACCATTCCCCTTTTTTTGTTTTTGTATGTGTTTTTTTTTTTTTTACCCCTTTTTTTTTTTTTGTTTGTTTCCCGGCTACTGTGTTATTTCCCTGTTTTATTTTTTTTGAAATGCATTCACATGTGAGATTCTCACCTTTCTCTAATGATGTTTCCCTTGAATCTTCTCTTCAGGCTGCTACCCTCACGAGGGCGTCTAATCTCCTTCTTCTTTGTCTTTTTTCTTCATCTTTTGTGTTCCATCCGGGAATCACGGTTGTCCAGCCTTCGGGGGACCGATCGATCACTGTATCCCAGTCGGACAAGGTAAACGACTTCAACCCCACCACACACCATGACTGATCACCATACTCCCAAACCCGTGAAATTTTTAACGCACAATGTGCAAGGCCTTAATTCACCAGTGAAAAGGCGGAAGGCCTTTAATTATTTCCAATCGGTAGGGGCTGAAATAGTGTTTCTTCAGGAAACCCATTTCCCCACTTCCTACAAACCCACTTTTATACATAAACACTACCCCACCTTCTTTCTTGCAAGTGCTCCAGATAAGACAAGAGGAGTTGCGATTTGTCTTGCCAAAAGCCTACCCTTCACTCCCTCACGGGTAATCTCAGATCCGGATGGGCGCTATATATTTGTCAAGGGGAACCTAGAGGGATCCCTGGTAACATTCCTATCCTACTATGCTCCTAACAAGGACCAATTCCCTTTTTTTCAAAATTTACTTCAGCAACTGACAGGCCTGATTGAAGGAACACTGATAATGGGTGGGGACTCAAACATTGCCCTAGACTCAATACTCGATAAGACACGCCCACCAGGATCCCAAATTTTGAGGCCCTCGAAACTCGGTTCCAAATTTGCGAAACTACTACACAACAATGATTTGATTGACATATGGCGAGAGTTCAATGGTTCCAACCGCGACTATACTTTTTATTCGCATGTCCATTTGTCTTATTCACGAATTGACCATGTCTTCACGTCTGCTAGGTCCTTACCAGCTTGCACCTCCTCCAAAATATTAGAAGTTTCCTGGTCAGATCATTCCCCCGTAGTGGTCACTCTTACTTCTCTACGTTGTCCCACAGCTTCCTATACCTGGCGTCTAAATGAGTCCCACCTCAGCAATCCGGCTACATGCTTGGATATTGAAATTGCGTTAAAGGAATTTTTTGCTTTAAATGACCCCTCGCATACTTCTTCAATGTGTACCTGGGCTGCCCACAAAGCTACGATCAGAGGCATCTTGATACAGATAGCAGCCAGGTATAGGAGACATTACAAAGCCTTGTTGAAACAAAAAGAGGATGAGTTAGCTGCCCTACTCAAAGAGCACAAACGTAATCCCCATCGTGACTTAAGGGATAGAATTGAGACCGCCCGTTTGGAACTAAACATATGCCTTACTACGACAGCAGAAAAACAACTACGTTGGACTCAGGCAAGATTTTATTCCCAGTCGGATAAACCAGGTAAATTGTTATCAACAAGGTTGGCCCCTAGACGACCTCCTCCCCACATTCCTAAAATCCGAAGATCCGACGGTTCCTTTACTCAGAATCCCAAAGTGGTACTGCAGGAATTCCATTCCTATTATAATAAGATATATAATGGTGGCAAGGACACAGGGCAACAGGAGTTCGATGCATTTGTCGAACATCTGCCCATTCCATCTTTATTAGAGGAACACAAAGCCTTCTTGGATAGGGATATCGCTGTCGAAGAGGTTCTGGCTGCTATTAAGCAGGCCCCCAAGGGTAAAGCACTGGGACCGGACGGGTTCACGACCCTTTATTATAAAAAAAATTCCACCCTACTGGCTCCCTCCCTAACGCGCGTCTTTAGAGATATACAGAAAGGTGGTCCCATAGACTCTGATTCTAACAGAGCCTTTATAACTCTTATTCCCAAACCCCACAAGGACCATAGTGATGTAGCCAATTACCGACCCATATCCTTAATTAATACGGACCTAAAACTACTTACAAAAATTTTGGCAAATAGGATGTTGACATTTTTGGCCGACTATATTTACCCTGACCAGGTGGGTTTTCTGCCCCATAGACAGGCAGCTGACCAGATCAGGAGGGCGATTGATCTTATATCCATATTACGCTCGTCGTGGGATGGGGGACTACACCGAAAAGGGATGTTGCTATCCCTAGATATCTGCAAAGCATTTGATTCCTTGTCATGGCCCTTTCTATTTCGAGTATTGGACAAATGGAATTTTGGCCCAGCCTTTTTGGCCTCTTTGCAGTCTCTATATAGCTCCCCTTCTGCGCAAATACTGTTGAGAGGTCACAAATCCGACTTGATACCGATCTCTTCGGGCACTAGGCAGGGATGCCCATTATCCCCCATTCTATTTGTCATAGCCTTTGAAACCTTAGCTATAGCAATCCGCCATCATCCGGATGTTCTGGGTATAGAAAGTGGGGGGGAAGTATCATAAATGCGCATTATTTGCGGACGACCTCCTATTGTTTATTACATCTCCCCATACCACCATACCGAATCTCCTGTCCCTATTAGACCGTTTCGGTAAAATTTCGGGCCTATTGATTAATCGGGACAAATCGGAGGCACTGAATGTAAACTTGCCAACCTCAACGTTAGAAAGTATTAAAGCTCAATTCCCTTTTAAGTGGCAACAGTCTTCCCTTTCTTATTTTGGCATTAAATTGACTTCCGATGTGTCCACATTATTCAAGACGAACTACCCGCCCCTATTTGCCCGCTTGATTGAAGACCTGAAGACATGGTCCGATATAAGCTTGTCCTGGTTGGGCAGAATCGCCTCAGTTAAGATGATTGTTCTTCCACAGTTATTGTATTTCTTTCGGGTTCTGCCGATCCCAGTACCTGCCGCTGATATACGCCGCTTTCAATCCCAAATTTTTCACTATATCTGGGGTCCGAAAGGCCCTAGAAAAGCTCGAACAACATTGTACACATCCAAAGAGGAGGGGGGCTTGGGAGTGCCCGAGTTTCGCAAGTATTATTTAGCAGCGCAGTTGACTCAATTAACCCAAATACACAGCCGTCACTATTGTCCTGAGTGGGTCTCCCTGGAGGCTCAGGCGTGTTCTCCATTAGCTATGGACTTTGTCCTGTGGACATCCCCTAAATACCGCAAAGCGATTTTTGAGTCCAACACTCTCTCATTCCCTCAATGTTTGGGAAATGGGATGTAGAAGATGGGCTCTAAGGTCAGCACATACCCCAGTGGCCCCCCTGTTTGGCAATCCTCGGTTTCCTCCGGGCAGGCGTCCCGACGGATTTAGATGGTGGGTCAACAAGGGATTATTACGGATAGGAGATTATTTCGACCACAGGGGAATACGCCAGTCATCATATTACATAGACAGCTTGGAGATGCCTTCCTCGGAGAGTTACCGCTTACAGCAAATTCAGCATTTTCTCTGTTCGTTAGAGAACAATGGGTCCGACTTGACAACGCGCACTGCCTTCGAGGGTAGGTGTGTGCAGGACTCGGCTCTCCGGGGGGCATCTCTACGCTCTATAAACAGCTGACCGCACCTCTCACTAGGCTCCCATATCAAGTGGCATGGGAGAGGGACTTGAACATTAGCCCTGAGGCGGGGGATTGGCGTAGTTGGAGTACAAGAATTCATAAAGGCATCCTCAATGTGGCTTTGATAGAGGCGGGTTACAAGGTACAAGCCAGATGGTACTTGGTGCCGGAGCGACTCTCCAGAATGTATCCTGGTGTCTCATCCTCCTGTTTCAGGGGTTGTGGGCACACCACTTCATGTGTGGTGGACATGCCCTAGGGTGCGTCGTTTTTGGATCAGGGTCCACGCGCTTATTCTTTCGGTCACAATGGTGAATATCATTAAAGACACCTCAGTCGCCCTCCTAAACAAACCAGTGGATAATATTCCCAGACACGCCCAGACTTTGATATTTTTTTTTTTTTTAGCTGCTAAGATAGCTATTGCGACAGCTTGGAAAAGCCCCATTGTAGACTTAACATTGCTAAAACGGAAATTAAACTGGATCATGTTAAATGAGAAAATAGTGAGCGTTTTAAATGACAAACAACCCCTTTTTGAAAAGACGTGGTCTCCCTGGCTCACTTACTTACAGGCCCCTGCGACATAGAGATGCCTCTTCAGTCGATCGATCAAAGATTCCCGGATGGACACACCCTTCTCTCTTCTTTCTTCTCCTGTTTCTTCTTTCTTCGATCTCTAGTGCCTTGCCCTTGTGGATTCTCTGAATTCCCCCCCCCCTTTTTTTTTTTTTTTTTTTTTTTTTTTTAAACCTAGACCTTTTCTGTAGTGTTGGGGACTAAGGGCTCCCATACCGGGGACATTTAGGTTTAATATATGCTGAAGGTATCTTACTTGTTATGATTTTGAGCTGCCCAGATCCTCTAGTTGTGAGTTTACTCGAACCTGAATCCTACAAAGTGACTCAGCTATCTTAACTATCTGTAAAATGTGTTGTCTGATGGAGAATTTGGGCTCCGAGGGACTTCAATATCTAAATATTGGTCATTGATTGGCCTTCAGTATTAGTTATGTTATGTAGAGGGGCCGCAATTCAGGATCCATCCCTCAATTTGGGTCAATAATGGTTCTATATTTAGTATAGCAAGCATTGGTTGTACTGTGATATTGTCTATATGCTTGGATGCCTGCTCATATGTTACCCAGTATCATTTTCCCTCTTACTTTTGTTTGTTATGATTGAAATTATTTTTTTTATATATTTTTTTTTTCTCTGTTTGTTTTCCCCCTTTTTTTGTTTTACTTTCCTTTCCCCTTTTTTTTTTTTTACGACTTACTATGTGCAGAGCATGCGAGGATTGTTCGCTGCTCTCTGTGTTGACGCATATAATCTTTACTTTAAAAAAAATACAAATCATTGAAACAGATATAATCTTTTGGGGCTAGACAAAGTACAGGCAGACAATCTGTCTCTTTTATTACTTATAAGGCATAGACAAAACATGAACTCACAAACGTAACACTGCCATCTAGTGATCATACAATGTAGTAGGCACACAGCAATGACATATAGTGGTTGTTGCTTATTAAATACAAACCTTGTATGCTAACAGCTTTGCGCGAAATTACGACGCGCCAACGTTTTGTGAATCGCGACGTGAAAAAAAGACTTGCGCCGGGAAAATGGTGCCCTATCTTTGCGACGGCAAACTAACACTTGCGGCGACGTAACAACGGGAAAAAGTTTTGTGGATCTCCGTAACTGCTAATTTGCATACCCGACGCTGGTTTACAACGCAAACTCCCCCCAGCTGCGGCTGCGGTACTGCATCCTAAGATCCGACAGTGTAAAACTATTACACCGGTCGGATCTTAGGGATATCTATGCGGAACTGATTCTATGAATCAGTCGCATAGATAGAAACAGGCATACGACGGCGTATCAGCAAATACGCCGTCGTATCCCTTTTGTGAATCTGGCCCAAAATATTTTGTAATGTTGATGTCCACATTTGAAAATGGCTGCTGGTGGTCCTGTTTAAACTGGGGCTTGAGCACAAATAAATTCATTCTGGGAGTGTACTCATTGCAATATCTGGGGTGTCTTTTCTGTGAATAAAAAAGACTGTAATATATTAACTTCTAAACTCAACTGACTGTTGGTAGTCCTGTTAAAAAAGAGGCTTGAGTAAAAATACATTAACCGCTTAAGCCCCGGACCATTTTGCAGCTAAATGCCCAGGTTTTGCGATTCGGGACTGCGTCGCTTTAACAGACAATTGCGCGGTCGTGCGACGTGGCTCCCAAACAAAATTGGCGTCCTTTTTTCCCCACAAATAGAGCTTTCTTTTGGTGGTATTTGATCATCTCTGCGGTTTTTATTTTTTGCGCTATAAACAAAAATAGAGCGACAATTTTGAAAAAAATTCAATATTTTTTACTTTTTGCTATAATAAAAATCCCCCAAAAACATATATAAACATTTTTTTTCCTCAGTTTAGGCCGATACGTATTCTTCTACCTATTTTTGGTAAAAAAAATCGTAATAAGCGTTTATCGATTGGTTTGCGCAAGATTTATAGTGTTTACAAAATAGGGGATAGTTTTATTGCATTTTTATTAATTATTTTTTTTTTACTACTATTGGCGGCGATCAGTGATTTTTTTCGTAACTGCGACATTATGGCGGACACTTCGGACAATTTTGACACATTTTTGGGACCATTGTCATTTTCACAGCAAAAAATGCATTTAAATTGCATTGTTTGTTGTGAAAATGACAGTTGCAGTTTGGGAGTTAACCACAGGGGGCGCTGTAGGAGTTAAGGATCACTGTGTGTGTGTTTACAACTGTAGGGGGGTGTGGCTGTAGGATGGACGTCATCGATCGAGTCTCCCTATATAAGGGATCACTCGATCGATGCGCCGCCACAGTGAAGCACGGGGAAGCCGTGTTTACATACGGCTCTCCCCGTTCTTCAGCTCCGGGGAGCGATCGCGACGGAGCGGCTATAAACGAATAGCCAAGCCGTCGTCCCGGATCGCTCCCCGAGGGATCCCGCCCGCCGCACGCAGCGGAGGGGGTCCCGATCGGACACCCCACCCGCTAGAAGGCAAGGGCGTATATATACACGCCCTTCTGCCTGTCCGTGCCATTGTGCGGACGTATATAGGCGTGCGGCGGGCGTTAAGTGGTTAATGTTGGTAACATAAGCACAGGAATCTGTTGTAGACAGGGGCGGACTGACCATTTTACATCTGTCCCTGAAATGTTCCTTACCACCATCCTTTTGGTCTAAAAATCCCAAGATTATAGCTACCCCGCCTCTCCAGTACATTTTCAGTGCATGTATGTGTATTCTGTGTGTATTTATACTGTGTGGCCCCATAATCTATTGCCTGGGGGCCCCCATAATCTCCTATTGCCCGGGGGTCCCATAATCTCTTTTTGGCCGGGGGTCCCATGAGTTGTCAGTCCGCCCCTGGTTGTAGACTTTTTTCTGGGAATCAATTACACTGTAATATTGATTTCCAGATGTTCCAGTGTCTCTTGGTGGCCCTGTTAAAATTAAGGCTCAGCGCTAATATGTTTTGCACTGCAAATGTAGACAAAAAATGTGGATGGCTCTTATCTGGGAATAAATTACACATGTTTTATAATCAGGGCTTTTTTTCAGCGGGAACGGCACCTTCTGAACTGTCTGTATGTAATAGCAAGGGATGCTGGGGTGTGCTGCAGGGTATTGATGCTCATTGCTGTGGATCTATTTTTGCAGGGGGTCTATTGTTGCTGGTGGGGGACCTATTGTTTCTAGGGGGGTCTTATGTTGCTGGGGGGGTCAGTTGTTGCTGAAAGAGATCTACTGTTGGGGGAGAGGTCTATTGTTGTACAGAGATCTGTTGATGCTGCCGTCAGTCTATTGTTTCTGGCGGGTAAATTATGTTGTGGGTGGGCCATTGTTGTTAGGGAGATCTATTGTTGCTGGCTGCAGGGGATCTATTTTACTGCTTTTCTTGATATCATTACCAAATTCCATTTAAATTACTTCGCACCACAAAATTATACTTGGTTCTATATTGTCTAAAAGGGGCGGTACTGGGAGGTGGGTAGGGGGCAGAGAAAAGGGGTGACTCGGAAAGGGGGAGTTCCTGCACCTATCGTCTGAGAAAAAAAGCCCTGTTTATAATACATTTTACAATAGCTGTAAGTGGGACCCACTACAAGTGATTTCATGATGTGTACAAACTATGCATGAGGTAAAGGTTATCAGAACTATTAGGGGTTACATCTGCAAATGTAATGCCTTCACTTTGAAAAGTGCAGGAACGATTGTTCATTTAATTCCTCCACCTTGTGATCAACCCCATAATAAAGGATGCACTCTTACCAGAGCGTATCGACTACTTATTATGGGGTGTCAAAAAGGCTTGTGTATCTTATATGTTCTATCCACGCTTGCTGTTCCACATCAAAGAACAAGAAGAATCATCCAGCAGTCACCTATGAGCTACTGCTCCTCCGGTCCCGAAGCAAGATGTCCAGTGGGATGTGTCAATATAAACATAAACGCCAATAGTGTAAAATCCCTAAAAATCTGCTTTATTTAAGTAACGCATAGCTTGCCATTACATGGGTACAATCTTCCTTGGTCCAAAGACAAATGCGATGACAGGAGATAAACCTTTTACCTGACCGGTTTTGTTACAATAGAACTTCTTCAGGTTCATAGGTGTCTCTTCCTGTCAATGCTATAAATACATCCGGTCACTGACCAAGCCTCGCTTTCATCTCCTTCACTATATGGCTCTCTAATACACCCACACCTCGCTCTGAGCCTTCATGACATCATCACAAAAACAAACTTTCTCCATCGGTGCATGCCACTCCCATCTCAAACAGAGCACGCTCCACAGTGAAAGCCAGCACACAGCAGGAAGTAGGGGCACTGTGTCTAAGAAACCAGAAAATATTCAATTTCCAAGGTTACCTCAAAATCCAATACTATACAATCTCTCATTACAAGTATGACTACACATGTAGTATATATGCTTCAGTGCTTATGTGGGTTAAAATATATAGGCCACACCACTCGGGCATTGAATGTCAGGCTCAATGAGCATATAGCTAATATTTGTAAGGGCTAACAAAAAAAATCATTGTGTCTCTTAGTGCATAATAGGGATCCAACTGGAACCCTCTTTATAGGCATAGAGAGTTTCATCTCTCACTGGAGAGGTAGTTTAAAATTGAGGGAACTGTCAAAAATGTTAACAAAATGGATTTACCCGGTGGCCGCGATGTTCGCCGGTCACCCGCGATTGCCGGCAATCACAGCAGGAGTGTGGATCTGTGTGTGTAAACACACAGATCCACGTCCTGTCAGAGATGAGAAGACCGATGTGTGTTCCCAGTACAGAGGAACACACATCGGTCTTTTCCCCTTTTGAGTCCCCCTCCCCCTACAGTAAGAATCACTCCCAGGGAGCATATTAACCCCTTCAGCGCCCCCTAGTGTTAACCCCTTCCCTGCCAGTCACATTTACACAGTAATCAGTGCAGTTTTATAGCACTAAATCGCTGTATAAATGTGAATGGTCCCAAAAACATGTCAAAAGTGTCAGATATGTCCACCGCAATGTCACAGTCACAATAAAAATCGCAGATCGCTGCCATTACTAGTAAAAAAAAAAAAAAAAAATGCCATAAATCTATCCCCTATTTTGTAGACGCTATAACTTTTGTGCAAACCAATCAATATACGCTTATTGCAATTTTTTTACCAAAAATATGTAGAAGAATATGTATCCCCCTAAACTGAGGGAAATTTTTTTTTTTTTTTTTTTTAATGTGATATTTCTTAAATAAAAAAATTAAATATATTGTGTTTTTTTTTCAAAATTGTCGCTCTTCTTTTGTAAACAAAATAGAGCAAAAAAGAAAAACCGCAGAGATGATCAAATACCACCAAACGAAAGCTCTATTTGTGGGGGAAAAAAACATAAAGATTTCATTTGGGTACAGCATTGCATGACCGCACAATTGTCATTCAAAGTGCAACAGCACTGAAAACTAAAAATTGGTCTGGGCAGGAAGGGGGTGAAAATGCCCTGTACGGAAGTGGTTAAACATAGATTTGGATGTGAGTAGCGATGGACGAACATCTGACAGGACGGTTCGCGAACGCTAACCGCAAACTTTTGCAAATGTCCGCGAACCACAAGTTCGCGGCGGGCCCCATTGACTTTAATGGCAGGTGAATATTAAAAACCTGCAGGTCATATTTGAAGCCACAAAATACTTACTAGCTGTGCACAAATAGTCCCACAACATGGACACTGACCTACCAGAAGTATTAAGTGAAAAACTGGATACATAAGTAAGTGTCGGCCATTATAGGCCCCAAAAATTATTGGCCGTATTTGCCGGCGTATAAGACGACTGGGCGTATAAGACGACCCCCTAATTTTCCAGCTAAAATGTTGGTTTTGGGATATACTCACTGTATAAGACGACCCCTCACTGTGCCATTATACATGCCTCACTGTGCCATCTATACATGCCTCACTGTGCCATTATACATGCCTCACTGTGCCATCTATACATGCCTCACTGTGCCATCTATACATGCCTCACTGTGCCATCTATACATGCCTCACTGTGCCATCTATACATGCCTCACTGTGCCATTCCATTCCCTGCCTCGATGATCTCCCTACCTTCTCCTGTTTGCAGAGTCAATCAGGCAGACGGCGGCCATCCATTATTCAAAAGCCGCGCCTCCTCCTCAGGCTGTTCCGTGATAGGCGAAACACTAATTTTCCCAGCAGAGCCTCTGTTCAGTGTTCCGCCTATCATGGATGTCCTCTCATCCGAGGCCGAGCTGCACCAAAGTTCGGCTTCTTTCGGCAACTCGTGACGCGTAGTATGTGACGGTCGGAAGCCTGTCAATCAGATAGGAACGCCCAGTCCCGGAGAAGACATACCCGGAAGCGGCGGTAAAATAAGGTATGTACAAGAAAAAAAAAAAAAAAAAACAGCCGATTGTCATTAGGACAACTCGGCTGAATGTAATGTTAAAAATGTATTTTTGGGTGAACCCCCGCTTTAAAGATGTGGTCACTGTTGGGTGACTAACATATAAACACAACCATGAATTGCTAGTCAGAAATGAACCAAAACACAGGATAAAAATATATGTGATCCCAAATGCGTGATATTAAACAAAATCTGTCACATATGTGAATAATGTCCCATAAACATCAATAATCAAGTTACATTGATCCAAAAACTTTGAAATAGTGCAGGCTCTTGCTGTGAGAGGTGTTTCTATGACACAACAGGTGATCTCGCAGTGGTTCCGGTGCTCTCCCACAAGGGTCCCCACTCACCAGCTCCAACAACCCCTCCAGGGGTATACAGCATGTGATTAAACCACTTAAGCCCCGGACCAATATGCTGCCTAAAGACCCAAGGGGTTTTTACAGTTCGGGACTGCGTCGCTTTAACAGACAATTGCGCGGTCGTGCGACGTGGCTCCTAAACAAAATTGGCAACCTTTTTTCCCCACAAATAGAGCTTTCTTTTGGTGGTATTTGATCACCTCTGCGGTTTTTATTTTTTGCGCTATAAACAAAAATAGAGCGACAATTTTGAAAAAAATTCAATATTTTTTACTTTTTGCTATAATAAATATCCCCCAAAAACATATATAATTTTTTTTTTCCTGAGTTTAGGCCGATACGTATTCTTCTACCTATTTTTGGTAAAAAAAATTGCAATAATCGTTTATTGGTTGATTTGCGCAAAATTTATAGCGTTTACAAAATAGGGGATAGTTTTATTGCATATTTATTTTTTTTATTTTTTTTACTACTAATGGCGGCGATCAGCATTTTTTTTCGTGACTGCGACACTATGGCGGACACTTCGGACAATTTTGACACATTTTTGGGACCATTGTCATTTTCACAGCAAAAAATGCATTTAAATTGCATTCTTTATTGTGAAAATGACAGTTGCAGTTTGGGAGTTAAACACAGGGGGCGCTGTAACATTTAGGGTTCACTTTGTGTGTGTTTACAACTGTAGGGGGGTGTGGCTGTAGGACTGACATCATCGATCGAGCCTCCCTAATAAAAGGGATCACTCGATCGATGCGCCGCCATAGTGAAGCACGGGGAAGCCGTGTTTACACACGGCTCTCCCCGTTCTTCAGCTCCGGGGAGCGATCGTGACGGGGCGGCTATAAACGAATAGCCGCGCCGTCGTCCCGGATCGCTCCCCGAGGCTTACCGACCGCCGCATGTACGTCAAGCAGAGGACGTATAGGTACGTGCATGTGCCTGTCCGTGCCATTCTGCTGACGTATATTTACATGAGGAGGTCGGCATGTGGTTACATTTCCCAGGGCTTCACTGCTTCAATCCTCCACTCGTCAGGCCGGATAAGTGCAAAGATAGAGCTTCCAGTAAAATGGCACCAGCATGTGATCAAATCCCGAAGTGTTATGCCGCGTACACACGATCATTTTTCAGCATGAAAAAAACGTTGTTTTTCAAATACGTCATTTAAAATGATCGTGTGTGGGCTTCACATAATTTTTCAGGTTCTGAAAAACAACAAAAAAATAATTTGAACATGCTGCATTTTTTAACGTCGTTTTAACCACTTAAGCCCCGGACCAAAATGCTGCCTAAAGACCCAAGGGGTTTTTACAGTTCGGGACTGCGTCGCTTTAACAGACAATTGCGCGGTCGTGCGACGTGGCTCCCAAACAAAATTGGTGTCTTTTTTTCCCCACAAATAGAGCTTTCTTTTGGTGGTATTTTTTTTTTTTTTTTTTTGTTTTTTTTTTTCTTTTTAAAGTGTATTTTTGTGCGTGTATTCGAGAGAGGAGCCGGACTGCAGGAGTTGGGAGTAGGCAGGCCTCCCCCAGAGGCAATCTGCCACCTTTCTCCATGCCCCGGGTGGCAATGGCGGGTGTGTGAGGGGGTCCTCCCACACAACCCGCCCTACCTGCTCCGCTTTGAAGCCCAACGGGGCAGAGGGACTCCCTATAAGGGAGTGAGAGGATTAGCCCGCTCAACCAGCCCCATTAGTCCTTCGCCTCTCTTTTAGAGACCGCGTGGTCAATGTGAGTGTGTTAACCCAATTTAGAGTGCGTGTGTAGGTGTGGTGGTTTTTGTGGGAGGGGGGTGGGCGTACTAAGCACAGGCTTACCTTGCATAGCACACCCACCGGGAGCCGGGCTGAGACCACCAAACTCAATTCACATGTAGCCGAGACCGGGATCCGAACCTCTAGCTGCAGAGGTGAATGGCTTGTCAGCGCAGTGCCAATCGCGTTGAGCCACCACAGCTCCCCCTTTTGGTGGTATTTGATCACCTCTGCGGTTTTTATTTTTTGCGCTATAAACAAAAATAGAGCGACAATTTTGAAAAAAATGCTATATTTTTTACTTTTTGCTATAATAAATATCCCCCAAAAACATATATAACATTTTTTTTCCTCAGTTTAGGCCGATACGTATTCTTCTACCTATTTTTGGTAAAAAAAATCACAATAATCGTTTATCGGTTGGTTTGCGCAAAATTTATAGTGTTTACAAAATAGGGGATAGTTTTTTTGGATTTTTTTTTTTTTTTTTTTTACTACTAATGGCGGCGATCAGCGATTTTTTTCGTGACTGCGACATTATGGCGGACACTTCGGACAATTTTGACACATTTTTGGGACAATTGTCATTTTCACAGCAAAAAATGCATTTAAATTGCATTCTTTATTGTGAAAATGACAGTTGCAGTTTGGGAGTTAAACACAGGGGGCGCTGTAACATTTAGGGATCACTGTGTATGTGTTTACTAGTGTGCGAATCGTCTTTTACTAACACGGAATCAGCTAAAACCGGCCAAAGGCAAATGGAACTTCCCCTTTAAAATGCCGTCGTACGTGTTGTACATCACCGCGCTTTGCTAGAGCATTTTTTAAAAACGATGGTGTGTGGGCTACGTCGTTTTAATGATGAAGTTGGAAAAGCGTTGTTTTTTAAACATGCTGAAAAACAACGTTTTTCTTCCTGCTGAAAAATGATCGTGTTTACGCGGTACATTTCTTCATACATTCTGAATTCACAGTTCCCTCAACCCAACAAATAAAATCTGCATCATCACTAGAAATTTCCAGCGCTGACAGAAGCTTTTCAAAAAGTCCTCCAAATTTACGCACCAATTCAGAAAACTCGGTTAAAAAATGTGCCTTTTCAGAAAAAAATAATCCTCTGCAGTCTTGATGGTTCCTACTTCAGTTCCCTCACTCAGTAGAAACAGTGTGCTATGCTGTTACTTTCTGTGTTCACACAGACACTGCACTGATGATGATGACTGCCAGGGCCGCCATCAGGGGGGTACAGGCAGTACACCTGTAGGGGGCCCGGAGGTTCCCAGGGGCCCGGATGGCAACCCCCTTAAAAAAGTTTTTTTTTAGGGGCCCGGAGGCCCACAGGGCCCCAGATGGCAACCCCTCTGTTTTTTATTTATTTTTTATAAAAAAATATATATATATTTTTAATATATATATATATTTTTTTAAAATATACCAGTATATATATTTTTTATATATATTTTTTATTTCTTTTTTTTCTTTTTATTAAAGGGCCCAAAGGTCCCCAAGGCCCCGGATGGCTACCCCCCATTTTTTTATATATATTCTTCTTTATATCTTTTTTTTTGTAAAGGCCCCCCCCCCCCCCGCTTCTCAATCCGCGGCAGCCAGGTTTTCTGCTCCAGGGGGCCCATGCCTGAAGCTGTAAAAGGGGCCCCATAATTCCTGATGGCGGCCCTGATGACTGCTTCTGATTATGATTCTGACGAGTGTAGGATTGAAGCAGTGAAGCCCTGGGAAATTTAAATCACATGCTGTATACCCCTGGAGGGATTGTTGTAGCTGGTGAGTGGGGACCCTTGTGGGAGAGCACCGGAACCACTGCGAGATCACCTGTTGTGTCATAGAAACACCTCACAGCAAGAGCCTGCACTATTTCAATGTTTTTGGATCAATGAAACTTTATTATTGATGTTTATGGGACATGACTATGGTATAACAGATGTACTATTTAACCAAAACTTGTGAACCCCCCAAGTAACCAATCCCAACCTTCTTCCCATTAAATGGAGACCACACCAGTTGTTGTTGGGTAATTATAGGCCGTAGCAGCCTTCTTTTATTAAAGGGTAATAATTTAACAATTAACGTAAAAACACACCTGTTATAATAACTAAGCTAACGTTGGTCTCCGCAGGCAAAGGCCTCTAACTGTAACACTATATATATATAAACATATATATATATAAATCAAAACCTTATAACTATAACCATATATATATATAAACATATATATATATCAAAATTAACTCCTCAATTGCACTGCGGTCGCTCGTGCCCTTCTGACAGGCCTCAAGCCGATGCTGGCTCAAAGACCCTCCCGACCGCAGTGCTCCATACCATTCCCTCCAGGTAACCTCCGTTATCTGGGCACCATCATTTTCCCTGTCACCAACAGGTCTTAAATCCCTTCTTTAACCGGCTCCTCCTTCACCCGCAGAGACCAAACCACGCCACAGCACCCAAGGGTAAAGCCTTATCCTTGGGTGCTCCTCCACACCCTAATGGCCCTCTGAATCCCGTCCTGCAGGCCCAAAAACCACATGTCAATCCCTACTGCCGTAAGGTGCACCCCATCTCCTCGCAGGTACCTCCAGGTTTCTTCCTCCAACTACATATGGCGCACCACCAACCCCCCGTTTCGTGCCATAAACCTGCCAACATCTCGGTTGATTTTTCGTCGGGCCCTGTTGATCCTGCCCACTGACCTTGCTAACCTCCAGGCGGTCCGAGCAATCATGTCGGACCAAATAATTACTGTATCCGGAAAGGACATCCTCAGCCTAAGGATATCGAACTTGATATCCCTAGTGAGGTCGAGCATAGATCTGACCCCCAGATCATTGCCTCCTACATGTAGCAAGAGTACATCAGGAGGCCGGTCCAGACGCGCGAACCGATGCACTTCTGGTACCATACGGCCCCACAGCATACCCGGGACCCCCAGTCAGCGCACACAGGCTTCCTCCCTTGGGAAGCCCAGCTGCCGACCATCCGGCCTGACATCCGCCCGCCTAGCTCCCCATACCACGTAGGAGTGGCCCAGAATCCACACCAGAGCCGGGGTACCACCTGAAAAAAGAGATAATACAAAAACGGGTAGTACACTGATCACCCCTGCACCAAAACCATAACATTACTCCCCTATCACACCTGATACACAAACAAAACACCCCCCCCCCCTCAGGGGTTTATACATCTAAAAGATGGGGGCAAACATAGCTCCGAAATCTATTAGATTCCCACCTGCCGATTTGCTTTACCACCTCTACTCCCAAACCGCATCTATGTGCTTCAGACGCCGCCCCAATGCGGAAGGAGTGCAAAGAAAAACCTTTCTCGTCCACTCCCACCGCACGCAGCCCTTTTTTAAAAATGGCCCCAAATTGGTACCTGGAAAGGGGAGACCCATCCCCGTGTATCAAGAAGGGGCCCCCCGATTCGGGGCGCATACGGAGGAACGTCTGAACTGCCCCCACCGGGCACAGCGCAGACCCCGGAAGCGCAAATAACAAAACCTCCCGTCCCTTACCTGCCTGGTCCGTTTTTGATCTGCGCAACCATATAGATAACCTGTCCGCGCCACAACTTACCTCGTGAACTCCCAGACCACCGGGCCTCTTCTTGGATGGGCTCACCAACTCCCCTATCCTGAAGGCCCCAAAAAATGCCAACGCAAACGCCACCCTAAACAATGCCGCCTCATACTCTGAGGAACAAACCATCTGCAATTTTTCCACTAAACCCTGTAACACAGAAAATGAGACCGGGCGCCTAGAATCCCGGGTCGCCCCAGCTTTCCTATACCCTTTGAGTGCCTGCCTTACGGAGGAACGTCTGAACTGCCCCCACCGGGCACAGCGCAGACCCCGGAAGCGCAAATAACAAAACCTCCCGTCCCTTACCTGCCTGGTCCGTTTTTGATCTGCGCAACCATATAGATAACCTGTCCGCGCCACAACTTACCTCGTGAACTCCCAGACCACCGGGCCTCTTCTTGGATGGGCTCACCAACTCCCCTATCCTGAAGGCCCCAAAAAATGCCAACGCAAATGCCACCCTAAACAATGCCGCCTCATACTCTGAGGAACAAACCATCTGCAATTTTTCCACTAAACCCTGTAACACAGAAAATGAGACCGGGCGCCTAGAATCCCGGGTCGCCCCAGCTTTCCTATACCCTTTGAGTGCCTGCCTTACCCAAAAGTCCTTGGTGAAATCCTGGCATCCCCGTAACTTGAACAAGAATGCCAATCCGGCCATCCTCTGATTCAATGCCGACACCGACACCCCCTTTTCCATGTTCCTAGATACAAAGTAGAACAGCAACCCCCGCACTTCCGCCCCAAACGGATCAATTGCCGCCCAGCTAGCCAAAGACTCCCATTCCTGCCATACCTTACTGTAAGTCACCCATGTGGACTCGCTCACCGACCTCCTGAGCCATCTGGAGGTCACGCCAACGCAATCCTCCACAGCCCTTCCGGACAAGGCACTCCGTGTTGTTCCGATGCCGGCACCAACTCTCGGAACCTGTCCCACTGAAAACTAGATAAGGCATCAGCAATGACGTTCTCCACTCCCGGAATATGAACTGCATGAATAAAAACATTTAACTGCAAGCATCTAAGCACCAGGTGTTGCAGTAAACGCACCACTGGCGGCGAAGAGGCCGATACCCGGTTAATCGCTTGCACCACTCCCAAATTGTCGCAATGAAATCTCACTTTCTTATCCCTGAACTCCGCCCCCCACAGCTCCACTGACAGCACCACCGGAAACAATTCCAGCAGAGCCAGGTTCCTCGTAAACCCTGCTTCCACCCAGCTCACCGGCCACGGTCCCGCGCTCCACTTGCCCCGAAAAAAGGCTCCAAAACCCGTCGACCCCGCCGCGTCCGTGTATAGCTCAAGGTCAAAATTGCTGATCGGACCCGTCATCCATAATGCCCTACCATTAAACTCCTCCAAAAAGGAATGCCATACCCGTAAGTCCTCCCTGTGTACCCTTTGGAGGCTGACAAAATGCGTGGGTGACTCCACCCCTGCCGTGCTAGCAGACAGCCGTCTGTAGAAAACTCGCCCCATAGGCAAGATGCGGCACGCAAAGTTCAGCTTACCCAGTAATGACTGGAGTTCCCGAAGCCGCACCTTGCGCACCCCTATCATACCCTTAACTTCAGTCTTAAGGGCCACTAGTTTGTCCTCAGGTAATTTGCATTCCATGGCCTCAGAATCCAAAGTGATCCCCAGAAACGTCATGACCGTGCGCGGGCCCTCCTACTTCTCAGGGGCTAAAGGAACCCCAAAATTCTCCGCCACGTGCTCCAGGGTGGCCAGGAGTACCGCGGCCACCCTGGTGGAAGCCGGCCCCACGCACAGAAAGTCATCCAAATAATGGATAACCGAGCTCATGCCCGACACGTCCCGCACCACCCACTCCAAGAAGGAGCTGAACATTTCAAAGAACGCGCAGGAGATGGAACACCCCATGGGAAGGCACCTGTCCACGTAGAACTGCCCCTCCCAATGGCACCCCAACAGCCTGAAACTGTGAACTGGCAACAATCGAAACGCCGCCTCAATGTCAGACTTCGCCATTAAAGCCCCCCGACCATAACGCCTGACCCAGTAAACCGCGGCATCAAACGACGTGTAACTGACCGAACAGGCTTCCCGGGGCAATGGCATCATTGACCGACCCGCCTTTTGGAAAAGAAAGATGATGTATCAACCTAAACTTATTAGGTTCCTTTTTGGGTACCACCCCCAGCGGGGAGACCACCAGGTCCACCAAGGGTGCCGCCGAAAAAGGACCGGCCATGCGTCCCAGGGCCACTTCCTTCCGCAGTTTGTCGGAAACCACCTCCGGATGAAGCAACGCCGACCGCAAATTGCGTGGCACTGGAGGAACGACCCTCAGTTCGCACGGAATCACAAACCCCACCGAAAAACCCCTCTCTAAAATGGCCGCCACCCCCTTGTCTGGATATCTACCGAGAAACGGCCGCATCCTTTCCACCCTCACCAGAGTCTTCCCTCTTGTTAGCAGACTCCCCGGCACGGCCCCTATTCTGTTTGAAGCATTTGGACAGGGGGTGGCCGCCGCCACAACCCGAGCACTCATGCTTGTACCGGCAGGTTCCCCCGAACTTACAGGAGCCCGAGTTAAATTGCCAACACACCCCTTTTGCCTGACTGGCCGGTTGCCCCTGGGAATTGGAACCCCCGGCCCCCCCTTGAAATAACTGCCCCGGAGCCCTAGCCGCTGTCATCAAGCATAACCATAGGTTCATGTCCTTTTGATTCCAGCGCAGGTCCGGCCTCACCGCCATCCTCTGTCTAAACTGTTCGTCGTAGCGGAGCCACGCCGAACCCCCATACACCCTATGGGCTTCCCCAATGGCATTCTGGTGGATAAACAGCCCCGAACAACATTCCGGTTTCTTCTCCCCCACCACACAAGCCAGTATGCTAAACGCTTGTAACCAGTTGGCGAACGTACGCGGAATCAGCCTATACCTGCACCTCTCCTCTTCCTGCTTCTTGGACTCATCCGGTTTACCCCTATCCAAGTTAAATTTTTCTAACGGAAGCAAAGAGAATATCTCTACATACTCACCCTTCCATATTTTCTCCCTGACCTCCGCCTTGAGATGGGTCCCTAGTGATGCCTCGTAGCAGACATAGACCTCACACTTAGCTGCATCCGCCAAGCGGATAATCTCCTGCTTGGCAGCCGCATCCCCCGCCCCTTTTTCTGACACCCCTGCCCCAGACCCCCCCGCGCTTGCCTGAGCTGCAATGGGGGCTACCACCAGTGGGGGAACAGCTGCCCCCGCTGTAGGAGCCGCAGGTGCTACTGCACCCGCCAGGGGCACCGCGGGGGCTACCGCCGGCGGTGGCACGGGCGCCACCACGTCGGAGCCACCGGCGCCGCTTGAGCCACCGCCACTCTCGCCCCCCCCCCCCGCTGGGGCAACCCATGCCGCCGCAGGCCCGGGCACCGCCCCCCCTGCATTCTCAAATCTCCCCACCAGGTCCTTCATACAGGCTAAGAAACCCGCAAACCCGCCCAATGTAGTGTCCACCCCCCCACTCAACACAGTGCCAGGGGACCCAGGGCCGCCCCCCGCCGCCCCCAGACCCACAGGTATCCCCCCACCGCTAGTCGGCCCCACCATGTTAACATGTACATTAGAATTAGAAGGAGAAGACGGCTTACCCGGTTGCCTAGGGATTGGACCACCAGCCGACCATCCGGACTCCACCGCCGAGGCCCCCCCTGGGGGGGTGTATCATCATCCGACTCTGACAGCTCCCCTTCCGACCGGAGCGCAGCAGGCTCCTCACCCTCAGCCGACAACTCACCAGGGGAAAGATCCCTGGCGGCCTCAGGCCTGGCATCCGACCGCCCGCCAGACCCGTTCCCGGATTTCGCCATCGATTCCCGCGGGCCGGGGGCGGGGCCTCCAACCCCGACGCCCGCAGCAACGCTGACTCCCGCTGACACCGATTGGGTACCGTCCTGAGCTAGGCCGCCGGCTGCGGAGGTGGATGGCCTGGCGGTCGTGCTCCTGGGCCTCCCTCGCTGAGGCGCCGAACCCGGCGTAGCAACGCGGGGGGCGGGGCCCGCACCATCTGACTCCATGCGCTGGGCGGACGTGGGAGCCGCTCCCGGACTGGCGGAGCGGCCGCCCACCCAACCCCCGTCCGCGAAGGGGATTCCTCCCGGCCCCCCCCCCCCTGTGGATTTGGTAGCGCGCTTAGTGGGGGGGGCCCGGAGGGGCCCGAACATCGGGACTCCCACGGTGACGCTGGGCCCTGGGGGACGAATCGGGCGAGAAGCGCTCCGGAGGCCGCGACCTCCGAGCTCGTCCCGTGTCTTGCCCCCCTTCTGCAGCCGACGCCGACGATCCCCCCAGAATCGGCCGCAGCTGCTCCTGCAGCCAATCCGGCCCGTGCGCCGCCGCTTCCGCCTGCAACTGGGCCCAAAGTGCAGCTAGGTCTGACATGGCTCCTACCTGAAACTTTTCACCGCGCTGTGCTTGTCAGGGGGGCGGGAACATGCCTTTTTATGCTTTCCTCTCTCCGCCCCCTCTCCCCCTGACAGCCAATAGTTAATTTCTGTCCCCTGTTCCCCTAGTCATGTGGGGCCCTCCTCTGAGTCTCTGCTTTCCTTGCTCCGGGCTTTCTTTATTCACATATGTGACGGATTTTGTTTAATACCACACATTTGGGATCACATATATTTTTTCCCTGTGTTTTGGTTCATTTTTGACTGGCAATTATGGTTGTGTTTATATGTTAGTCACTCAACAGTGACCACATCTTTATTTAGACCACTAGTTATATATTGCATATAGGATTGCAGCACTACGGGTATCACATACTGTTGCATATTAAGCCCTCACTATTAGGGCTGATATTGTCCACAATTCCTAACAACCACCAGTGAGTAAGGGCATAGTATTTTTTTATCTTTTATGTGTATTTTTATTTCTATTACATTATTTATGTAGATGCCCTATTGGGCTTATGGTATCCACCCACACGGATTATTTTGCACATTTAATATTTTACTCATTTTCACCTCAGGAGGGTCCTGTGAGGGTCCCCTCTTTCTCTGTTTGTAGGGGTAGGCAGCGCCATCACCCCCACTCTCATTCTTCATTTCTACCGTAGTATCCCTTCTGGAGGACTACATTTATTGACTACATCATTAGTGACCAAGACATCTTCAAACCGCCCTCTTCTTGCAGCCGCTGTTGGATTGGTACCCGAAACTCAGGGCCGGCCCTATGATGGGACCGGGTGGTACCATGGGTACCAGGCGGCACATTTAGGGGAGCGGAATTCTGCCGCTCCTGTCAATCCGTTACGCCCGCTCCGCTGCCTGTGAGGAGCATGGCGCTGGGCTGCCGTGAGGAC
This sequence comes from Rana temporaria, assembly GCF_905171775.1. Lineage (NCBI taxonomy): Eukaryota > Metazoa > Chordata > Amphibia > Anura > Ranidae > Rana > Rana temporaria. The sequence continues at coordinate 189,765,397 of NC_053493.1, read as the reverse complement.
ACTCGCAGAGGAAGCAGGCATGCGCCGCTGCCTCTCAGGAGCCCGGTGCCGCCGCTGCTATAGTGGTGACACGTGACAGACAGGACACAGGAGCAGGCGGGCCGTCCGTAGCCTAGGTCTTGTCCGGATTAAACACATGACTGTGGGTGTGATCGCGATTCGTTGCTACCCGGAGTCCCGCCCCCCTGCTTGGCGTGCTGTTTCTTCTGACTGCCGTGCCTGGGATGAGGTCTGTGTCATCCGCTCTTCCGCCCGTATGTCAGCCTGCCCCTCTCTGTAAGCCTCCCCCTGGCTGTCAGCAACATCGTCAGCAACACCCCCCTGACTGTCAGCAACCCCCCCTATGAGCCCCCTCTGTTTCAGCAACACCCGTCAGCAACACCCCCCTGTCAGCAACCCCCCCTATTAGGCCCCTCTATTTCAGCAACCCCCGTCAGCAACACCCCCTGTCAGCAACCCCCCCTATGAGCCCCCTCTATTTCAGCAACCACCGTCAGCAACACCCCCCCTATGAGCCCCCTCTATTTCAGAAACCCCCGTCAGCAACACCCCCCTGTCAGCAACCCCCCCTATCAGCCCCCTCTATTTCAGCAAGCCCCCCTCTCTGTCAGCAACCCCCCCCGTCAGCTCCCCTCCCTGTCAACCCCCCCGTCAGCTCCCCTCCCTGTCAACCCCCCTCTCTGTCAGCCCCCTCCCTGTCATCAACCCCCCTTGTCAGTGCCCCCCTTCTGTCTGCCTGCCCCTCTCTGTAAGCCATTCCACTCTGTCAGCCCGCCCCTCTCTATAAGCCACCCCCCCTGTCAGCCCACCATTCTCTGTAAGCCACCCCCCTCTGTCAGAAACCCCCTTTCTATCAGCCTCCCTCTCTGTCAGCAACCCCATCTGTCAGCCCCCCATCTGTCAGCCCCCTCTCTGTCAGCAACCCCCGTCAGTCCCTCTCTCTATCGGAAAACCCCCTGTCAGCCCCCTCTCTGTCAGCAACCCCCCTCCATCAGCCCCCTCTCTGTCAGCAACCCCCCTCCATCAGCCCCCTTCTCTGTCAGCAACCCACCCCTGTCAGCCCGCCCCTCTCTGTAAGCCCGCCCTTCTCTGTAAGCCACTCCCCTCTGTCAGCAACCCCCCCTCTCTGTCAGCCCCCTCTCTGCCTCTTTGTCAGCATCCCCCCTGTCAGCCCCCCTCTCTGTCAGCAAACCCCCTTTCAGCCCCCCTCTCTGTCAGCAACCCCCCCTGTCAGCCCCCTCCCTGTCATCAACCCCCCTTGTCAGTGCCCCCCTTCTGTCAGCCTGCCCCTCTCTGTAAGCCATTCCACTCTGTCAGCCCACCATTCTCTGTAAGTCACCCCCCTCTGTCGGCAACCCCCTCTCAATCAGCCTCCCTCTCTGTCAGCAACCCCATCTTTTAACAACCTCCGTCAGCCCCCTCTGTCAGCAACCCCCGTCAGCCCCCCTCTCTGTCGGCAATCTCCCTGTCAGCCCCCTCTCTGTCAGCAACCCCCCTCCATCAGCCCCCTTCTCTGTCAGCAACCCACCCCTGTCAGCCCGCCCCTCTCTGTAAGCCACTCCCCTCTGTCAGCAACCCCCCTCTGTCAGCAACCCTCCTCTCTGTCAGCCCCCTCTCTGCCTCTTTGTCAGCAACCCCCCTGTCAGCCCCCCCTCTCTGTCAACCCGCCCCTCCCCTCTGTCGCCTACCCCTTCCTCTGTCAGCTACCCCCCTTCTATCAGCTACCCCCAAACAGCATGCAAACCCCTCCTTGCTTCCCCCGCTCCAGCAGGGCTAATGTCCTGCAGCCAGGTCACACTGCACTGTCAGTGCACTCCAGAGACCGTAAATGGAGGGCCACATCTGTGCAGCGGCTCCTGGAAGGTAATGTTTTTTTTTGTCTTGCTGTAATGGAGGTCTCTATTGGGGGGGGGGGGGGGGCAGGCACTGTCTGATATTTAATCTGTTGTTTTCTTCTCTATTTGTGGGGTGCCTGTGGATTGCTTTGAATTCTTGGGGCTTTTTTTTTTGTAATTAAAAGGTGCTTGAAAAAGTTGTAGAATGCACAGTGGCACTTTGTGAACAGTTTGTATGGGGTTGGGTTGGCCCTACTGACACCGTCCTCTGCTCTACTGACACCGTCCTCTGCTCTACTGACACCATCCACTGCCCTACTGACACCGTCCACTGCCCTACTGACACGTCCACTGCCCTACTGACACGTCCACTGCCCTACTGACACCATCCACTGCCCTACTGACACCGTCCTCTGCTCTACTGACACCGTCCTCTGCTCTACTGATACCATCCACTGCCCTACTGACACCGTCCACTGCCCTACTGACACCGTCCACTGCCCTACTGACACCGTCCACTGCCCTACTGACACCGTCCACTGCCCTACTGACACGTCCACTGCCCTACTGACACATCCACTGCCCTACTGACACGTCCACTGCCCTACTGACACCGTCCACTGCCCTACTGACACGTCCACTGCCCTACTGACGGTTTTTATTTTTTGTGCTATAAACAACAAAAAAACGACAAATTAAAAAAAAATATATATATATATATATATATATATATATATATATATATATATATATATATATATATATATATATATATATATATATATATATATATATTACTTTTTGCTATAATAAAAAAAACACATTTCTTCATCAGTTTAGGCCAATATGTATTCTTATACATATTTTTTGTTACCAAAAAAAACACAATTTGCTCAAAAGACATCGTGGCCGCCGGCAATGCACAGGTGCCTTTATACTCCTTGATACATATATAGAGCCATGACAGGTCCTCTTTATATGCCTTTATACATGTATAGAGCCATGACGTGTCCCCTTTAGCTATCATGATATAAAATAATGAATGTGGGGGCCTTTTGGTGGGCGTGATTTATTTGGGGGGGGGCAGCATTTCATTCTTGGTCCCAGGCAGCACAATGTCTTGGGCCGGCACTGCCGAAACTTTTTCTCTGTGAGTGGAAATTCCTCTGCCAACGCACGCAAAAGCAGAATGCAGCATTTCTTGAAGCAAGGCCTGGAAGTCCTGCATTCTGATAGCCCTCTGTGATGGTGGTAACATTTCCGCCATGTTTTGTTTGTACCGGGGGTTCAAGTACGTTGCCACCCAGTACTGGTCCTTGCCCTTTATGCTTTTTATACGGGGGTCCCTCTTAAAACACTGGAGCATGAATGCCCCCATTTGCACTAAACTGAAAACGCTGTACTGGCCTGGCTCCTGCTCATCATCCAGGATAATGTCGTCCTCGTTCTCCTCCCCCCATCCATGGACAACACCAGGGATCCCAGAAAGGTTTAAACATGGAGCATAGCTATTCATTAAAGTTATGCCCACACCGACACAATTAATGGTTGTGCAGTTTTTAAAATGTTTTCATTTTTTAATTTTAATTTTCGTTTTTTTATTATTAAAATTTTCTTTTTGCCACTATTCTGGTTCATACCCCAATTGTGCAATGTGGTTTTGAAAACTGTTTGACACTTTTTTATTATTATTTGTATATATATCTCTTGCTTTCATGTGTCATTGCGAGCATATAGCAAGCATTCTGATCTGCAGCGCATCCAGATCGAGGCTTGGTGTGTGCGCATGCGCCATCATGTGATCTCATGTTCCGGTGGCAAGCCTTTGCTTCTACAAAGGCACATGGACATTTAAGGGAATATACTATTATGTCTATGTATGGCCCCACAATGACATTCAGAACGCACTTAGGTGTGTCTCCCTCTCGGACACGTCAGAGATTTACAGCACCGATTCTGACTTGTCTTTGCACATCCGGTTTCATATCGAGGCTTGGGATGTGGATAGATTCACCACATTGGGGCTTGGAATGCACGTCGCTCCGCCATCTTTACATACCGGAAGTGAAGTGCGGTGTCGCCGAGATGACATGGTGAGTTGGATTCTCATCAATTGGGGCCTATAGATTCTATTGCTTATAAATTGCAGGGGGCTACAGATGAAGTGTTGTGACACAAAACGCATCGGGAGGACTCCACTGCCTGCCTCACTTGTATATACAAACGTGTGATATTCCAGCTACATGTAAGTGCAATAGCTGCAATAAATCTTTTTATTTATTTAAACAAGATTACGCTATGTGGCCACTTTTCTTTCCTATCTCCTTACAACATTGACATCACTTGAGAAACCAGTTCGGGGACCCAATTCTCCATCACAGGTCTTGCCATATTCCAATCATCGCTTATCAGAGGTTATGATGTCCATCTAAACCACAGTCCTTCCATCCACCCGTTTGTGATTGTACTCCATACAAGCCTGTGTGACGTATGTCCCCTTAAGTCCATTTGCTCCGGTAAGCCTGTATTCTTTCTGGTGGCGGGTCATTATTACACACAGAAGAAGTTACAAATTGATGTTTTGACATTTTTTTACTCATTCACTTGGTGGAAATGTCATCACATATGGACTTTATTATACTGTATACTGCACATTTGCTATTTATAAATGCCTTGTTGTCGTTTATTTGAATGACATACTTATTCGCAAAATTTATTTCAATGTTTTGTGTTATGATTGACATTGTATAAGCGCTACACATATATATATATATATATATATATATATATATATATATATATATATATACAAAAAGGTTTAAAGCATGTTCTTCTTGCTCCTCCTCCCCCGCCCCGGAACCATCCTCCTCTGACTCCTCTTCAGACTCCTGTTGTTGACTTGTCTCAGGTGGAGTAGCCCCCCTGTGAATTCATCTAGCATTGAGATTTTCTCATCTTCCTGCTCATGCTCCTCGATGGCTTGATCAATGACACAATGCAATGCACACTCCAGAAAGAAGGCGTAAGGTACGATGTCACTGATGGCACCCTGGCTGCGACTGACCAGTTTGGTGATCTCATTAAATGGCCGCAGAAATCTGCATGAGCAGCCACTGGCACGGTGAAAAAAAAAAGCTCCCCAGAAACTGTCCTGCCGCAGAGTTCGTACAGGTAGTCGCTAACTGCACGTTTTTGCTGGAGCAGCCTATCAAGCATATACAATGTTGAGTTCCATCACATTGGGCAGTCACAAATAAGATGTCTGACGGGCAGTTTGTGTCGCCACTGAATGTCAGCAAGGCGAGCCATGGCCGTGTAAGAGTATCTGAAATGGGGCGAGATTTTCCTGGCCTGCCGCAAGACGTCCTGGACCCCAGGGAATTTGGCAACGAATCGCTGCACGACCAAGTTCAGGACGTGTGCCATGCATGGCAGGTGTGTAATTTTGCCCTGTTTCAGCGCACACCACTTTACCAACTGTCAAATTGAGCGGTGTTATCCACTGATATGCCTGTGAGCGCAAAGCTGAAAGGAGTGCAGGACCAGTGTGGCTCTTGTCTTCCAGGCACAACAGACGCAGCACAGCATGGCAACGTCTCACCTGGCATGTCGAATAGGTTCTGGGGATCTTGGGCATCAGACGAGATGGTAGCATGGGAAAAGGAGGAGTCAGCCCGGGAGGAGAGGGAGGATGGAGTAGGAAGAGGAGGAGAAGAAGAGGCATTCCTGCATGCAATCTGTGGCCGTAAAACCAAATCTACATGGGTGCCAGGGGTTACATGCTTGACGGCCGTCATTAGGTTCACCCAGTGGGCAGTAAAAGTTATATACCTTCCCTGCCCGTGTTTGCTAGACCACGTGTCTGTGGTCAGATGTATCTTGACACCGACACTGTGTGTCAGAGATACATTCACTTGCCGCTGAACATGGCCATATAGCTCTGGGATGCCCTTCTGTGAAAAAAAATGTCCTTCCTGGGACCTTCAATTATGGTTTTATCTCAATGGCCACAAATTTTCGAAAGGCCTCCAAGTCCACCAGTTTATATGGCAGAAGTTGGCGGGCTATCCATTCCCGACAAGCCAGTGGTCAACCGTTGGGCAAGAGCGTTATCCGGCGTCATTGTTTTTTTAACGATCAAACTTTTGGGCCACAGAAGCCTGCCTTTTTGCAGAAAAACTTGAGGACGTCATGATGGAAGGTGGAGTGGAGGACAATTGTGAGCATAGAGGAGAAGGAGAAGGAGAAGAGGCTGGACGGTGAGAGCCTGGAGTGTGGCTTTGTGGGTTCTGATGGCGTTGCTCCCTCTGGGCTCGGTGATGGGAGGCCAGGTGCCTTCTTAAGGCGGTCTTCCCTAGGTGAGTGTAGGGCTTACCGCGACTTATGCGTTGACTGCAAAGGCAGCAGATGGCAATACTATTGTCTGCAGCGGACACGTTAAAAAAAGCCCACACTGCGGAGCCATGGGCCGGCATCCTGGGAGAAACAGATGTGACCGTACATGGTTGATGGCTCACTCCTGATACATTAGGAGTCTGGTTTGTCCCTCCTGTGCAATGTAAGTTCAGCCTGCTTGTCCTCCCTATCTGCTGGTCTATCTCTCCATCTGAACTCCCCTCCTATTCCTCTCTTGTGGGTACCCACGTGACGTCTGTAGACACGTCATCATCGACGTCACCTTCCCCATCACTAACAATAGAGATCTCGGAGTAGGCAGCAACAGCGGGCACCAACCTCCTTGGACTGATCTGGGTACTGTCTTCAGACTGCTAAGTGCCAGCTATTGCTACCTCCTCTTCCTGATCCAATGCCAAGAATGGCTGCACATCGGAAATGTCTTCTGATGGTTTGGAAAATAATTCCTGTGACTCAAGCGGAGTGTATATGGTGGTGGTGGTGATGTTGGTGAGCCACTCAACCAAGTCTGGTGCATCCTTTGACGTAATCAAATGAACATTGTGCCACTTCCCACTTTGGCTCCGGCCTGGTGCTCCTGCCCTACCCCTACCACCCCTGCAGAAGGGCCTGCCTCTTCCCCTGCCTGTCATTTTTTAAATTACCCTGTGACAAAAGTCTCTAGAGAAGCGCAGTATATGTGGAAGAAGGTATATAACACCCCGCTTCAATCTGTCATTTTAGGGGGGCCACTGGTTTATCGCACCAGTTATGAAACTTTTTTTTCAGGAAATGTTGTCAGTGGGGTAGATTCAGGAACAATTTCCGCCGGTGTAGACTGAGATGCGCGGCGTAAATGCCAATTTGCGCCGGCGTATCTCCGCGCCGTATTCAGCAAACAATATTACGCCGTAACGTAGATTTTTTTTTTTCGTTTGGACCTTTCCACGCCGGTGCGGCGTGGGCGCCCATTTACGCTGGTCTGAACTAGCGCGGCCCTGGTTTTTCTATTTTAAATATGCAAATGAGGGAGTTGGTCCGATTCAGCAAATTACGAATTGCCGGCGCAGGCTACTCCCGGTGCGTGTAACTCTGGTTTGCAGTGGAAAGTTACCCTTTATAAAGCAGGGGTAACTTTACACCACACTTGCAGGTCATTTGGAGAGCAGATAAAACCACATCGCTACAGACGAACTGAGCTGCAAGTACACTTGCTGGACAACACCTGTGTGCCATCATGCCAGGGGCAGCCGTGGTCCTTGCACTTCTGCGTCGACGGGCACGTAGGAGGGAACAGGAGATAATCTTCCGCACACGCATTAATGTTTTTGGCATGGGGGACGCAGAGGTGTATCGCACCTACAGGTTCAGCCGTGAAGCCATACTGGAAATCACCAGATTCCTGCAGGATGACCTCACAAGCCCCACACTCCGCACACATGCAGTGCAGCCACTGGTGAAGGTATTAGCCACACTTCATTTCTTGGCCACTGGTTCTTTTCAAAGGACAAGTGCACTGTCGGCTGGGATGTCACAACCCACCGTGAGCAGGTGTGTTCACCAGGTGATACCAGCAATATTGAGACACATGTCCCACCTCTTCATAAAACCCTCCCAGGAGGTCCAGCGGATGAAGACAATGCAAGATTTTTATGCAATTGATAGATTTCCTGGCACAGTGGGTGCAATTGATTGTACACATGTGGCACTTCAGCCCCCCCGTGACATCGAGCACATTTATTGTAATCGAAAGCACTGGCATTCGATTAATGTGCAGATTATAGTAGATGCCCAAGGACTAATAAAAGGGCGTGGCTACAGCGACGCAACACCCGGATACAGACCTGCGTTCCACTGCGCTCCACTAAACCACCATACGGATCTCGCTACAGCTGACACCATACAGCACGCGCGCGGCCCCTGGAGGATTGGAGAAGCGGTGAAACCTTTGCTTTACTTATGTTCATTTTACAGTCATTTTTTGTACGGGCATTCACTAATGGTCACCTACTTACTTTGCCAGTTTGAGTCATTTTAGACACATTACACTATTATCTGCTTGTTTTTGGTTTTATCTTTCATGACAACTGGCTAAGAAGTGCTCTGCCTTTACAAATACCTGGAGAACCAGTTGGCGTGAGTGTTTGCATTACTATTTGTTTTGCTTCACAGTGGCAAGCTTTTCCCCCTTTTAAGGAGTGTTCTTCTTCCCACATACAGGGTTTATCACTCTGGAGATGTTAGGTGCACATACACTCTAGTTTTTGAAATCCCTGCACAACACCTGAGCTCACCGGGATATTACATGTTCTTGGAGCTGGTCATTTTACCTACTCTATTAGCGCTGTTTATCTTTTGAACTTCAGTTCATTGATTTTATAGATTCTCATTCTCATAATTAAATTTAACCAAAATCAACGGCCCTGTCGTGGGCTCTTTCTTGGCCCTCGGCTCCTGGGGCGCAGTTGCCTGCGGCGAGCCGGGGCTGGTGGGGCCGGGGCTGGTGGGGCCGGGGCTGGTGGGGCAGGGGGTGGTGGTACCTCCCCCAGTCTCTCCCTAGCTGCATCCCTGCCCTCCATTGCCACGGCTAACCTATTAAGGTAGATATTAGTTGCAGCCTGCATCCGCAGCCGGCGGGTCACATTGCCTCCCCTCCTCTCTTACTGCACCTGCCAGGCTGCGGACCTCTGCCACCAGCTCGCTTGTGGTGGCCTGAAGCTCACCCAGAGACGTGAGAAGGGCTGCCCCGTTACCCACCACGTCCTGGAGGCTGTCGTTTATTAGTAAACTCTGGCCAGCCTGCTGAGTAATGGCCTCCTTCATTGCCAGAGTGCAGGCAGCCTGGCTCTCTGCAGAGGACTCCAGGCTAGCAGCCACCCGTGAGAGATCCCCCGCAAGAGACCCCATATAGCGGGTCTGTTTAGTTTGGTCCCTTGCCAGAGACACCTCCAGCTCGTCATGGACTCTCCTCCTTTTTTGACGAGCCATCCTTGGGGCAGGAGTAGATTGAGGACGGCTGGAGGGGCTTGGGTCCTGTGAGGGCCCGGCCTGGGAGGGGCTTGGGTCCTGTGAGGGCCCGGCCTGGGAGGGGCTTGGGTCCTGTGAGGGCCCGGCCTGGGAGGGGCTTGGGTCCCTAGGTGGGGAATCCCTGATAGGGCTAGAGAGCCCTGAGGGGGTAAATGTCATGAGGGGGGAGGTGGGGGAGGGGTCAGGAATGGGGGTCTCCAAAAATAAAATAAACGTTTCCTCCTCCTCTTCTACGGGCTGCTCCTCCACCACTTCCTCCACCACAGAGGTAGGGGCAGTCTCCACCCTGGATGTGGTGGGTCGGTCGGCAGCCGATGATGGCCCAGCTCCATCCTGCACATCTGTGGAGGACACAAAACATTCAGATGTTGGTGGACCCACACAATTGTCACTTGTTCCCTCCCCCCCACACACACATGCAACACACCAGAAAGAAGAGAAAACACACTTACCTGTCCTCAAGGGCTGCTCTCCAGAATCAAACCCATCCAGGCCCTCCACCACCGAACGATCTAGGAACCTGGCCACCACAAGGTCCTCTGATGTCAATGTAATTTTTTTTGCTGGCCCACCACCTGTTCCCCTGGCATGTTTACGCATTGCCACCAACTTGTCTTTAACCAGTTTGCGCAAATCATTAATTTTTTTTTTGATATGTTTGGGCTGCCTCTCCGCAACCCCCAAAGCATTGACCTGGTTAGTAATGATGGCAAAAAATCGCTCTTTATCAGATTTGCCAGTGTGCCCACTCTGTGGCCCATGTTGGGAGAGCCCCTCAATAATTACTGCCCTCTCCTCAGGGCTAAAGTTGGTCATCCGGCCACCTGTTGCTTCTTCAGCAGACATAATAATGCACAGACAATAGCAAGAGCAATAGCAAATTACCTAGCAGTTGATAAAATTGCTTGGGAACATTTGCACCTGTAGGGCGGAACTCTGGTCTGATTTATGGCCTGGGCGTAGGCAGTGGGCCGGCGTAGCGCAGGTGTCACGCCGGGGGGCAGTTCTGAACATGGGCAGATTGGGGCATTTGCCCCAGGGAGCACACTGCGCATGCGCGCCCGACTCTGCGCCCCGCCGTGACCCCTGCGCCACGCTCCCCGCTTCATTAGCATAGGGAGCCACCCATTTTATTCTACCCCGCCTTACGCCGTGCTACGCCGCCTTACGCCGTGTAAAATCCGCCACGCCGGGGCAAGAGACAGGAAAAAAGTTTCCTGAATCACTAGCATGCCTCTCTGCGCTGCTCCGGCGCAGTGTAAAAAAGATGCACTGCGCCGGACCAAAGATCCGCTGATGTTCCTGAATCTGGCCCACTGTGTGTAGCAGAGGTAACACAGCGAAAGCGACAAAAACATTTCAGTACCCAAATACACTTTTATGAAAGTATATTTTTAGATAACACCCGCTTCAATCTGTCGTTTTGGGGGGCCACTGGTTTATCGCACCAGTTTTGAAACTTTATTTTCAGGAAATGTTGTCAATGTGTGTAGCAGAGGTAACTCAGCGAAAGAGGCAACAATTTAACAGTAACCAAATACACTATTATGAAAGTATATTTTTAGATAACACCCCACTTCAATCTGTCATTTTGCGGGGCCACTGGTTTATGGCACCAGTTTTGAAACTTTATTTTCAGGAAATTTTGTCAAAGTGTGTAACACAGCGAAAGAGGCAAAAATTCAACAGTAACCAAATACACTACCAGTCACAATGCTGCACAATACAAATCCACTACAATATACTTTCTATATTCGAAAGTATATTATAAGTGTATATTACACCTATATACTACAGAGCAAGTAGAACACCTATACCAGTGCTTGAAAGGACTTTTGTGGACCTGGTAGTTAGCGATTTGTGTCGCTAAACTCTGTCCCTGCTGGAAACGCCAACCTCGCCCTATACTGACAAAAAGTATATGAATGTATTAGACATAGTACACAAAGTATATTATACCCCTATATACTGCACACCAAACAATAGTACACCTATAGCAGCCCTTGAAAGAAATTTTGTGGACCTGTTAGGTAACGATTTGTGTCACTACAGTCTGTCCCTGCTCTGCACACAGCAACCTGTCCCTACACTGACAAAAAGTATATGAATGTATTACACCTATATACTGCACAGCAAGTAGTACACCTATACCAGTCCTTGAAAGGACTTTTGTGGACCTGTTAGGTAATGATTTGTGTCACTACAGTCTGTCCCTGCTCTGCACACAGCAACCTGTCCATACACTGACAAAAAGTATATAAATGTATTACACCTATATACTGCACAGCAAGTAGTACAAGTATACCAGTCCTTGAAAGGACTTTTGTGGACCCGTTAGGTAACGATTTGTGTCACTACAGTCTGTCCCTGCTCTGCACACAGCAACCTGTCCCTACACTGACAAAAAGTATATGAATGTATTACACCTATATACTGCACAGCAAGTAGTACACCTATACCAGTCCTTGAAAGGACTTTTGTGGACCTGTTAGGCCTCGTACACACGACGAGACATGTCCGATGAAAACGGTCCGCAGACCGTTTTCATCGGACATGTCCGCTGGCGGATTTTGGTCTGATGGCTGTACACACCATCAGACCGAATTTCCCGCGGACAGCGAACGCGGTGACGTGGCCGCAGCGACGTGCGCGACCCTGGAAGGTCAATGCTTCCACGCATGCGTCTAATCACTTCGATTTGTGTCACTACAGTTTGTTCCTGCTCTGCACACAGCAACCTGTTCCTACACTGACAAAAATGATATGAATGTATTACACCTATATACTGCACAGCAAGTAGTACACCTATACCAGTCCTTGAAAGGACTTTTGTGGACCTTTTAGATAGCTATTTGATTCAATACAGCCTGCCCCTGCTCCAAACAGCAACCTGTCCCTACACTGACAAAAAGTATATGAATGTATTACACACCTATATACTGCACAGCAAGTAGTACACCTATACCAGTCATTGAAATTACTTTTGTGGACCTGTTAGGTAACGATTTGTGTCACTACAGTCTGTCCCTGCTCTGCACACAGCAACCTGTTCCTACACTAACAAAAAGGTATATGAATGTATTACACCTATATACTGCACAGCAAGTAGTACACCTATACCAGTCATTAAAATTACTTTTGTGGACCTTTTACATAGCTATTTGATTCAATACAGCCTGTCCCTGCTCCAAACAGCAACGTCTCCCTACACTGACAAAAAGCAGAATGTAAGATGGCCACCAGATCAGGTCTATTTATAAGGTAGGGGGTATGTCCATGTGCTGAAATGTCTCAATTGGCTGTCCTGCGCCACCTGATGGATGTGTCATGGGTCAAAGTTCTTCTCAATGTAAAATGGCGGACCACCGCAAATATCGCCAGATGTCCGCCTGTTTGGCGGACCGTGAACGAGCAAAGTTCGCTGCGAAACAACCGCTGGGCGAATCACCAGGCCATCTCTAGTTGTGAGCTGAACCTGCTTTCTTATTTTATTTTAAATATAGTATTTTTGTTGATTTTTTATTCTGATATCCAAATCCATTGTATTTAATATTAGCTATTGTCTTTGATAATGTACATGAGTTTTATATTTGCATGCTACGTGTGGTGCTGTCCAAGCCTGCTCAGATCTCTAATCACCATAGGAATAGTGTATAAAAAAAAAATCCCAGGAAATGGCTTCTTTTCTGGTTGGGATGAGAGACAGCCTCCCTACTTCCTGCCATGTGCTGGCTTTCACTGTGGAGCGTGCTCCGTTTGAGATGGGAGTGGCATGCACAGGTGGAGGAAGTTTGTTTTTGTGATGATGTCATGAAGACTCAGAGCGAGGTGTGGTTGTATTAGAGAGCCATATAGTTAAGGAGATGAGAGCGAGGCTTGAACAGTGACAAATGTATTTCCTGTCGCATCATGGCAGCATACACCTTTGGGTTGTGGCTCCGCCCCCACAACCTGATAGGACCGTTTAACTATTAAGCCCAGAGAGGGCCCCCGCCCAGATATTCTCCTTTTTTTCCTCACCTGAGAAGGACAAGATGAAGAACCCCTTACTGCTTTCGGCCCAGCCAGGTTCTAGCCTCTCCTGGGTGGAAGTCCTCTCCTGTACAGCCTCTAAATGAGCTATATGGAAGGAACCCCACTCTGATGGTCTCAGGGGTATGTTACCAGCCTTACAAAAACCTTAAATAGGTTTATACTGCAGCGACCTCCAGCTCTTCTGAGCACCTCTTTCAAAAACACTTACTGAGCCTTGTAGTCCTCCTGCCATCTGGTCTCCAGACATGCGTGACAGCTCCTCACAGACCTTAAATAGGTCTCAACAGCAGCCTCCAGCTTTCCAGTATAAAAGAAACCTTTCCCCAAAAATGGTCTTTCTGTGCCCTGTAGTTCCTCGGAAGGCTCCAGGCATGTCGCTGATCATTCAGTGACTTTCAGACAGGCTGAAAACATCCCCTACATGCTCACAATGCTGACTTCTATGGGGATTCCAGTTTCCAAGATGGCGCCGTCTGCTCACAGCACTACTGAGCATGTGCGGCTGTGATGTCATCACCAAGTGCCAAATTTAAAAATACCAGCATTCTCTGCTGTTTTTTCTCTGCAAAAAAAACACTGTTCTGCCAGCGTTTTTCAGTGGGATAGTTTGCACTACTGTTCCTCCTTCAGGTAAGCCGGGGGTTTCTCTTCCTTTCTGATCCCACCTTACTACTGTTTCATGCTCACTTCCTACTGTTTCTGTAGGGGGAAAAAAACTATCACTCCTCATGGAGGTCGCTGCCCCGGTAGTCCATCACCAGCCTAATAGGTAAGAGGGGGAAGATTGGTAAGTAGTGAATATTGAAAAAGAGAGCCTGTCACTAATGCTGTCTAAATTGGACAGCCCTATCAGGTAGGCCAGATCGTCAGATTCAAGACGAAAAGAGCCATCTAGAAGAAGCCGCTCAAACCACCAGCAAAGCCACTCAGATCGTGGCAGAAGTCGCTCACGCAGCAGGGGAAGTCGCTCAAGTCGCAGGAGGAGCCGCTCAAAATCCTATTCAAGGCACAGACACTCCTATCATAGGAGGTCACCTTCACGCAGACGATCTCCTCCCTCTCAGCATATCCGCCCATCGGGGAATTCATGCTGGGTCTGCGGTGCCATAGCACTTTCAGACAAGCTGGCTTGTCGCACTTGCCTAGACGAAGCGACCAGAGAAAGAGCCGCACAGAGATCCGGCCAGAGACACATCCCTGCAAATCGCAGAGTCTGAAACAAGCAGGTCCGCACAAGGCACTTCACCTGCGACTCCTTCCACATCTAAAAAGTCAGATCCCTTATCTGACAATGAGGAATTAGAGGTCTCCACTGGATTCGACTTTGCACTAATAGAACCCTTTTATTAAATCAGTGAAGGAAGCCATCGATTGGGAAGAGGAAAAAGAAACTCTGCAAAAGCGAGAAAATATTTTCCGGATCTGAAAAGAGAGCCAGAGACCTTCCCATTTATTGATGAACTAGAAGACCTGATCAAGGACAAATGGCAGAAACCTGAGAAAAAGAGCAGTCTCAGCAATAGGCTTGCCAAACTGTATCCACTGAAGGAATCTAGTGTAAACCCACTAGTAACACCGCCAGTGGTAGATTCTTCCCTGATGCGCCTCTCCAGGCATGTAACACTTCCAATAGAAGATGCGGTTACATTTAAAGACGTGCAGACCAGCAATAATGCTAGCAGCAGTGGGAAGAGTCATTTCAAGCTGGTCCTTTTAACGCCAAGAAATTGGTATTTGAGGGAACGGATCAAGAGAGCGTAATCACAGCTCTCCAGGAGCTTAGCCTTGCAGGCGATTTTGTCGCAGAAGCTCTGTAGACATGATACAATCAACATCAAGAGCAATGTTAAGCTCAGTCATGGCAAGGAGGGCACTTTTGCTAAAAACCCTGGTCAGCTGACCCTTCCTCGAAGTCTAACTGGTGCAAAATCCCATTTGATGGCACAAACCTCTTCGGGAGAAGTTGGACTCGGCTATTTCAAAGGTCACCGGTGGGAAGTCAGACCTCATCCCTTCAGACAGAAGGCCGAAGCAACAAAGACCGCCTACCACCAGACGAAACCTCCCAGACAGGTATAGGGAGGCTAAGTCATACAGGCCCGGCAGAGAGTACAGGAAACATTGGAAGAATCCACAATCCTCCTTCCTAAAACTACAAAAATCTAAGACCCCTGCCACAGGGGAACAAAAGTCCTTTTGAAGGTACGCCCGCCCAACCAGCCATAGTAGGAGCCAGACTGAAGGACTTCAGGCAGGTTTGGGCGGAGTTAATAAAAGATCCATGGACAGTATCTACCGTCCAAGATGGACACAAATGGAGGTTCAAGAATCATCCTCCCAAAGACCAGTTTGTCTCAACCAGATTTCCAACTTCTCGGGAAAAGAATCTGGTGCTGACAGAATATGTTCAAGACTTAATTTAAAACAGGCGATAGTGGAAGTACCACCTCCACAAAGGGGAAAAGGCTTCTACTCGCCTCTGTTCCTGGTAAAGAAAAAGACTGGGGATTTGCGCCCCATCCTAGATCTAAAAAATCTCAATAGTTCAATCCTGGTGGAGACATTCAAGATGGAAAGCCTGCAATCAATCCTCTATGCCATAAACCTTGGCGACTGGATGCTCTCCGTGAATTTGAAGGACGCTTACCTGCACATTCCTATTCACACCGCTTTCCAGAAGTTTCTCCGTTTCTCGGTGAATCATCAACACTTTCAATTTCAAAGCCTTCCGTTCGGGACTTCCACCGCTCCCAGAACCTTCACCAAGGTCCTGTTACCAGTAATAGCTTTACTAAGGGAGCAAGGTTTGAGAGTCCACCATTATCTGGACGACATTCTACTGCTCGCAGACAACCAAGAGTCTCTTCTACTCCATCGAGATACCCTAACATCCACCCTTCAAAAATTTGGGTGGCTGATAAACTGGAGGAAAAGCAATCTCCAACCTACCCAAAGAATGTTTTTTCTGGGAGCAGAACTAGACACCCGGCTCAATACCATAGAGCTTCCTCAAGAGAAGATTCCAGTCATAGTCTTAAAGGCAAAGAGGTTACTCTTATCCACCACGCTTCCAGCCAGAGAATGTCTCAGCATTCTGGGGTCGCTATCAGCAACCATCCCTATGGTTCAATGGGCCCAGTGGAACACAAGACCTCTCCAGATATCAATCTTGAATCAATGGAATGGCGTATCGATGTCTCAAAGAATCATCATCCGAAAGGAGGTCAAACAGTCTCTACGGTGGTGGACCCGGTTGTACAATCTAAAGAGGTACAAACGTATAGTCACCCCCCCCCCAGGAGGTTATCACTTCGGACACCAGCAAGGAGGGCTGGGGAGCACACTACCAGCAACTTGCAGTCCAAGGCCGTTGGTCTTTCGAGACACTGGATGTAGTATCGAACGTCCTGGAGATGAAAGCAGCGTTCCAACTCTCTTGGCTTTCAGTCCTCTCCTGAAAGGGAAAGAAGATGGACAACAGGGTGGCAGTTGCCTATATCAACAGTTGCCTATATCAACAGGCAAGGAGGCACCAGAAGTCGTTCCATAGATGCAGGAAGTCCGCCCAGTTCTTGAATGGGCGCAAGTGAATCTGTTGGGGCTAAGAGCGATGTATGTACCGGGACCCCAGAATCAGACACCCTAAGCAGGAGCCTCGTTTCCCACAATGAGTGGGCTCTGAGTTACCAAGCTTTCTCCCTCATAACAAAAACTTGGGGCATGCCGGATGTAGACCTGGCAGCAACTCCAGACAATGCGAAGTGCCGGAGGTACCTGACGAGATTCCCCTGCCCGTTAGCGGAGGGGACGGATTGCCTGCAGTACGAGTGGAAGTTCCGTCTGGGGTACATCTTCCCCCCGACACCTCTCATACCGAGATTTCTTCTCAGACTCAAGAGGTCATCATCCACGATAATAGCAGTCCTTCCCTTTTGGCCGAGATGGCCCTGGAAAGGATGCATCTGACAGCCTGGAGGTTGAAAGGTCTAAGTTCCTAAACCAGGGTTGCTCCCAGAAAGTGGTAGAGACACTTCTTCAAGCCAGAAAATGCACCACCAAAAAGGCCTACTCGCTAAACCAAGCACAAACACCTGAGGGCTTGAAGGCACATTCCACAAGGACAATGGCGACCTCCTGGGCGGCCTACTGCAGAGTGTCCTCGGAAACGATTTGCCAAGCAGCGACTTGGTCATCCAGAAACACCTTTATTTCTCATTATAAGGTGGACTCTGCCAGATTGTCTATGGCAGAGTTTGGACGAACAGTTATCCAGTCCAACACCTCTATTCCTTGTAAATAAAACATTATCTTTATGCTCAGTTTGCGAGTTATTCACCCAAAGGTGTATGCTGCCATGATGCAACAGGAAAACGGAAAATTGTATACTCACCTTTCCGTAATTTTCCTTTCCTGTCGCATCTTCATGGCAGCATACAGATGCACACCCATCTGAGGTGAGGTATATATACTGAGAATATCTGGGCGGGGGCCCTCTCTGGGCTTAATAGTTAAACGGTCCTATCAGGTTGTGGGGGCGGAGCCACAACCCAAAGGTATGCTGCCATGAAGATGCGACAGGAAAGGAAAATTACGGAAAGGTGAGTATACCATTTTCTGTTTTATAGCGTTGACAGGAAGATACACAAGCCTTATTTTACCCCCTGTAATAGGTGGTCAATACGCTCTGGTAAGAGTACACCCATTATTATGGTCGTGGTTATCACAAGGTGAACAATTGTTTGTGCATTTTTTTATCAAAGTGAAGGTATTACACTGATGTCAGTTGGAAGACACATGGACTCATTGTTTTACATTTATATTTATATATACATTTTTGTTTACCACAACACTTTTGCTATACATTCATTATTTATGTGATCCTATCTCATGTTAGTGGTGCTGCTATACACTAGTTTAATATGTTTACACAAGCGCAGTTTACTTTCGTTTTCACAAAGCATGTAGTGTCATGTTGATTTCTTGATTTTTAACATGGCTGGGGGTCCTGTTCAAAATGGGGCCTTGTACCACTGACTAAATATTTTGAACATAGGGATTACAAAAAATACTGTTCAAAATGGGGCATTTAAGGATTTATTTCTTAAATTTATTGTTCTTAAAGAGGAACTGCAATCTGCTCACATAATTTGTAATAAAAACATATTTGCCATTCTGAAGCTTCCCTCTAACCGCTTTGCATTTTATTTTATATAGAGCATATACTGTGATTCTACTTGCTAAATATGCTGCAGAAATCTCCCTCCACTGATTCTGACTGCATCCATTTTAACTGTGGTCAGCTGAAGCTGCTGCTTGTTCACTTCCTGGATTTACACATACACATACCTCCAGCTCTGCAGCCCTCATTGACCCTCTTATGACTCATCCCCCCTCTCTTCCTGGCAAACTCTCACGAGAGTAATGCCGCATACACACGGTCATTTTTTGTGATGGAAAAAAAAACAACATTTTTAAAAACGTCATTTAAAATGACCGTGTGTGGGGAAAACGTTGTTTTATGTCTTCTGAAAAACGACCAAAATTTTTTTCGAACATGCTTCAATTTTTTATGTCGTTTTTCAAAACGTCGTTTTTTGTGTCATAAAAAATGACCGCGTGTGGGCTAAAACGACGTTTAAAACGACGTTTTTAAACCCACGCATGTTCAGAAGCAAGTTATGACGCGAGCTTGAATGGAACAGGGTGCCGCCGTATGTGCTGAACGTAACCGCGCTTTGCTAGAGCATTTTGAAAAAACAATGGTGTGTAGGCAACGTTGTTTTTTAAAATGAAGTTTGAAAAACTTTGTTTTTTTTCATGAGAAAAAACAACGTTTTTTTACAAGACAAAAAACGACCGTGTGTATGCGGCAATCGAGAGAGAGAGCTGTGCATGATGTCATAAGCCTAGACTTTTTATCAGACAAACAGGAAGTGGGCTGTATAAGGTATTTACTGGCAAATATTTTTTTTTTTCTTATCCAAAGTTACAACAACAAGGGCAGAGGATTTTACCCCCTTCCTGACCAAAGCACTTTTTGCAATTCAGAAGTGCGTCGCTTTAACTGACAATTGCTCGGTCCTGTGATGCTGTTCCCAAACAAAAATTTGCAACCTTTTTTCCTAACACATAGAGCTTTTTTTGGTAGTATTGATCACATTGGCGTTTTTTTTTTTTTTTGCACTTAAAACAAAAGATTAGCGTAATTTTTTTTTTTCTTGTTTAGGCTTATATGTATTCTTCTACATATTTTTCGCAATAACCATATATTGATTGGTTTGGTTTGCGCAAAAGGTATAGCGTCTACAAAATAGGGGATAGAATTATGGCATTTTTATTATTATTATTTTTTACTAGTCTGCAATTTTTATCGGGACTGCAACATTATGGCGGACATATTGGACAGTTTTGACACATTTTTAGGACCACTGACAATTTTACAGCGATCAGTGCTATAAAAATGCACTGATTACTGTAAAAATTTCACTGGCATGGAAGAGGTTAACACTAGGGGGTGATCATGGGGTTAACTGTGTTCCTTCTCTGTGTTCTAACTGAAGGACTTACTAGGGGAAATGACAGATCGCGGTTCATACATTGTATGAACACGCAATCAGTCATTTCTCCCCTGAGATTGCATCAGCACATGGCCCTAGTGACCCACAGGGCAAAGCAATGTAACATAACGTCATTTTGCCCAGCCGTGCCATGCTGCCGCAGTAAAAGTGCGGCAGCTGGTTGGCAAGTGGACCGATGTCCCACTGTCAGAAGCTGGTGATCTGCTTTTTTTCCCTCAGCATGAGGAAAAAAAACAGACTACTGATCTTCTGTTTACATCACGTGATCAGCTGTTATTGTCTGACAGCTGATCACATGGTAAGGGGCCTGGATCAGTGACTCAGTAATCACAGAGCGTGTTGCGCTCGCACCGTGGGGACCGCGCAGGGTGCTCATGCAGGAGAGGACATCTATTGACGCCCTCCCAGAAATTAAGGCCCCCGCCACAACTGTCATTCGACTTTAGCATGGGTGGGAGGTGGTTTAACCCCAAAAAGGTATATACAGTATTTTCTAAAAGCAGAGACTGTGGAGAATAAAATGGTGTCTCTTGCAAAAAAAATTGTAGCCCAATATTTCAGGCCATACTAAAATAACATTTATTTTAATATACAATAACACAATATACTGTAATATTCACTTATTTGTTAAATATAAAAGATGGGATCACCTTGAATAAATGGATATCAAACATGTTAGGAATATTGCACACACCCGTGAAATGGTGACAAACTACAACACCTAAAAAGCCTTTCCAAATTATCAGGTTAATAACCATGAATTATGGTCTGATGGACCGTTTTCATCAGACGAACCGATCGTGTGTGGGCCCCATCATTTTTTTTATCCATCGGTGATAAACTTGTTTTAAAATTATCTGATGGTTAAAAAACTGATAGAAAAAAACGATCGTCTGTGGGTACGTCCATCAGTTAAAGATCCACGCATGCTCAGAATCAAGTCGACGCATGCTCGGAAGCATTGAACTTCATTTTTCTCAGCACGTCGTAGTGTTTTACGTCACCACGTTCTGACACAAATGTTTTTTTAACTGATGGTGTGTAGGCAAGACTGATGAAAGTCAGCTTCATCGGATATCTGATGAAAAAATCCATTGGCCGTTTTCATCGAAATAACCGATCGTGTGTACAGGGCATAAGAATTATTGCTCCAACATCGCTCCAACATTCAATATTATACAAAAGAATGTTGGTCAACTCACACACTCCACATGGGTACCAAACCTAGCTCACAATGCTATTGTAGCACTACCCCCGAAGGAGCCGCTGATTTGTTATTGGGATCGGCCTATTGAGTTACCTTAATGTGGCGTATGGGTGCAGTTGGAGAACAAAGCAGTGAGCAAAGGTCCAGACAGTGAATAAAGAGTTTTCCAATGCTTTATTCCAGGCCAAACACGGCCAACATCAACATTAAGTGGGAAGAGCAGGTTGATGAAGAAAAGGGAGAACCTTGCAGTGTCAGGCCCGGATATTAATTGAGCAGTACTTGCTCAATAGAGTACCAAACTGTTATTCGTCGCCACTCCAGTCGGAGTGGGTAAAGTGCCCCCGGACAGACCCCTCTCACAAGCCTGGCAGCCGAAGTGTCACTTAGGATTTTCTGGGAGATCTCTCTCACAGACCTGGCTCTAGGGCCTCTGCCACAGGCTAATTACTTTAGATGAGCTAGATGGATAAATGGAGCAAATCCTCCCAGTAGGTTTTAACGTAGGTCACCGGATGACAGCAAAACGTACCTGTCAGCATTACGGTCACCAGATCCCTGATTGGTTCGTTCAAGCCCTGTTGGACAACCTGCCTCCGGGTTCTCCTCAAGCCGACCCCCCAATCGAACGGCACCCAGCCTGGGATCCTTTCAATAGAGCTGGGGATCCAGTAAGTCACTGGAGTGCCTTTTTTACCTCCGGATGAGGGTTTATGCAGACTGCAATTCTGGCCATGGATGCGCGCACCCTGAAGGTGGATGCCGCACCTGGAACCGGGACCCCGCAAAACTTGCTTAGCACATGACACCTGTCACAGATATACCCCTCCCCAGCATGCCTTGCGAGGGAGAAACTTCTCTGATTGGCTGCTGGGGAAAGTTGTTCTGCCAGAACCCCTCTGGTGCCAACTGCTGGCCAGGGATGGTATTGCATCCTTGGAGCACAGACTGACCCAATGTACATTTCTGGAGTGACAGAAGTCCAAATTTTAGCAAATTTTGAATGGGAGCAAAGTAACTCTCCCATTCCCCACTAACTTTAGCATAGTGCCCATACTGCAAGTAAGGGGGCGCTACACTATGTAATGTACATTAGAAAGATCCAGACAGCTGCACTCCTGAGTAACAAATCCATCTTTATTGAAATCGATCTAGCAGCATGATACAGCAAAAGTGGAAGGGAAAGAGCGAGGTTAACAAGTTTCATGCTTCCCTTAGTGCTTAGTAGGAACGTAAGTTTGACTCGAAAAGCAGGTGTTCCCCCGTTCACCGAATTTAGAACATTATTTAAGTGTCGTAGAACGCCTCATAATGCACTGTGAGATCGCAGTACATTGGCGTCCTGTGATTGGCCAAAGCATGCACCTGACCTGCATGCTTTGGCCAATCACAGCATGCTCTGCTTCTTGTTGTCCTCCCAACATACAGGATATGACAAAAGTGATGAGATAGATAAGGCTTCATGTACACAAGACATTTTTACAACCTCTCCTAAACGATTTAACTTGACATATAGTAACCCACATCTAAATTGTCTGTTTTGCCGCGTTTACATGCCACATTTAGCGGCGTTTTGCAGCATTTGCGTTTTACAAAAATAGCCCAAAATAAAACCATGTTTAGCCACATTTAGCCCCATTTAGAAGCGTTTGGCGCTTGCAATGCCTCTAAACTCAGCTTCTGAACCCATGTTTTGCGTTCCAAAAAAAGCCTCTAAACTCAACTGCTTGGAAACAACTGTAAATTGTCCTGTGTACATGTACTGATAAGATAACATAGTGGAGAGTTCAGGAGCAGTTGAAAAAAATGCCCAACTGCTCCTAAACATCCATTTAACAGCAGAAGTGTAAATGAGGCCTTACAAGTCTCATATTACAGCTTAGAAAAGTTATAATTCCAAATTCCTTCAGACTCATTGTGAATACTAAACTTTCTGCTCTAGTAATGCAAAGACAAAACATAGGCAATTTCCCTCTCCACCTTTAAAGTTACCTTTTAAACCTTTTTCTGCCAGGCCCTGCACGCCACTTTTAAACCCAGTTGGCCAGACTTTTTTTGCAATTTTTACATTTCTTTATAATTTTCCCTTAGGCCCCGTACACACGACCGGATCTATCCGCTGGGATTGATCCCCGGATCAGTTCCAGCGGACAAATCCGGTCGTCTGTACGGCCTAGCGGATATTTATCCGCAGAGATTTCTCGGCCCGATCGATTTCAAGTGGATATAAATTTATCCGCTTGAATCGGGTCCAGCGGATTGATCCGGTGGTCTGTAGAAACTCACCGGATCAATCCATCCGCTCCCCTCCCTCGCATGCGTCGTAATTATTCGACGCATGCGTGGAAGTACTTACCTTTCAGCGTCGCGCACGTCGCCACGTCATCATCGCGGCGACGACGCGACATGTCACCGCAGATGAATTCCGTGCGGATTTTGATCCATAGGTGAGTACAAGCCATCGGATCCAAATCCGGAGGAGGAATCCAGCGGAGATCCCCTCGTGTGTACGGGTCCTTACAGTTTCAGAGTTTGTAAAAGACCTCCTAAACCATATATTTTTCTGAAAGCACATGACCAGTAGAATAAACCAACTTCTCTTTTGAGAAAATTGTTTCACATTATTTTTCTTTACAGCACATAATAAAACAAACAGATATTTTTTCAAGAGTACCTCCTATATGGTTACAGTGTGAGGGCACCACCTACACCCAAAGCCCATTTTTTTCCACACCTGTTACTTATATCTAAAGTATCTGAAAGAGACACCAGGCTATATGTAAAAAAAATGCCAGATGGTGATTTCACAACATCATGCCCAGATTCAGGCATTTTGGTTGCATATCGACAACTTAGAAGATCGTCATCGATGTAATAACATTTGTATCGGGGTATGCCAGAATCCATAAAGACTGAAGATCTGACATCTCCATTACCAGTATCTTTAATACGCCACTTGGCAATGAGGCTACTGACCCAATTGATATAGACCGCATTTATCGAATCCTAGAATTTCGCAAACCTTCTGCCACTCTTCCATGTGATGTAATAGGTTGGGTCCTCTTTTCTAAACAGAAGAAAGCAATACTTACGAGTATATAAATAAAGGGAGAAAGACAATATAGATCTTGATGGTGCACAAATCACCATGTACCCATACCTCTCGAAACAGACTTTAGATAAGTGATCCTTTTGGCCGCTAACTAGTGCTCTTCAGGAAGCAGAGATCACATATAGATGGGGCTTTCCATTTCATCTACAGATGGAAAAAATAGTCACGCTTTTGTTCTCAACTCTCCTATGGATCTTCTGGCCTTTGTTAAAAACCTTGTGCTGCATTGGTAACATTTGGATCCCTGGCCAGGCCCTGCAATTTTTACTCTCCCAGTTACCCATGTGGGAACCTTTATAACCTGCTCGCTACCTCTGGAAAGTCGCTCAGACCATTTGAGAGTGGTCTCTCCAGATGATGGGTGCCCAGGAGACCTGGTGCCTGAGGGCCAGTATTAATAGCATGTTACCAAGATGTGGTATGGACCACCTTGGGCATTCCTAGGGAGGATTTTGAGGCAGTGAGTGAATTCACTGGGTAAAATTACCTGAATATTATGTCCAGACCTTGTAGCCCCCCAACAATTTTTGAGGATCTATTTAAAGGGTATTCGTTAAGGGAATAATAATGCCTCAAGGGAGGGAGTTATTTTTGCTGCCCCCTTTTTTTTCTCCCTAGAGCAAGAGCCGGTCCAGGACCCAAGACAGGCCTATATCCCCTATAGGCTTCTGCCTGGGCTTGTATAGGTGGATAATGTGTCAAAGTAGAAACTAGGGATGAGCCGAACACCCCCTGTTCTGTTCGCAACAGAACATTCGAACGGACTGAACGTTTGTGCAAACTTTAGAACCCCATTGAAGTCTATGGGACTCGAACGTTCGAAAATGCTAATTTCCAAGGCTAATATGCAAGTTATTGTCCTAAAAAGTGTTTGGGGGCCTTTTAAATATTGTACCTGCTGGGTGTCCATAGTATGCCTGTGGAGTGGCACGTGTTTCCCGTGTTTAGAACTGTCCCCGCACAAAATGACATTTATATAGGAAAAAAGTCATTTAAAACTGCTTGCGGCTTTAATGTAATGTCTGGTCCCGGCAATATGGATGAAAATTATTGAAAACAATTGCATGGGTACCCCCCCCCCCAAGCCCATTACCAGCTCCTTTGGGTCTTGTATGGATATTAAAGGGAAGCCTGCACCCAACTAAAAAAAAAAAAAGGAAAGGCGTTTTCTTGTGAAAATAAAAAAGGAAAGTCGTGGGGCCTCCACGCCCTATATACTCTGAACAGCAGCATACAGGCGGTGCAAACAAGACAGGGACTGTAGGTTTGTTAAAGTGGAGGTTCACCCCAAAAACTTTTTTTTTCACATTAGATTGAGGCTCGTTTTGTCTAGGGGAATCGGGTGTTTTTTTTACAATCGAAGCAGTACTTACCGTTTTAGAGATGCATCTTCTCCGCCATTTCCGGGTATGGGCTGCGGGACTGGGCGTTCCTACTTGATTGACAGGCTTCCGACGGTCGCATACATCGCGTCACGATTTTCCGAAAGTAGCCGAACGTCGGTGCCGTATAGAGCCGCAGAGACGTTCGGCTTCTTTCGGCTACTCGTGACGTGATGTATGTGACCGGCGGAAGCCTGTTAATCAAATAGGAACGCCCAGTCCCGAAGACTATACCCGGAAGCGGCGGAGAAGATCGCTCTCTAAAAGTACTGCTTCGATTTTAAAAAAACTACCCGATTCACCTTGACAAAATGAGCATGAATCTAATGTTAAAAAAAAAATTCGGGTGAACTCCCGCTTTAGGTAGAATATGTTTGTAATTTTGAACTGGTACATTTTTAAAGTGTAGCTCCAGCCAGAAACTCTATTTTTAAGCTTTTTGGAAAACATAGGGAAGGATTATCACCCATGTAACAGTTGTTTTGCTGTCTGTGCATCTGTTCAGAAGATTTCACCTCACTTTCTGTCCCAATGACAAATGTTTTTTTTTTTTTTTATTTAGTTTTTTTTACTGAAACAAGGATTGGTGATAAAGCATCAGTGGAGAGGAGACACCACTTACAGGAGAGAATTTCCCTTCCTAGGGGTAGATTTCCTCTCACTTCCTGTTGTATCCTTCCATTTGCAAGTAGGAGTCGTTTGTAAGTTGGATGTTTGAAAGTAGGGGCCTGCCGTATATACTCTGCAGAAATTTGGGCCTTAGGTGTTGGTGTTTCTACAACACTGTAAGCCCTCACAATTACTCTTGGTGGGCGCAGGAATGGGCCCTGCTGTGAAATATTAGATCAAGAATTGTAATTACATGCCTCTTTTGAACAGGGGCAGAAAAATTGGGCCTTAGCCACTGGTGCTGGTGCCACAACACTACAACACCTCACAGATACTCTAGTTAGAGCGCAGGAATAAGCCCTGCTGCAAAGTATTGCATCAACAATTGTAATTGCACGCCCCTGTTAAACAGGGGCAGAAAAATGGTGCCTTATCCACTGATGGATGTTCTTACAAGCTATCAGCATGATCATTGAGGAGGAAGAGGATAGTCACTCAGCATAACAGGATAGTCACTCAGCATAACAGGATAGTCACTCAGCATAGGCAGTCTTGAAGGGATCTGACATTTCAAAAAAAAAATATTAGGATACATCAGCATCAGGTGCTTGGTAGCTGGTTATGATCCAAGACTGATTAATTTTTATGAAGGTCAGTTGATCGACTGAGTTGGTTACAAAGCCTCCAGCAGCACTGAATGTGCGTTCCGAAAGAACGCTTGATGTAGGACAGGCCAGTACCTCAATTGCATACCGTTCAAGCTCTGGCCAGTGATCCAACCTCAAGACCCAGTAAATCAGAGGATTTCCGGTGGGAAAGGTGTCCAAGTCTGATCTTGCCCCTAGGCACTATGTAAAACAGACGCTGGCGATGGTTGCTAGAACCAGTCATATCTTGGGGGTGCAGACTAAAAAATTGTCTGAACGCATCGGTCAGATGGCCACCTTCTTCACCGCTCCTTCTTTGACTGACCGACGCCTCAGCAACATGTTATCCAAGACCAGGATTTTGTAACCTCCCAGTCTCTGGGAACTCCTTGCACAGACCTTCCTGCAAGGCCTCGGGAAGATGTTTCATTCTCTGTTCCCTCTGCGCTGGCAAGATGAGGTCTGCAACCATACCTCTGTAGGAGGGTTCAAGGAGGGTTGCCAGCTAGTAATGATCCCTCTCCTTGATAGCACGAATACGAGGATCCTTCCGCAGGCTTTGCAGGATCAGGGAGGCCATGCAGCGTAGGTTTGCTAAGGCATTCAGTGTGGAGTCCTCTGGGTCACTGAGGGTGACATGACTGTAATTGATCCCTTGAATACTGCTGCTGATGCTGAGTGCTAGGCTCCACCTCCATGCTGACACAATCCTCCTTCTCCTTCCTGTGTGATAGGTGGGCAAGCAGGAACACTGTCTGGATAAAGGGGGCCTTGAGAGGTAAGAAAGTCCTCCTCGTCCTCCCTCTGTTCTGCCTCAAGTGCCCTGTCCATTATTCTATGCAGTGTGTGCTCCAACAGATGGATAAGAGGGACAGTGTCACTGATGCATGCATTGTCACTGCTCACCATCCTTGTGGCCTCCACAAATGGTGACAGGTAGGGATGAGCTTTGTGTTCGAAAATCGAGTGACGCGCCACAGCCCATAATTCACTGCGGCATTGCTGGCTTATGATTGACCAAGTATGCACTATGACCCGCATGCTTGGCCAATCACAGCGCCGTCAGTACAGAGAGCCGTAATTGACCAAAGCCAGGGTGGCTTTGGCCAAATATGGCTCAGGGCTTTAGTACACGCTCCACACTATAAAAGGCCGCCTGCAGGGCGGCCTTGTGTAGTGTGTTGCAGCGCTGGTTAGAGATCAGTCAGAGAGAAAGAGAGAGAGTGTCTTTTTTTCTGGCTAGATAGAGCAGGCAGGCTAGTCAGTTAAATTTACAGTGTGTATAAGATATATATATATATACATCCCAGGTGTTGTACATATATTTATATACTGTATAGTATTATATACTGTATAGTAGTTGTGACGGTATCGGTATGATATCCCCGTCAACGTTCCCTTCTTCCCATAAAAGAAATCACAGCAGCACCCATACATGAGCCAAGGCTTAATGCTGGTATAACACAGAGTTTTAATAGTAAGAAACCAGAGTTTATATGTGGTTACAACTGTTACAATGACAAATCTCCGCCCCCCTCACACAGTGGGGGGTCTTCAATACAGCTCCTTTGAAATAAAGATATTTCTTTGAACTACTCAGTAGCTAGCCGGCTCGGCACCGCATATAGAGAGATAATTATCACAAGGAAGCAATCAGCATAATTAACACAAGCCACTTATCTAATCACAGTAACCAGTAAACACAGGGCTAGAACAATTAACATTTGAAACAGGGCTGGCTGCAGAAGAGTAATTACAATTAACAGCCTTAAACAAGCAGGGAGGATTAAACTGAAGCATATAGGTAAAAAGTCCATCACAATGCATTTGAAACAGGGCTGGCTGCAGAAGAGTAATTACAATTAACAGCCTTAAACAAGCAGGGAGGATTAAACTGACATATAGGTAAAAAGTCCATCACAATGGCCCCCCTTCTTCTCCCTGCTCCGGAAAAGCCTGTTGGACCTTTCCTGGTCCAGTAGGGTTGACGGGTTCAGAGCTTTTAGTCCGAGGTTAACTCCGTTTGGCGTGACAATCCATCAGCATTCCCGTTTTGCTTGCCTGGGCGGTAATGAATCGTAAAGTCATAGGGCTGTAAGGCCAAGCTCCAGCGTAGCAAACGTGCGTTGTCCCCTGAAACCCGGTTAAGCCACACCAAGGGGTTGTGATCGGTGATGAGAGTGAAAGCCCGGCCATAAAGGTAAGGTGTGAGCTTTTTGAGTGCCCATACCAAGGCCAAACACTCTTTTTCAATGGTGGCGTAACTGACCTCCCTTGGCAACAGCTTCCGACTCAGGTATGCCACCGGGTGCTCTCCTCCATCCTCCCCGATCTGGCTTAGTACTGCCCCCAGTCCAAACATTGAAGCATCTGTGTGGACAATAAATCTTTTGTTAGGATCTGGGGTAACCAACACCGGAGCATTAACCAGAGCAGTCTTTAGGGTTTGGAAAGCCACCTCGCATTCCGGGGACCACAGGACTTGTCGGGGTAGCTTCTTTTTGGTCAAGTCGGTCAGGGGTTTGGCCAGGGCGCTATAGTCGGGTACAAAGCGTCTGTAATAGCCGGCTGTGCCCAAGAAAGCCATGACTTGTGTCTTGGTGTGGGGAGTGGGCCAATTGGCAACGGCCTCGATCTTGGCCGGCTCCGGCCGTTGCTTACCACATCCTACTCGGTGGCCCAAATATTGTACCTCCGCCATACCCAAATGACATTTGTCGGGTTTCAGGGTCAGCCCGGCCCCCTTGATCCTATCCAATACTACCCCTACGTGTTCTAGGTGCGCTTCCCATGTATTGCTGTAGATGGCGATGTCATCCAGATAAGCGCATGCAAAGCTCTGGAGACCCCCAAGTAACTGATCCACCATCCGTTGGAAGGTGGCCGGGGCGTTCTTCATCCCGAACGGCATAACCCGGAATTGGTATAGGCCGAACGGGGTGATGAAGGCCGACTTGAGTCTGGCATCTTCTGCTAGAGGAATCTGCCAATATCCCTTGCATAGGTCTATTGTGGTCAGATACTTCCCTGCAGAGATACGGTCAAGCAGCTCGTCCATCCGAGGCATCGGATAGGCGTCCGTAACTGTCTTGTCGTTGAGGCGCCGGTAATCTACACAGAAGCGGGTTGTCCCATCCTTCTTTGGCACTAAGACTACCGGCGAGGCCCAAGGACTTTCTGAGGGTTCGATTACGCCTAGCCGAAGCATCTCATCTATCTCCTTCCGCATTCCTTCCCGGACTGCTTCGGGGATACGGTAAGGAGGCTGTCTCAGGGGTGTCTGTCCTGGAGTCTCCACCTTGTGTACGGCTAGGCGTGTGTATCCAGGCTCCTGCGAGAATGTGGCCTGTTTTTCTTCTAGTAAGCGGCCAGCTTGAGCCCGCTCTTGCGGCTCCAGCTGTTCACCTAGCTGGACTTTCTCTATCTGGGTCATCCCTTTGCTACTGCCCAATAGGTCGGGAAGGGGTAGGGTCTCTGTGTCTTCTCCTGCTGGTGCACAGATAGCGGCTACCTCCTCTGCCCGTTCCTGATAGGCCTTGAGCATGTTGATGTGAAAGGTTCGTTTCACATCTTCATCCTCGCAACTGGCTATCGTGTAGGTAGTGTCGCATATCTGTCCTATAACTTTATAGGGGCCCTGCCAGGCAGCCTGGAGCTTGTCAGTTCGGACCGGCCTTAATACCATGACCTTTTGGCCTATCTGAAAGCTCCGGTGCCTAGCCCATCGGTCATACCATACCTTCTGGCGCTGTTGGGCCGCCTGGAGGTTTTCTCGCACTGTCTGGGCTAATTCCTCCATGCGATCCCTCAGCTCCAGGACATAAGGTACAACCGGGGTCCCCTCAATTTCTGTTTGCCCCTCCCAGTGATCCTTGATGAGATCTAAGGGCCCCCTCACCCGCCTCCCATAGAGAAGTTCGAAGGGTGAGAATCCGGTCGATTCCTGCGGTACCTCTCGGTAGGCAAAGAGAAGGTGCGGCAGGAATCGCTCCCAATCCTTGTACGCCCCTGTGAACGATTTCAACATTTGCTTTAGCGTTCCATTGAAGCGCTCGCACAGGCCGTTAGTCTGGGGGTGGTATGGGGAGCTAGTCAGGGATTTAACTCCACAGGTTTTCCATATCTGCTGGGTTACCTCGGCCGTGAATTGGGTACCTTGGTCGGATAGAACCTCCTTGGGAAAGCCTACTCGGGAAAATACTTTAACTAGGGCCTCTGCTACAGTCTCAGCCTGTATGTTAGAGAGAGCTACCGC
This sequence comes from Rana temporaria, assembly GCF_905171775.1. Lineage (NCBI taxonomy): Eukaryota > Metazoa > Chordata > Amphibia > Anura > Ranidae > Rana > Rana temporaria. Next base: position 189,734,315 of record NC_053493.1, on the reverse strand, counting down.
TTCGGGGTAACGGGTGGCGTAGTCTACTACGGTGAGTATATACCGCTTGCCGGAACGGCTAGGTTGGGCCAGGGGCCCTATAATGTCCACGGCTACCCTTGTGAATGGTTCTTCAATAATGGGCATGGAAACTAGTTTAGCCTTTGGGTGGTCTCCCTTTTTACCTATACGTTGGCATACCTCGCACGTTTGACAATACGCCCTGACGTCGTCGGATACCCCAGGCCAGAAAAAGTTCTGGGTTATCCGATACCCTGTCTTGCGTATTCCCAAATGGCCTGCCAAGGGTACGTCGTGCCCAATCCTCAATAACTCCTGCCGGTACTTCCGGGGAACTACCAGCTGGCGTTTTTGCTTAGGCCCTGGGGCATTACCCCGGGTCTCGGTGAGCCTGTACAAGCGGCCTTCCTCCCAGATAAATTGCTCCTTCTCTAACCCCCCTTGGCCCCTCCTGGCTTTCTCTCGATACTTTCTGAGGGAAGGGTCTCCGGTCACCTCCCGCCCAAAGTCCTCTGGGGTGTCCCAGGGTAGGGGTTCCACAGTCAAGGGTAGGTTGGGTTGGCTTACCTGGGTCTCAGTAGGAAGTAGGGCTGTCGAATATAATCGATGCAGCGATGCATCGCGATTCGACCCCCGGCGATTCTGCATCGATGCGGTTGCTTTAAATAATCGATGCATGTTGATGACGTCAGCGTCGCGTCCGCCTTGCAGAGCCGAGTCGGAAAAAAAAGTTTTTTGGCGCCTTCTTTCCCGCCTCCCGCCTCCCGCTGACGTGACGACAGTGACACCCCCCTCCCCCTGTGTCGCACGTGTGAGTCGACTCGTGAGGAGGACTGGAGAGGAGACGGACGGAGCAGCACTGAGCACAGCGGACCCGTCCTCGTACCCCCAAGAGCGCTCAGAGTGTACAAAAGAAAAAAAACAGGCTGACAGTGTCTTGCAGGGGGACAGAGGAGGAGGAGACCGCAGGACTGGAGTGAAGGAGACGAGTGAGACCCGAGCTAGGCCGCAGCCACCGCCTGACACAGTGCCGCACACTCAGACACAGTGAGAGCAGCAGTGGCAGGCAGCACATGCCACATGGGAGCACAAACTGGTTAGTAAGTTACCCTTCTGCATTTTTTTGGGGGATTTTTATTATTTTTGGGGGGGGAGATGATGATCTGCTTCTGCACAATTGCACACTGTCTGACTGTCTGGCATATCTTTGTATTACTGTGATGCATGTGATCAGTGATCACTCACTAAGACCTCTAACTTAGTTTACAGCATTGCAAAAAGCTGCAAGTCAAATACACTATGTGTATTGAATACACTACAGTCAGTGGCAGCTTTTTGCAATGCTGTAAAGTTAGAGGTCTTAGTGAGTGATCACTGATCACATCATTTACAAAGATATGCCAGACAACACTGTTTGCAACTGTTCAATACTGCTGTTCTTGGGATTGTCATGTGGTTTAAAGCACAACTATTTAACAATATAACATGCCTGCCTGCCTGTTTGGTTACTTAAAAAATAAAACATTTTGACTGTTCTGTCCCATACATCTTGAACTGGGTATTTTACAATTTTTAATTTTACCCCCCTTTTCACTTTCCAGTTTCGTGATGCAATCAATCAATCAATTGCTATCTTTTTTTTTTAGGAGAGGGAGACCAGCCCATCCATTACCCGGCTCGCAGGACAGGGAGCTAGGCCGCAGCTGCCAGTGCCACACACTCCGAGTCCCTTCATCATCACAGGCAGCAGGAGAGGAGACCCGCAGGTGCCACGTGCCAGCCAGACTCTGCCACCTTGTTGTGACAGGTAGGTGACCATCACACAGATACACCACTCACAGAGACTGCAGCTGCTCACTGCCTGTTACCGTACCTAAAAAAAAAAATTGTCACTTGTGTCACCTCACCTGTCCGTTTTTCCTCACTCCTCAGGCTCAGTCCAGTCCACCACAGGCAGGAGGAGAATCGCTCCACCACCAGCAGCCAGCAGTGCCACCACCACCACCACCACCACCACCACCACCAGCACCACCGTCGTCGTTATCATCGTATCATCATTAATCAGGTAGGAAAACTAATAAACATCATCTTTCACATTATATTAAATAACTATGTCATGAAAGGTTTAATGAGTTTAAGTGACAATCACCAGACCATACCATTGCCATTTAATGTTGGCGGGACATGTTGTTGTTGTGTTATAGCAGCCAGTTTGTGATCTCAAATAATGCCAGTGTACCAGATTGGAGAAGGAGAGAGAGTGCGATATAACGTGACCGGCTGTCGCTGACTCTCTGAGACTGTGACCATTGCAATGCCAATGCATTGACCAATGACCATGACCACCACCAGTTGAGTTGACCAACCACCGGCGGCAGACGAGATGAGGGGCCAGGGCGCATTTTTTCTTTTACACATGATGAATAATGATAGTTGACACTTGACAAGTTGACAGCGACTGCGACTAACTGCGTGTGTGGGGGGGGGGGGGTAGAATAATAAATGAGGATTTTACATATCATACAATTACATACATACTAGAAAGAAACGTGTTACTTTTTCTGTTGATCTCGTGGCAGGCTTTAGGCTTAGTCACTCAAATTTTTTTTTTTTTTTTTTAAACTGACAGAGTTTGACAACATCATCGTCACGTCAAGACTTGTGTCATCCCTACTCACAAATTCACATAGATGCCTGGCATGCATTGCATTTGCTAGTAAATAAAAATGGCAGAAGTAGAACAAAAGGAACGAGAGATAAAAAATGCACCTAGCTTTTTAAAAGCAAACATCTGGGAACATTTTGGCTTTTATGAAAAAAGTGGGAAGCACAAATTGGACAAGTCATACGCTGTGTGTAAAATCTGTCACACAAAAATTAAATATCTAGGGAATACTACTAATCTGAGAAACCACGTCAGCCGTTTTCACCCAGAAATGCTAAAACCTACCACCACCACCACCACCAAGGAAATGAACCCAGATCAGCCAAAAATTGATGCAATGTTACAGTCAACTTTTCCGCCCAACTCTGAAAAGGTAAAGAGAATAACAAAAGCTGTGGCAGCTTTCATAGCGAAGGACCTGCGCCCTTACTCTGTTGTGGAAAACAGTGGGTTTCGCTACCTTTTGAAGACGATAGAGCCGCGTTACAAGATCCCGTCACGAAGTCACTTTACAGAAAACGTCATACCTGCACTCTACCACGAAACCAAAGCTAAGATAATTGCATCAATGAGCCAAGCAAGTCGAGTCGCAATAACGTGTGATTCCTGGACTTCAGTCACGACAGAGTCTTATGTTACAATAACAGCACATTATGTTAGTAAGGACTGGCAGATTTTGTCGCATGTACTGCAAACGAGAGCCATTTATGAGTCTCACACGGGTGCTCATCTGGCAGAGCTACTTTCTCATGTTGTGGAAGAATGGCAGCTGTCCGATAAATCTGTAGTGCTTGTGACCGACAACGCGTCAAACATGATAGTTGCAGCTCAAGTTGGAAAATTCCCCCATGTGAAATGCTTCGCCCATACACTGAATCTTGCATCCCAGCGAGCGTTGAAAGTGGCCACTCTCTCTAGGCTTCTTGGCAGAGTACGTCGGATATCCACATTCTTTCACCGCAGCACTAGAGCAAGCCACTGTCTAAAAGAGAAACAGAAATGTCTTGGCTTGAAGAATCATAAGCTGATAACTGATGTGGCAACAAGATGGAACAGTGCATACGACATGGTCGAGAGGTTCTTGGAACAACAACCTGCAGTCTGTGCCACCTTGCTGTCTCCAGAAGTCAGAAGAGGAGAGTCCGATCTCTGCACTCTAAACGAAACAGATGTGTCAAATGCAGAGGACGCCGTGAGTGCATTAAAGCCAATGAAGGATGCAACCATGCTGATGTCAGAAGAGCGCAATCCAACAGTTTCTCTCATTGCCCCTATAAATGCACAACTTCTCCAGAGCATGACAGACACGATGGGAGACACACCCATGATCCATGAGATCAAGAATTCTATTAGAACAGATCTCCAGAAGAGGTACAGCAGTGAGGCCGAGAAGAAGATCCTTCATACAGCCTCTGCACTGGATCCTCGCTTTAAGGGACTGCCTTTCATCCTCACAGATGAAGAAAGATTGGAGATATTTAAAGGAGTCACTGAGGAAGCTGCATCCTTGGAGGTAATTAAATTAATTTGAAGAATTCCATCATGTTTCTTCTTGAAACGACAGTAGCACTACCACGCTTCTGAATCTGATGCGGTGCGGGAACTGTACTGTCCGTTTCCTGTGCTTTTTCATCACCCCATCAGAATCAAAGGCATTGACATTTGTGTTTTTACTTATTGTTTTTTTTCCGTTTCTTTTTTGTTCAAACACAGATTACATCAGATGAGAGTGAGAGGACACAAGAGGATCATCAAGTGCCTAGAAGAAAACGAACTCTGGAAGAAGAGGACAGTTCACCCATCGAAGACAACCATTCTCCATCTCCACCATCTCCTCCCAAAAAGGCCAGATCGCTGCTCGTGAGTTTGCTGGGACAGTCTTTCACTGACACTGAAGGTACAATAGAACCCAAAAAGACCCCCTATGCCAAGGCTGAAGAGGAAATGGAAAACTATTGTAAAGCCCCACCTCTGCCTCTCACTGAGGACCCTTTGAACTGGTGGCGTGAGCATGAGGTCATATTTCCCCTCCTTTCTCGGCTGTCAAAGCAATACTTGTGTATCCCAGGTACAAGCGTGTCTGCAGAGCGGGTTTTCTCCACTGCAGGAGATGTGGTAACTGCAAAAAGAAGCGCCCTCAAACCAGACCATGTAGATCAATTGGTGTTCTTACAGAAAAATCTACATGTTCCCAAATGCTGAGCAGTGTTTTTAATTTTATAGATTTTGTTTATAGCATTGTCTCTGCCACTGAAATTTTTTATTTCTCTGTCTCCCCTGCCAGACTCCCCTTTTCCCTTCCCCTCCCCTTTTTCCCCCTTCCCCTTCCCTTTTCCCTTCCCCTTCCCTTTTCCCTTCCCTTTCCCTCCCCTTTCCCTCCCCTTTTCCCTTTCCCTCCCCTTTTCCCTTTCCCTCCCCTTTTCCCTTTCCCTCCCCTTTTCCCTTTCCCCTTTCCCTCCCCTTTTCCCTTTCCCTCTCCCTCCCCTTTTTCCCTCTCTCTCCTCCTTTCCTTTTTTTCCCTCTTTCCTCCCTCTCTCCTCATTCTTTCCTTCCTCCCTCTCTCCTCATTCTTTCTTTCTTTCTTTCTTTCTTTCTTTCTTTCTTTCTTTCTTTCTTTCTTTCTTTCTTTCTTTCTTTCTTTCTTTCTTTCTTTCTTTCTTTCTTTCTTTCTTTCTTTCTTTCTTTCTTTCTTTCTTTCTTTCCTTCCTCCCTCTCTCCTCATTCTTTCTTTCTTTCCTTCCTCCCTCTCTCCTCATTCTTTCCTTCCTCCCTCTCCCTCATTCTTTCCTTCCTCCCTCTCCCTCTTTCCTTCTCCAAGAGAAGGAAAGAAGGGGAGAGAGAGAGAGAAGGAAAGGGGAGAGACTAAAGGAGGAAAGGAGGAGAACTTTTCCTCTCCTCCGGCTCCTAGTCCTACTAGTCCTTTCCTCAATTTTACCTCATTCTTTCTCTCCTTTCTCTTTCTTTTCTTTCTTTCTCTCCTTTTTTCTGTCTTTCTCTATCTCTCTTTCCGTCTCCCTATCTCTCGTTCTGTCTCCCTCTCAGTCTCTCTCCCTCCTTTTACGTTTACCGCTCTCTGTGTCTGTCTCTGTGTCTGTGTGTATGTCTGTGTCTCTGTCTGTGTCTGTCTGTCTGTGTCTCTGTGTCTGTCTGTCTGTGTCTCTGTGTCTGTCTGTCTGTGTCTCTGTGTCTGTCTGTCTGTGTCTCTGTGTCTGTCTGTCTGTGTCTCTGTCTGTGTCTCTGTCTGTGTCTGACTGTCTGTGTCTGTGTCTGTCTCTGTGTCTGTCTCTGTGTCTGTCTCTGTGTCTGTCTCTGTGTCTGTCTCTGTGTCTGTGAGTGTCTGTCTCTGTGTCTGTCTCTGTGTCTGTCTCTGTGTCTGTCTCTGTGTCTGTCTCTGTGTCTGTCTCTGTGAGTGTCTCTGTGTCTGTCTCTGTGAGTGTCTGTCTCTGTGTCTGTCTGTCTCTGTGTCTTTCTTTCTCCCCCCCTTTCCCTTCCCCTTTCCCTCCCCCCTCCCCCTTTCCCTCTTTCCTCCCCCCCCTCCCCTTCCCCCCCCCCTCCCCCTCCCCCCCTTTCCCCTTTCCCTCCCCCCCTTTCCCTTTTTCCTCCCCTTTCCCTTTTTCCTCCCCACCCCTCCCTCACGACGAGTTACTCCAACTCCATCCCTGTCATTGTCAACAAGACCAGTTACTTAACGGTTAACGCCAGTTATGCCACTCTCGTCCTCAACGGAATGCACTCAGTCACTGTGACTGACTGACTGGTGGGGTGCCGTCGTGGCACTGGCAGTCAGACTGGCAGTGACCGCCTGCAGGTGACTGGCAGTGGTCGACAGGTCGTGGCAATTGCAAACGATCAATGAATGTAACATTTTGTTATAATATGTATATTTGTAATTGTATAATATCATATATTCTAAGTTCACTGTGATGATTAATCAGAATATATGATATTCTAGCTTTTAGCAGCACTGGAGTGGAGAGGAGATGGAGAATGGTTTTCTATTATGCGACTGTCAGTCCGATCCATTTTGTATTTTTACACTGACGTGTTTTTTGGTGTTTTCCCAATGTGTCTGTCATGCTCTGTGAATTTCTGACTCTGTTTAGGGGTTTAACCTTCAACCAAAAGAATTCTGTATTTAATTCCAGACAACTGACGCCCGCCAAGCCACCAGAGGAAGGCAAATCCTTGAAAGAATAAATTGAAACTTAAAACCTGGAGTAAATCTTTATTGGATCACACGAACCAAAAAAAAAACACACCTACCTGACCTCATGTTGTCTGTGGCTGTGCCACATTGCCCGCTTGTCTGTCTGACCTGCTGTGGCCTGCCCTTTACCAATCATTATTCAGTGTCATGTGTGTGTTTTCTTTTTATTTTTGGTATTCTGTGGTGACTGTTTGTGATCCCATAAAGATTTGTCCAAGGTTTTCATATTCAGTTGCCAATTTTTTCGGTCAAGGATTTTCCAGCTTCCTCTAATGGTGGCGTGGCTTGGCTTCAGTTGGTGTATGCGACTATGCGTGGTAGAGTGCAGGTAAAATTTTCTGTTAAGTCACTGTGTGACGACAAGCTTTTCAATTTCTAGCACTGGGGAGAATGGTATTATTTTTTAAGATTGTGTCGGACACAATCTTCAAAAATGTGTCCATTCCATTGAATTTTCTAACTTGATGTACTGTCTATCTTTTGAGTGTCAATTTTTAGGGGGGCTCAACTTAAAACCTCAGCCAAATATTCTAAAAGTGTATTTATTTGATTAAAGACAACTGACGCCCGCCAAGCCACCAGAGGAAGGCAAATCATTGAAAGAATAAATTGAAACTTAAAACCTGGAGTAAATCTTTATTGGATCACACAAATACACATTCACACAAACCAAAAAAACACACACCGACCTTCTGACATCATGTCTGACTATGGTGGCTGTGCCACATTGCCCGTCCTGTGGCCTGCCCTTTACCATTATGATTCAGTGAGGAGGATGTGTGTTTATTTGTTTTCTGGTATTCTGTGGTGTGTGTTTGTGATCCCATAAAGATTTGTCCAAGGTTTTCAGATTCAGTTGAAAATTTATTCTGTCAAGGATTTTCCAGCTTCCTCTAATGGTGGCATGGCTTGGCTTCAGTTGATGTATCGTGGTAGAGTGCTCGCTGAGTGCTCAGTGCAGGTAACGTTTTCTGTAAAGTGACAACTCTGAGAGCTTATAGCACTGATCTAGACGTACTACCCATCTGGTGCTGGTGGTGCTGGTGGTGCTGGTGCTGGTGGTGGTGCTGGTGCTGGTGGTGGTGCTGGTGCTGGTGGTGGTGCTGGTGGTGGTGCTGGTGGTGGTGCTGGTGGTGGTGCTGGTGGTGGTGCTGGTGGTGGTGGTGCTGGTGCTGGTGCTGGTGGTGGTGGTGGTGGTGCTGGTGGTGGTGCTGCTGCCAAAACAATCACGGTGAACCAGGAAGTTCTGCAACACAGACAACTTGAACACACTGTGTGACAGACAGTTCCTGACTGGCAAACATCACAGTGAGTGAACCTATAACACAGTCACTGACTGTGTTATAGGTTCACTGACTCACTGTGATGTTTTACAGTCAGGAACTGAAGTGCTCCTTTTTTTGTAGGTACTGTTTAATATTATATAATATATAATATATATTATATGGTAAAACTATTGCAAAACTTATAAACTAACTGCACCAGCCAGGCCAGCACAACAGTTTAATGTTTCAGAGACACTGACAGTACTGTTTTAAATAAATACTGTTGTCTGCTGCACTGTTTTGTTCATTCAGACTTTGCTATATGATATGCAGGGAACTTGGTATGATTTGTTTAAATAGCAGATACAAATAAATATTTTTGTGCAATTTCTGACTGATTGAATTAATTTTTTGATGTAAAATTGAAAAACAAGGGGACTTGGGTAATAATCTTGATGCATCGTGATGCATCGCCGAATCGAATCGAATCGAATCGTGGACTTGATAATCGTAATCGCATCGAATCGTGAGACGAGTGAAGATGCGCAGCCCTAGTAGGAAGCGGATGGCTCTCGGCAGCGCGGCTTTGTGCTCTGGTGGTTACTGCGTGGGCCTCCTGAGCGGTGGTAGAGGCGAACGCCGAAGTCAGGGGCCCAATGTCGTTGCCCAAGATGACTTCAGAAGGTAAGTCTTTCATGACGCCCACATGAACATCGCCAGCTCCCGCACCCCAGTCCAGGTGTACCTGTGCAGTAGGAATACGGTATACTGCCCCCCCTGCCACTTTCACAGCAATTGATTTCCCCGGTTTCTCTGATGCAGTAATAAGGTGTCTTTGTACCAACGTGATGGTCGCACCACTGTCTCTTAATCCTCGGGCGGTTTTTCCGTTAACCATGACCAGCTGACAATGGTGTTTCCGGTTGTCCGTAATAACAGATTGTACCGTGAGGGCTTCGTAAAGGGGGCCCAATGGTTCTTCCGGACCCAGCTCCTGGGGATCCCAAGCCGAGTCTACACAATGGGCTGCTGCTGGTGGGCGGTACCCAGGTTGAGACCAATTTGACCTGGTGTTGTCATTCAGGGGGCAATTCTGCTTGAAGTGACCGAGCTGTTTGCACCGGAAGCAGCGTTGTTCGTTGTCCTCCTGGCGTGGATAGCGAGGGCTAGATGTCATCGGTCTGTTAGGCGGTTGGTATCTAGCGGCTGGTGGGTGTGAGGGCGCCGTTGGTCGTGGAGGTTGTACCCGTGGTGTGACCTGGTTTGTCTTGCGAGTATCCGCATATTCATCCGCCAACATCGCGGCCTCTGGTAGAGTCATGGGCCTGCGATCTCTCACCCAATCTTTGACATCTGTCTGGATGTGATTGTAAAATTGCTCCAGGAGCATTAGTTGCAAAATGTCCTCTGCGGTGGTGGCCTGGCTGCTGTTAACCCAGTTAGAGGCCGACAGGGACAGCTGGCATGCCCATTCTGCGTAAGAGTCTTTCGTGGTTTTGCGTGAGTCCCTGAACTTCTGTCGGTGGGACTCTGGGGTTACTGCATAACGGGCCAGGAGCACTTCTTTAACCCGGGCGTAGCTATGGATATCCTGATCTGGCACGGTCCGGAAAGCATCAGAAGCTTTGCCTGACAGTTTGCCTGACAATATTGAAACCCACTCTCCTCTCGCTATTCGGTGCAGGTTACATTGTCGCTCAAAGTCCGCCAGGTAGTTATCAATCTCACAGTCCTTTTCATCAAAAGCTTTAAAAGCGCTAAACGGAATCTTCCTTGTGTCTGCTGTGCTGTACTCACTGTTTGGAGAAGGTGCGGCTGCTTGTTGGACTGCTGCCAGTTTTAACTGTAGCTCTGCGTCCCTTATTTGTTTATCCTTCTGTAGCTCTGCGTCTCTTATTTCTTTAGCCTTCTGTAGCTCTGCGTCTCTTATTTGTTTATCCTTCTGTAGTTCTGCGTTTACTAACATGTCCATCACTTTCAGTACCACATCTGGCGTTGGGTTCGGGCCGAACCACGCTAGCTTCTCTCTCATTAGCTTGTTGGTTGGTGACTCCTCCTGAATCACTGGTGTCTCCATCTCTTGTACTGCTGGCGTTGCTGCAATCCCGTTCTCCTGGTCTAGCTCCATTAATTCTGCTATGATGACCCGCTTGGTTTTGTTGCTAGCAATCCTTCCACGAACTTCCAGTAGTTCTTTCAGTGTATTTCTTTTAAGCAGGGTGTAGCAGCCTTCCATTCACTGTTCCCAGTGTCTGCTTGGAATCCGGGTGTAAAGGAGAGTAGAGGGAAGATCCCGCTGCTGCCAACCAATTTGTGACGGTATCGGTATGATATCCCCGTCAACGTTCCCTTCTTCCCATAAAAGAAATCACAGCAGCACCCATACATGAGCCAAGGCTTAATGCTGGTATAACACAGAGTTTTAATAGTAAGAAACCAGAGTTTATATGTGGTTACAACTGTTACAATGACAAATCTCCACCCCCCTCACACAGTGGGGGGTCTTCAATACAGCTCCTTTGAAATAAAGATATTTCTTTGAACTACTCAGTAGCTAGCCGGCTCGGCACCGCATATAGAGAGATAATTATCACAAGGAAGCAATCAGCATAATTAACACAAGCCACTTATCTAATCACAGTAACCAGTAAACACAGGGCTAGAACAATTAACATTTGAAACAGGGCTGGCTGCAGAAGAGTAATTACAATTAACAGCCTTAAACAAGCAGGGAGGATTAAACTGAAGCATATAGGTAAAAAGTCCATCACAATGCATTTGAAACAGGGCTGGCTGCAGAAGAGTAATTACAATTAACAGCCTTAAACAAGCAGGGAGGATTAAACTGACATATAGGTAAAAAGTCCATCACAGTAGTGTTGCTCACAAATATTCGTATTGCGAATATTCGGCTCGAATATAGCATATTCGAGTATTCGCGATATGTTTCGAATTTCGCGGTGAATATTCGCTATTCCGAATATTCAAATTTTTCCAATTTTATTTTTAGAACAGATCACATCCTAGAGATCTCAATCGACGTCTAAAAGCATTGCTGGTATGATTAGAGACCTTGGGCCGAGTAGCTGAAGCGATCATTTTATCTTTCCTGAAAAATCGCAATGCGATTATTCGGCAATCGGAATATCGCGCGATTATTTTCTTCGCCCCTATCTTCCGCATAAGAGCAATTTTTTCAGTTTCATTTTTAAAACAGATCACATCCTAGTGATCTCCATCGACGTCTAAAAGCATTGCTGGTATGATTAGAGACCTTGGGCCGAGTAGCTGAAGCGATCATTTTATATTGCCGAATATTCGCAATGCGAATATTCAGCAATAGGAATATTGCGAGATTATTTTCTCCGCCCTTCTTTTGCATCAGAGCCAATCAGAGTTCTCCTACCACAGTTGTCATAGGTTAGCAACCAATAGGAACCTGCCTGCACGGCCATTATATAAGGTCACTCCCAGCACCATTTCATTGCAGATTCAGAAGGTGGCTAGAGAGTGTGGACTGTTTCTGTGTTCCTGTGTCTGTGTTCCTGTTTGATCTTGCAGCATCAGCATTGTGCTTCATTGCTACTTTGCTAGTGATTTCAGTGCATATTCTACTGATTATAAACTGCTTTTTTCAAAGCAAAAGACCCAAGAGCTTTTTTAAAAGCTACGTTTTGTGTTGTGTTGTTCAGGTCAGTTTAGCTTAGTGTTAGATAGATTTCTGTGTAGTAAGTGTACATACTGTTAGTGTACATTTCTTTCAGCTAGCTTAGTTTAGTGTGTGTTTAGTGTCTGTGTTGTCTAAAAAAAAAAAAAAAAAAAAATTATTTGTTAGTGTTTGTTTAGTGCATTTTTTTTTGTAGTTGTAGTCCTTGTCAGTTAGTGTAAAAAAAAAAAAAAAAATAGCTTTAGTTTATAGTCTTTGAGTTTGTGTAAGCAGTTAGTGTTTGTTTAGTACTTTTTTCTTTTTTTTTTTGTAGTCCTTGTCTTTGGTGTACTAGTTTTATTATAGTTTAGTAGCCATCTGTCTACGTCTTTGTCTGCGTGCCTGTCTTTTAAAAATACAAAAAAAAACCTTCCTCACATTTCCCCCCCCAATAAAGTTTACCCCCCCCACATCAGCAATTATGAGCGGCATCCGTGGCCGTGGCCGTGGCAGCAGGGGTAGGGGAGTTACTCCCAGTGCTGGGTCGCTGCCAGCACGGGGTACCTCTCGCGCCCCTACTAGTGCTACAGGATCGGGTGGAGGGGGAGTCCGCCTGATCCGGGAGTTCTTTCCATCGGGCAGCCGCCCGATATTGCCATCTCAGGCTCCAGTAGTGGTGGACTATATGGGGCACAGCAGTGCCACTGACTCGTCAGTCCCGACTCTCAGTAGTACCACCACTACACCGGTGCCTTCAGTACCCCCCCCCCAGCCCCCAAGAGTCCAGCATCTTACTGTTCGACAGCGACAGTGAGAGGGATCTCTTGGGGGAGGCCATGCATCAGGCAGACCTCCAGCTCTGTCCTGATGGTCAGGACCTTTTTGAAGGGATGGATGAGGAGGATGGGATACTTGCTGTCAGTATCCCAGAGACATCCCTTCAAAGTGGTGCTGCTGTTTTGGTGCAGGCAACAACAGCACCTAGTCAGACCCAGGCGTGGGTGAGGGGACAGCAGAGCCAGGCTAGAGGCTCCATGTCAGCTGGTTCCCTCAGACCACCACATCTCAGCCCTTGGTCTGACATATCTGGGGGCGAAGAGGAGGGTGACCCATCATGGGTGCCATCTGACTCGTCGGCTCACTGCGTCAGTGACGACGGGGAAGGTAGGCACCCTGGGGAAACGGTGCGCCAGGTCACCACCAGGGAGACCAGCGTCAGGGTCTCCACTGGTGATGGCAGCAGGAGGTGTCAGCAGCAGCAGCAGCAGGCAGCTCCACCTGTGCGCACCAGCAGGTGCAAGTCAGCGTCACCCCATCTGACAGGAGGGCGGTGCTGAAGTCACCTGTCTGGGACTACTTCACCCTGGTAGCAGACAACCCTACCGTGGCCATCTGCCAGATCTGTAAAGTCAGGGTGAAGAGAGGGAAGTGTTTGGCTCGGGTGGGTACCACAGCCCTGAACCTGCACCTGCGAATCAACCACTGGCGGGTGTATGATGAGATGAAGCGTGGTGGTGGTAGCAGCGCCACCACCACAAGTGAGCAGGGTACAGCAGCCCCTGCCACAGCTTCATCTCTTCCCAGCAGGTCATGCCCCCCCGCTCCCTCTAGTAGAGCTACTGGTACCGGCATCCAGACCTCTACTTTCACAGCACCCTCCGCGTCTGTGTCCTGCACTGCCGTCCGGCGCCAGGCGTCGATTTCAGACGCCTTTGAACGCACCACTCCCTTCCCCCCTGGAGACCGACGTGTGCGTTCCCTCAATGGGCTCCTGGCAAGGGTTATTGCCCAACATCTGCTGCCCTTCAACATAGTTGACAGCAACCCCTTCAGGCAGATGTTGGAGCAGGCCCAACCCCAATGGCGTGTCCCCAGCCGCCATTTCTTTGCCAGGACTGGTGTCCCTGCCCTACACCAGCACATTGTGCAGAATGTAACCCTGTCACTGGATCACGCTGTCAGCGACAGGGTTCATCTGACAATGGATGGCTGGACCAGCAGGCATGGGCAGGGGCGCTACATAAGTTTCACGGCCCATTGGGTTTCCCTCCGAGGCGCCGGGGAGGGATCGGCGGCAACAGATTTTGTGGTGCCGCCCCGGGGTGTCCAGGGGAGAACTGCTGGTCTCCCTCAAGCCACTGTCTCCGCAGCTGCTGAGCCTCCCAGCAAGCGCCCCCGTAGCTACTCAAGTGTGGGGCACGTGCGCTGTCAGGCCGTGCTCCAGCTTGTTAGTTTAGGGGACCGGAGACACACTGGCACTGAAGTGCTGACCGCACTTCAGGCTCAGGTCCAGAAGTGGCTGACACCCCGAAGGCTCCAGGCAAGTATGGTTGTCTGTGATAACGGCAGCAACCTACTCTCTGCCCTCAAGGCTGGCAGTCTGACCCACGTGCCCTGTCTGGCACATGTCCTCAACCTTGTGGTGCAGAAGTTCCTGCGCACCTATCCCGGGTTGAGTGACATTGTGCAAAGGGTGCGTAAGATTGCCAGCCACTTCAGGCGCTCCCCAACCGCTACCGCGTCCCTGTCCAATTTGCAGCGGGTCAACAGGCTGCCCCTTCACAGGCTGATTGTGGACAGTGTGACGCGGTGGAACTCCACCCTCCACATGCTGAAGAGGTTGTGGGAGCAGCGAAGGGCGGTGAGGGAGTACCTGATGGACCTAGGCACTGAGAGGACTTCACTAAGACTCCCTTTCATCACCTGTGCGGAGTGGGGGCAGATACACCAGGTCTGCCATGTGTTGTCCTCCTTCGAGCAGGCGACCAAGATGGTCAGCAGTGAGCATGTTGGCCTCAATGACGTGCTCCCTATAGTGTTCGTGCTGGAGAGGACACTAGATCGCCTGCTCGAAGCTGGGGAGAGTGCCTTGGTGGAGCAGGAGGAGGCAGCAATGCTCCACCGAGACCAGGGCCAGGACGAGGAGGAGGAGGATGACGATGATGAGGAGGTTGCTGGTGTCGTCCTGGAGTCAGGGCCTGGTCAGGAGGGAGAGCCGGTGTTGGGGGCACCGATAGTCCGGGGGTTGGGCATCTATGAGCGTGAGCAGCAGCGCCTCAGTGATGAAGAGTCGGACCTCATTGACCTGGCAGCAGTGAGGAGTCACAGCGGGCTGTGCTCTTCCCCATGGCTGCCCACATGCTGAGATGCCTCAGGAGGGACCCCCGGGTTAAGACCATCAAGGAGAGGGATGATTTTTGGATGGCCACCCTTTTGGATCCCAGGTGCAAGGGGAAACTGGAGCAGTTCATCCCAGCCAGCCGGAGGCAGCACCGGATGGAGGAACTGCAGGCAGGCATTGTCAGCCGGTTGGAGCAGGCAACTCCCCGGCCTCCAGTTGTCCCCCCTCATCTCACCCAGCAGGTGGCTGCACCCAGCAGCAGCAGCAGCCGAGCAGGGGACCTAATGGATGAGATGAGGATGTTCTTCCAATCGGAGCGACCCAGTACCAGCAGCAGCAGCAGCAGTCCCCACCAGCGGCTGGCCCACATGGTGGCAGATTACATGGCGTCCGTCGGTGCTTCTGACAGTATGATTACCGACGACCCCATGGAGTACTGGGTTGCCAGATTGGACACCTGCCGCGAGCTCGCTCAGTATGCGCTGGAGTTATTGTCTTGCCCCCCCTCCAGCGTACTATCTGAGCAGACATTCAGCGCGGCAGGTGGGGTGGTCACGGACAAGAGGACCCGTCTGTCCACAGACTCCGTGGACAGACTCACATTCATAAAGATGAATGAGTCCTGGATCGGCGGTGACTTTCTGGCACCCGCCGTCGGTTCAGGGCGCTGAAGGGTCTCTTTTCATGCATTCCCTGATGGAGCCCCGGACCTGATATATTTACAGTGCTGAAAATAATTATTTGAACACCTGAGAAAATCAATGTTAATATTTGGTACAGTAGGCTTTGTTTGCAATTACAGCGGTCAAACCGTTCTTGTAGTTTTTCACCAGCTTTGCACACACTGGAGGAGGGATTTTGGCCCACTCCTCCACACAGATCTTCTCTACATCAGTCAGGTTTCTGGGCTCTCGCTGAGAAACACGGAGTTTGAGCTCCCTCCAAAGATTCTCTATTGGGTTTAGGTCTGGAGACTGGCTAGGCCACGCCAGAACCTTGATATGCTCCTTACAGAGCCACTCCTTGGTTATCCTGGCTGTGTGCTTTGGGTCATTGTCATGTTGGAAGACCCAGCCTCGACCCATCTTCAAAGCTCTAACTGAGGGAAGGAGGTTGTTGCCCAAAATCTCGCAATACATGGCCCCGATCATCCTCTCCTTAATACAGTGCAGTCACCCTGTCCCATGTGCAGAAAAACACCCCCAAAGCATGATGCTACCACCCCCATGCTTCACAGTAGGGATGGCGTTCTTGGAATGGTACTCATCATTCTTCTTCCTCCGAACACGGTTAGTGGAATTATGACCAAAAAGTTATATTATGGTCTCATCTGACCACATGACTTTCTCCCATGACTCCTCTGGATCAGTCAAGACAACTATGTCAGAAGTTATTTCCCACTCTATAAACTCCTATTACCACTGCTGTTCATCATGGCACCTCCTGCCCAAGTGATTTGACACTGTATTGTCAATGTCTACTACTACTACTACTACTGCTGCTCAGTCAAGACACCTATGTCAGAAGTTATTTGCCACTCTATACTCCTATTACCACTGCTGTTCATCATGGCACCTCCTGGCCAAGTGATATGACTCTGTATCTACTACTACTACTACTACTGCTGCTGCTCAGTCAAGACACCTATGTCAGAAGTTATTTGCCACTATATACTCCTATTACCACTGCTGTTCATCATGGCACCTCCTGCCCAAGTGATATGACTCTGTATCTACTACTACTACTACTACTGCTGCTGCTCAGTCAAGACACCTATGTCAGAAGTTATTTGCCACTCTATACTCCTATTACCACTGCTGTTCATCATGGCACCTCCTGCCCAAGTGATATGACTCTGTATCTACTACTACTACTACTACTACTACTGCTGCTGCTCAGTCAAGACACCTATGTCAGAAGTTATTTGCCACTCTATACTCCTATTACCACTGCTGTTCATCATGGCACCTCCTGCCCAAGTGATATGACTCTGTATCTACTACTACTACTACTACTGCTGCTGCTCAGTCAAGACACCTATGTCAGAAGTTATTTGCCACTCTATACTCCTATTACCACTGCTGTTCATCATGGCACCTCCTGCCCAAGTGATTTGACACTGTATTGTCAATGTCTACTACTACTACTACTACTGCTGCTCAGTCAAGACACCTATGTCAGAAGTTATTTACAAATCTATACTACTATTATCAATGCTGTTCATCATGGCACCTCCTGCCCAAGTGATTTGACACTGTATTGTCAATGTCTACTACTACTACTACTACTACTACTACTACTACTACTACTGCTGCTCAGTCAAGACACCTATGTCAGAAGTTATTTACCACTCTATACTACTATTACCAATGCTGTTCATCATGGCACCTCCTGCCCAAGTGATTTGACACTGTATTGTCAATGTCTACTACTACTACTACTACTACTGCTGCTCAGTCAAGACACCTATGTCACAAGTTATTTGCCACTCTATACTACTATTACCACTGCTGCTGCTGCTGCTGTTCATGGCACCTCTTTCCCGAGTGATTTGACACTATATTGTCTACTGTTACTAATACTGCTGCTGCTCACGATACCTATGTCACAAGTTATTTGACACTATTGACTACTATGGTCACTACTGATGCTGTAAAGTCCTGCCCACGTGTTTAGATGCTATCTAGTACTATTACCACTACTGATTGTAAATGCTGCCTGTGTGATAATTAAGTGGTCTTGCATAGCAAGAGCACTTATTGTTATCTCACATATATATTATTCTTATTATAGCCAAATTTTAAACGGTATCTCCTCCCACAGTTTTTACACTACATAGACAAGTAATATATCGAAACGTGTGGATTGTTCCAGACTGGTGTGCTATTACTTTGTGGAACGTTTTGCTGAATCGTTCATGAAATATCGTAATTTTTGCGGCGAAATTTTCCCATAGGAATGAATGGGGAGAGCTAGAGTGTGGAATGTGAAAACCGGAAAAATCAGCACATGATTTGTAAACTGCGATCACTCCCTCATTTTCAAGCCGACCTACACAAATCTTATATCAAAACGTTCAGCTCTCTCTGCTGCCATCACACGTGTTTACGGCTAAGCGAATGATCAAACGGTTTTCACAATATGATAATTTGTTTGCAACCTACGACATCCATTATTTCAATGGAAGTCAATGGAGGTCAAAGTTTAGAAAACTAAAATCTGCTGTGGAATTTGTAAACTTCGACTGTGCCTTCAATTTTATTATTTCAGAGACATACTATACATCAAAATGTAGGTCTGGGTCTTGTGATTTGTAAAATATAAATATATTCACTGTGAGATTTATAGTTTTTAAAATAGAACAATTTGAAGGACAAGTATTAAAAAATAAATCCAGGATCTGAGAATCTGCCTAAAGTGTGTTTGCATATGTTTACATTGGTTTCCTAGGAGACGCTGAGGTAATTAAAAGTCCTCACAGCTGTAAGGGGATTATATAGCTCCTCCCACACAGTTGTGAGGTGTTTTCTGTGAGGTGAGTTCTGTGAGGTAAATACCTTCATACACACAGCTGTGAGGTAGTTGTGAGGTGTTTTCTGTGAGGTAAATACCTTAATTTGAAGGACAAGTATTCAAAAAACATTCCTCAATTTCTGCTGTGTTTACAGAGAGCCTGCAAACTCAAAAATTGGTTTCCTAGGAAACGCTGAGGAGTTTAATAACACCTCACAAACAGTTGTGAGGTGAGTTGGCTCCTCCCACACAAGGCTGAGGGAACTTTCCTCTGTTAAGCAAGGGTCTAAAACTGGTGGCCCTCCAGCTGTTGTAAAACTACAAGTACCATCATGCCTCTGCCTGTGGGAGTCATGCTGGTAACTGTCATTCTTGCAATGCCTCATTGGACTTGTAGTTTTGCAACAGCTGGAGGGCCGCCAGTTTGAGATGCCTGGTAGAGTGTGTTTGCATATGTTTTACATTGGTTTCCTAGGAGACGCTGAGGTAAAATCCTTCATACACACATCTGTGAGGGCTTTCTATAGCTCCTCCCACACACTGTGAGGAGATATGGCTCAGTTTTTTTTGGCTCTGCGTAACTTCTGCATGCTCTGCATATAGCAACCATGCATAGCAACCAGTCCATAGCAACCGGTCCATAGCAACCAGTCCCTAGCAACCAGTCCATAGCAACCAGTCCATAGCAACCCTCCATAGCAACCCTCCATAGCAACCACTCCATAGCAACCCTCCATAGCAAACCTCCATAGCAACCCTCCATAGCAACCACTCCATAGCAACCGTCTATAGCAACCAGTCCATAGCCATCAGTCCATAGCAACCCTCCATAGCAACCAGTTTTTGATGGGGCAAATAGGATGGTGCAGTTTTGATGGGCTAGTTTTTGATGGAGCAGTTTTTGATGGGGCAATGGAGCGAACTGGATCGACACACGGTTGGATCACATTTACATCTCCAGGGGCACCGTCTCCAGTCAGGAGTATTGGTGGAGGCAAGACCACGCCGCACAATTTCCCCAGAAATTGTATCTTTTCTAGTTACATTATATTTTAATACTACTGCTGCTGCCTCCATGCTGAGTAATGCTTCATGACCTCTCTGGCACAGCGGATCCACCAACAGCCTCCGGTACAAGCTACCAGACCGGATCGTAACAGCAAGTGTAACTAAAACAATGAACTTTATGTTAAACCCTGGTTTGCGGCCTTTATACTGCAACCATTAGCCTGTCTGCAAGAGCAAATCTGCACTCTCTCTCTCTCTCTCTTTCTCGCTCTCTCTCTCTAATCTCTATATCTATATATATATATTGTTGCTTTTGTTATATTCATTTTTCAACAGTTTAGTTTGTGTTTGTCGTGTCTGTGTCCGTGTACTTTAGTTTGTCCTAGTTTTGTGTTAAATAAAATCTATATATTTAAAACTCACGTGTGTATGTATGTTCCAGTATCACGTCCAACCGGCTAAAGATATTAACATGAAAATTGGCACACATGTTACTTATATGTCAGCAACAAACATAGGATAGGTGGTTTTACCCTTACCCACCCCCATTTGCCGTGGTCGGGGTTTTTCTTTAAAGTCCCATTCAACTCTGACATAGGTGTCTATGGGAAATACATGTTACTGCATAACTTCCAAACGGCTGTAGATATTTCGATAACACTTGGTCACATGTTACTTATATGTCCACTTAAACTATAGGATAGTTAATTTATCCCTTAACTACCCCCATTTGTGAGGGTCGGGGTTTTTGTTTAAAGTCCCATGCAAATCAATGGGAAATGTATGTTCCCACATAACTTCTGTACGTCTAGAGATATTTCAATAATACCTGCTACACATATTACTTATATGCCAAATAAAAATATATAACAGTTAAATTAACCCTTACCTACACCCTTATATAAAAGATGGGTATATTTATATTACTATGATTTTCCTCCCCAAAAGGTTAAGATAGGAAGACCGGGCAACGCCGGGTATTCAGCTAGTAATAGTATAAAATGTTTTTGGTTATTATTAAGTTAGATGTGTTGATGTTGATGTTGATGTGTTAGATGTGTTTAAAAAACTAACAATCTCAATAAGAAATGAAACCTTTTAAAAAAATAACATTTTTTATGAAAACAAAAAAAAAATCAAACATAATTAAGAAATGAGCTTCTGAAGCTCTGCCACCTCATCAAAATTCTTTCTTAGCTGTTGCGCCAGCTGTTGGTTTTGGCGGGTTAGAAACAGAATTTGCTGCTCATTTGTGAGTATTCTGTCAGTCATACTCTTCATGGCACTTTGTTTCCTCTTGAGCTTTTTCAAAACTGTTATGCCCCGTACACACCATCACTTTATGTGATGAAAAAAAATGACGTTTTTAAAAACGTCACTTTAATTGACTGTGTGTGGGGGAAAACGTCGTTTTATGTCTTGTAAAAAACGACCAAAAAAAATTGAAGCATGCTTCAATTTTATGTGTCGTTTTTCAAAAGTGCACTTTTTACTTCACAGAAATTGACCGTGTATAGCAAAAAACGTCGTTTTCTAAGATGTTTTTTCATCCACGCATGCCCAGAAGCTACTTATGAAGGGAGCTTCAATGGTAAAACGTGGTGGAACGTAACCTCACTTTGCAAGATCATTGTGAGAAAACGATGGTGTGTAGGTAACTTCGTCTTTGAAAATTGAAGTTTCAAAAACGTCATTTTTTACTTCACAGAAAGTGTCGTTTTTTTTCATCACATAAAGTGATGGTGTGTATGCGGCATTAGGATATAAGAAAAAAACATTTGGATTTCAAAGACCGTTACGAAAGGTTATTTTCAGCCCTAAAAATAATAAAGTCTGACTTAAGAGCCTCTATGAAAGAGGATCTGGCAGAGGCAATTCTCTTCCTTAGAACTCTACATTGAATTGATTTGCATTTGCTAAGCCTAGAACTATATTTCAAGAAATAATATAAACCATTTCTAGGTTTTGCAGATTTTGTTTTTGGTTCATTATAGATAAGCTTTGTTTTTGTTCTAAAACAACCAAATAATGTGGTTTGTATTTTTGAACTGGTAAAGATCCTGTTCCTGATGTTTATGCCTGCTGCTACTATCCAGTCACTTGATTGTTTTCATTGTGTTTGTCTTTTGCTTAAACTGTGCAATACAGTAGACTGTTGGCTTCCCAGCCAGTAGTCCTGTGGTAGGTTGCGTTTCTTTCCCTCAAGGAATGTATAAAATACATTCGCATATTAATACAGAGGAGTCTGAGTCGGGGAGTCGGAGTTGGAAGTACATAAAACTGAGGAGTCGAGGGGGCGTGGCTTGGCGAGCGACGGAGATGGCAGCACATTGAGCGAGCTCCTCTACACGCACAGCCCTATCTAGCTGAATACCCGACAGACAGCACCCCAATGACTAGCAAAAAGACCTGCTTCACTCCCAGCTCACGCCCGAGACGTACCTCGGTGTCCTACTCAGCCCAAAACATTGCGGAGCTCTTTAAACCTAGGACCGCAGGACGCGGCGCGGCAGGTAGGCCTAAGATGGCGCCGACTGGCCACGATGAAGATTACAGCGATGACTCCCAATCAGCACCTGAAAGCTCGGCTCGGAGCAAGGCAGCACCGGATGAACCCTTAACGTTCGCCGATATGTCCATGATTGCTGCGGACATAAAGGCCACGTTTTCGGCGGCCATCACCGACCTTAAAACCAGCATGCTAGTGCTGAATGAAAAGATGGCCGCGGCTGAGACCTCCGGAAAACGCAGGGACAAGGCCATACAACGGGTGGAGAGGGCCACGCTGGTGCATGCACATCATTTTATTGATATGAATCTCCATATCGAAGACCTCGATAACAGAGGGAGAAGGTGTAACGTACGGATTAGGGGGATCCCGGAATCCGTAGATGCAGACCAGATCGTTACAACACTGGGCAGCGTATTTAACAGCCTACTGGAAAGGCAGGAGGACGCACCAATCGGTTTTGTTCGCGCCCATAGAGCCCTCAGACCCAGGGGATCGGATGCGCCCCCCCCGAGGGACATAATATGCTGCCTGGAAAGCTTCGGCCTGAAAGAAGAGATCATGCACCGTGCCAGGAGAAATGACCACATTGTCTACAATGGAGCAACCATCCTGTTATTTCAGGATTTGTCCCCAATAACTTTGCGAAACAGGAGAGCTCTGCGCCCCCTCCTAGACAGACTGAGGGAGAAAGATTTGCGATACACCTGGCGCTTCCCCTTTGCTCTGGTGGTTTCCTCCAATGGTCATCAGCACACGCTGCGCGTTCCTGCAGACCTGCCTGAATTCTGTGACGCCCTGGGCATAGATCTGGTCGAATTGCCAGACTGGTATGCTGAGTTCCTACACCCGAGGTTAGGCTCGGATTGGCCTTACTTAGCTGTGACCACCGCTATCCAAGGGGTAGAACACTCACTGTCCTACGCTGTGCCTTGCCCTGGACGTGGCTCCCTTTTTGGCACGTTCTTAGGTCATAGCCCCCGGAGCTCAAGTGACGGCTCATTTGCTCATGACAATGGGGGGCCTGCCGGGAGGACAGACCAGCAACCCTCGTAACATGGGATCATCACTAGTGGAGCCCGATTGCGGGCACCGGCACAACACGTGATGCCTCCTGGAGCCTCGTCACATAGACCCACCTTAAGGTTTTTGTGCCTATCTTGGGCTAAGTATGAACTCCAACAGAACTTAAGGACGGCTTTGATGGGGGAAGTGATTTAATCTGTTTTGTTCACTTATTCGTTACAGCAGGTTTGCTTCGGCTCATGTTTTGGACTGCTTTCATTTTTGCATATTTCCACTATAAGTCCATCTTAGTTTAAATGTCGTACATGTCCTGGCTCCGTGTCTTGTGGTGCTCCTGCGCCACAACCACACGGATACAGGTTGGGTATTCTTAGTAAGCTGTACACTGATTTAAAACTTTAGCCATTAGGGCTGTGCGTGTACTTTAATGGTTATATTTGACTTGTTCATAACTGCTTGGCAGAAAGTGCGGCGCTGACATTTGTTGTCGTCGCCTCCCTCTTGCCCCACAAGGCTTCCGGTGTCCCGGCTGGGTCACTGGTTGCACTAAATTACATAGGTGGTCCTCTCCCGTCGGGGTCAGTTTTTTTTTCTCTGCCCCCGGGGGAGATACACCGTAGATACTTATTACTTGCTTCTACCATCTTCATCTCTTCTTCCTCTCATTTCTTTTACTATCCTCACTCTCTCCTTCTCTGTACTTTCTCTTTGGGAGATAAAGCTATCATAGTACTATTGTGGTTACCTTTGGTGTGCACTAACAGTGTCATTGATTTGCCTTTCTTGCAGTAGTCCTGACCGGGTTGGGTCCTCTGGGCGTCTCCTCCTCCTCCATCTTCGGCTCCAATCATGGCTTACTCATCGCTGGGGGGTCACCCACTGGTGGTCTCACATAATGTGAGGGGTCTGAACATCCCTGAACGGCGCACCTCCCTGCTGAGGGAACTTAAAAAGGGTAAGCCCCATTTTGTGTTTCTCCAAGAGACCCATTTCAAGACACTCCAGGTCCCTAAACTCTCCAGTCCGTCCTTTCCCCGAGTATTTCACGCCACCAACAGCGAGGCAAAATCGAAGGGGGTAGCGATTCTGGTTAACAGGGAGGCTCCCTTCGAGGTCTCGGAACTACTTTGTGACCCGGGAGGCAGGTATATTTTCATTAAGGGAACTTATGGGACCACGCAGGTGACCCTGGCAAACGTTTACTTCCCCAACAAAGCCCATGTGACATTTTGCCAGAAGATCATTAAGGAACTCAGTGGGTTCGCCAGAGGGTGTATCATTCTAGGATGGGACTTCAACGTGCCCCTCTGCCCTTTAGTTGACACGTCAAATGGGAAATCATGCATCACGTACAGAGTACTCAAACGCCTTAAGTTACTTCTCCAATCCCTACATCTGACCGACACCTGGCGCTTTCTCAACCCAGAGGGCCGCGATTTCACACATTTTTCTGTTCCGCACTCTAGATATGCCAGGATAGACTATTTATTCGTGTCTCAACGTGACCTTGAGAAAGTAGATGGAGCACACATAGGCACCCATACTTTCTCAGACCACGCTCCAATATCACTGTCCATGGGCTTAGCAAATTCGCCCCGACGACAACCTTCCTGGAGGCTTAACGCTTCGCTGCTGACAGACCCAACGACACTCCCTGTAGTTACAGAGGGGCTGAAGGAGTTTTTTAGAATTAATGCTACCGAGGGATCCGACCCACTGAGCGTCTGGGAGGATCTTGATGGGTCTGGGCGCCAAGAAAATGGGAGAAAGGGAGGCTACAGTCCAGCAGTTGGTCACCAAAATAGCTAAACTAGAGGCCCTTCATAAACAGTCCCTCTCTGTATCATCGGCCGCGTTGCTTCTTGAGACGAGAAGGAACTTGCAGCAATTACTTGACTCCACGGCCAAACGTATGCTATTCTTTAAGAAAAGACTATACTACGAATCAGGCAATAAGGCGGGCAAGTTCCTAGCGAGAGCGCTCAGAGAATGCTCTTCCGTAAACAACATATCGGGTATTAAAGGGGAGGACGGTAGCCTGGAGGTAACGTCAGAGGCGATAGCTGATCGATTCCATAGCTTTTACACCAGGCTCTACAACCTCCCACCCCAACATAGACATTCCGACATGGTAGGGGACAGAACACGAATCATTAGCGACTACCTAACTAAAAGTGGACTACCCACCCTTCCAGACTCAGATGCTACTCTCCTCGAAGAACCAATTACTTCCCAAGAAATTAGCTCAGCCATTACACAACTTAAATCGGGCAAAAGTCCGGGCCCGGATGGGTACTCGGCGGTGTATTACAAGACATTCAATGATCACCTCGGCAGGACCTCTCAGAGATGCACTGAACTCACTGTCTACCCCTAGAAAAGTGACACCAGACTTACTTTCGGCGCACATTACCGTTCTGGCGAAACCGGGTAAAGACCCTACAGATTGCGCGAGTTATCGCCCCATTTCGCTGCTCAATCTGGACTTGAAGCTCTTTGCAAAAATTCTTGCTACCAGATTGGGTCCAATGCTGCCTGGCATAATTGGGCTAGAGCAGGTGGGTTTTGTGCCGGGTAGAGAGTCGAAGGACAATACCTCCAAGGCGCTTTTATTGTTGCATGCGGCGAAAGTTCGGAATATCGAGGGCCTTCTCCTGTCTACTGATGCGGAGAAGGCCTTCGATCGAGTAGCATGGGATTTCATGCTGGCAGTGTGTAGGCGGGTGGGGATGGGACCCCACATGCTATCATGGATTGCCGCTCTGTATCAAAATCCTTATGCCCAAATCCGGATCAATGGCACCCTCTCTAAGAGAGTTGAAATAGCGAACGGAACGCGACAGGGGTGCCCCCTGTCGCCTCTGTTATTCATCTTGTCGCTCGAACCCTTTATCCGGACGATCAAACTAAATTCGGCGGTGAGTGGGTTCCGGGTAGGTGATAGTGAGTTCAAAGTAGCAGCGTATGCTGATGATCTCCTGTTCTTCCTAACAGACCCACACTTCTCCCTCCCCGGCCTATTAGCTGAGTTCTCACGTTACGGGTATGTTTCTAACCTGAAAATAAACTATACGAAGTCGGAGGCCCTCAATATCACGCTCCCAGATAGAGTGTTGGCACTGGCCAAAGCTAACTCCCCCTTTCGCTGGGAATGCAGCGCACTCAAATATCTCGGCACCTGGCTTACCCCTCAGCTTTCAAACATCTTTGAAAGAAATTTTCCTCCTCTATTGAAGGGTTGTGAAAAAGATCTGGGTCAGTGGGATCAGGGAAACTTCTCCTGGCTCGGACGAGCGTCCATAGTCAAAATGGTCATTCTCCCAAGATTCCTTTATCTCATACGCACACTTCCAGTGAGAATCCCCCAAAGCTTCTTCACTTCCCTAAACACCGTTCTATTGCGTTTCATATGGAACCGCAAGAAACCGAGAATCAGACTTGCAACACTGATGAGACCCAAAGACTCAGGCGGCCTGGGCCTACCCGACTTCAGGTCATATTACAAGGCGTCACACATAGCCTGCATAGTGGATTGGCATTGCCATGGAGCCATGAAAGAGTGGGTGGGTTTAGAGGCTGAGATCTGCCCGATGAACTTGAAATACTCCCCATGGGTCCCGAAGTCTGCCCATCCAACTTCCCTACGTAAGAGTCCTGTCACAGGGCCCACTCTGGAGATATTTCAATCTTTAGCTAAGCGACAGGGTATCTCTGACACCCCGGGCCCTCTCACACCCCTGGCGGACAATCCTGACTTTGCCCCCGGGGTTGGTAACACATCCCTCAGGTCATCTCCGCAGTTAGATCCCCTGTTGGTGGGTGAATGCTTTGAAGGGAATAAACTTAAAGACTGGTTGACTCTCAAACTGGATAGTAATCTCCCCCACCTACGGCTCTGGACCTACTTCCAGCTGCGCAGCTATGTAAACAAGCTCAGAGTTGCATCAACCCTCACAAGACCATTGACCAGGATGGAGTCCATATGCCGCTCGCAATCCCCTTTGGCCAGAACGACCTCTGTGGCCTATTCTTGGCTGCAGAGTGCCGGGGAGGAGGGGTCGGATGGACACAGGAGGAGATGGTCAGAGGACTTGGGCGTGGACATCTCGGAGAAACAATGGAGGTATGCATGTGTAATGGCACACAAATGTTCAATCAGTTCTAGGATACAAGAAACTAGCTTCAAACTCCTGACCCGCTGGTACAACACACCGGACAGACTACACAGATGGGACCCACAGAGACCCGAGGTTTGCTGGAGGTGTCAGGGCGATAGAGGTACGCTGCTCCACATTTGGTGAAGTTGCCCCATGATTTCTGCCTACTGGACAGAGGTGATACATGTCATTAAACTGATTACAGAAACAAAGCTAAACCTAGACGCTGCCTGTTGTTTACTACACCTGTCCTCCTTCTCCCTGACACGTTACAAGAAATCCCTAACCAAACACTTACTGAACGCGGCTAAATCGCTGATCCCCCTACATTGGAACTCTTCTAGAGTACCATCCGTACAGGAGTGGCTCCACAGAGTGGGCGAGGTGTACGAGATGGAGGACACGTTGGCAAAAGACAGGGGCTCAGCTGTGAGTTTCCATGACACCTGGCAGACGTGGCTCATGTTTAAGCACCCTGAAGACTATGACAGTATCATGCTCAGATCCACCTCCAGCGGCATCAACTAGCGTGACGGCCCCACCCGTCAGGGCCCTGGCCATTCCGGCATGTTAGGGTCGGGCTTTCATGCCAGCACACTGTCGGTGACCCTCCTTTTGGTTTTCGTCTCCTAATCCTTTTCTTCAATCTCTGCTTCAATTTCCTCTTCTCTCTTTCTTTTTTTTCCTTCTACTCTACTCCTACTGGCTTAATTGGTGACAAGTTCACAGGTAACATTTCAAACTGTTTTATAAATGTGGTGAATAGAGATGTTCCCCTATGACGGGACTGTTATAGATACCATAGAGATTTGATTCTGGTCTGCAATCCTAAATGTTGTATCTAAACCTCACACTGATTCAGAGACCCCAAAGTGCCTTTTCCTATATTTAAATATGTAGCATTGTCGTAAGATTTGACCACTGGTCACTTTAATACTTTGTTACGTTGTTAGGGTCACTATGATGTTATACCTTACCATAGACTACATCTGCTATGCTTGTCTGTACCTTTTGTTTTTCAATAAAGCTCTTTTGAATGAAAAAAAAAAAACTGAGGAGTCGGAGTCGGAACATTTATCTACCGACTCCACAGCCCTGCTTTAAATGCTGTCCATTTTTAGAGCTACATTTTATTGTTGAAATGTTATTAATCTTTGTGCACATATTTACCCTCCTGATTGATGGTAAAAGGAACGTCTCATCCTGCTCCTCTTCTTCATCACCCGATACTCCACCAGAAGTTTTGGGGGGGGGGGTGCAGCTCCTCCTCTTGCTCCTCCACAGAAGCTGGGGATGGTGATGTGGATGGCCCTGGCTGCTCCTCCTCATCCCTCTCCTCCTCTTCCACATCCTCCTCCTGCTCCTCCTCTGCGGCCTGTCGCCTTGTGCGCTTGGGGCGCACAGCTGGTAGAGGAGCTCCTATAATAACACAATGTTCATATATGTTAAAATGTTTTCTAATGACGTATGCAAATTCTGTGTACTCTGCTGTATTGTATATGAATACAAATTAATTTATATAGACAGTTAACCAATGGGACAATGTTATATTAAAGGGTCTTGTGGGCACTACAGGGGACTGAGCGTGAGCTGGGCTGCCACCATGGTAAAATGAGCTGTTTTTGTCTCCTTTGTTTTGTTCAGACGATCTCATGTTAAAAAAGGGCCTGATGGAGTACACGGGATTACTATAACAACCCCACGCCTAACACAGGAATTTAGTGGGAATCTATATATATAAAACTCAACGTGTGTGTGCATGTATGTATGTATGTTCCAGCATCACGTCCAAACGGCTAAAGATATTTACATGAAACTTGGCACACAGGTTACTTATATGTCAGCCACAAACATAGGATAGGTGGTTTAACCCTTACCCACCCCCATTTGCCATGGTCGGGGTTTTTCTTTAAAGTCCCATTCAACTCTATGGGAAATACATGTTACTTCAAAACAGCTGTAGATATTTCAAAAACACTTGGTCACATGTTACTTATACGTCCACTTAAAGTAAAGGATCGTTAATTTATCCCTTAACTACCCACATTGGTGAGGGTCAGGGTTTTTGTTTAAAGTCCCATACAAAGCAATGGGAAAAGTATGTTCCCACATAACTTCTGTGTTCCTGTCTGCTGTCCCATGTCTTTTTTCAACAGTACTATGAATACCTTGGCTGGTGGTGATATATGTTACCACAACATGGCGTCTGGGTTAACAACATCTGACCTTACATTAATTACATATGACCTTACATAACTGTCACCAAAAGGAGCTGCGGTGGCTCAACGCGATTGCCACTGCGCTGACAAGCGATTCACCTCTGCAGCTAGGGGTTCGGATCCCGCTCTCGGCTACATGTGAATTGAGTTTGGTGGTCTCAGCCCGGCGCCCGGTGGGTGTGCTATGCGAGGTAAGCCTGCGCTTAGTACGCCCACCCCCCTCCCACAAAAACCACCACACTTACACACGCACTCGAAATTGGGTTAACATGCACGCACTCTGACCATGCGGTCTCTAAAAAGAGAGGCGAAGGACTAACGGGGCTGGTTGAGCGGGCAAATCCTCTCACTCCCTTATAGGGAGTCCCTCTGCCCCGTTGGGCTTCGAAGCGGAGCAGGTAGGACGGTCTGTGTGGGAGGACCCCCTCACACCCGCCATTGCCACCCGGGGCATGGAGAAAGGTGGCAGATTGCCTCTGGGGGAGGCCTGCCTACTCCCAACTCCTGCAGTCCGGCTCCTCTCTCGAGTTCACGCACAAAATACACTTTGGAAAAAAAAAACATAACTGTCACCAATAACTTACCTAGATGATATTTATTATGGATACGCCTGACCTGGTCCATGTGGCGCCTCTTCAGGTCAGACCATTTCTTGACAATCGCCAGGCGATCGTGTTGGCCGCCTAAGTCCCTCATTAGGGCGCTGACCACGACCTTTTTATCAGGCTGCCTGCGCAGCTGGTCGTAGCCCTTTTCTAGGAACCTCTGCAAGATGAAGAACAAAGTATATTGTAATACTTTTGTTTAAAGCCTTATGGATATATGACGGAAATCTATGGTATTCAACAATTGGAAGCATTCTCGCCTTATTAATCAATGACAGGGGTAACATGACAGATTTTATATCCTGCCATTTCGGTCGCCACCTTTTTTGCATAAATATAGCAGCCATTATCATTTGCATAATTATGTATATATGATTAACAACACAGGATACACGTATAGGGGAGATATGCGTTGCTATTCATCTGACCGCTATAATTTATTTTGGACACTTATAATGGGCCTGTACAATAGATTATTTTTTTTCATCCCTATCTTTATATAGGAACAATAATATGTTTGTTTCTTTTGACTTTTTGATGAATTCATTTTGAATAAATAATGGAGTTGATGTTATTTAACAACTACAACTACCAGCATGCTCTGATACA
Organism: Rana temporaria; assembly: GCF_905171775.1. NCBI lineage: Eukaryota > Metazoa > Chordata > Amphibia > Anura > Ranidae > Rana > Rana temporaria. The sequence goes on along the minus strand of NC_053493.1, from coordinate 189,703,765 downwards.
CCATGTAGCTCACCGTCACCAGCTGTACAACAATTATACTTTAACTCCCAGCATGCCTGGACAGTTAATGGCTGTCCGGTAATAACGGGGAGTTGTTTTGCAACAGCTGTAGGCTCCGTTTAGGAAACAGTGCCGTACAAGATGTTTTCTTTTAATGTGGAGGTGAGGGTGGCTATGTAGGGGTATGTGTATATGTTTTGTTTTTTAATTTATATTTAGTGTGGTGTAGTGTTTTTAAGGTACAGTCAGAGGGGCATGGGGTTCACAGTAGTTTCCCGCTGAGGGTTTGAGCTGCAGCGCCAAATTTGCTTCAGCTAAAAAGCACACTGTAAGCCACAGCCCATGTGAATGTACCCTGTACATTCACATTGGGGGAGAGGGGGGGGGGGGTAATTGCAGCCAGTTGCATGCAGGGAGTTGTAGTTTTGCAACAGCTGGAGGCAGAATTATTTCACATTGGTCACTTTCCTCACTCTCCCATCTTCCTTTTCCCCACTTTCTTTTATTATTTTTCCCCGTGTTCTGTTTTGTTTGTCACTCTTTTTGTTTTGGTGCTTGCACTTTATGTGTGGCGAGTAGGGTGCTGGTCCTCGGGCCGGTCTCTGAAAGTCTTGGGAGTTGGTGGACTCGGCCTTCTGGTTAGGTTCACCGGCTCTCATGGGGTCTCCCTTCGGGGGAGCCTCACCGAGGAGGGTTCTGTTTCGGCAGTCCCTCCGAGGATGTTGGGTCCTTGTGACTTCGGCTGCTTGGACCAAGATGGGTCCATATGGCTTCGGCTGTATGGACCACAGTAACTCTTTTCCCTGTCAGGAGCCTAACGCCCCGGGGGATCAGAGACGGGTCCTTTTCGGAGGACCACTGACGTATGCACCCGTCGCAGTTTTTTGTGATGTCACTCTTTATGTGTGTGCACATTTTTCCCTGCACCGGGTGGAGTTTTTGGGTTGTGTTTTGCACGCCACAGGCTTTTCAACAGAAAAAAAAACAGCTGGAGGCAGAATGGTTGCAAAACACTACGAGTTTGTTACCTAACTCAGGGTTTCAAGACCAGTCCACCTCCAGCTGTTGCAAAACTACTACTCCCATCAGCCATGGTCTGTCAGTGCATGCTAAGAATTTTACTTTTGCTGGGTGCCACAGTTTAGAGACCCGTGCATAAAGGTCTGAAAAATGTGGGCCTGCAGAACTTACAATACTAGAAGTGCCAGCATTCCCAGGCATGCTGGAAGTTGTAGTTCTGCAACATCTAAAGGGCAATATGTATTCGAACGTCCTTGGGCCTTAAGGACCCTGAAGTCAGGACGTTCGCATACGTCCTATGTCCACAACATGTTAAATTCATTATGCTAAATAGCAAGGAAAGTGCCTAAATACACATTTACTAACCAGGGTGTCTGCAGCTGTCCAGGCATGCTGGGAGTTGTAGTTTTGTAACAACAGGAGACACATTGTTTGGGAAATACTAATATCTGATCTTATATACTAACTTTTAAACTAGTCTAAAATGCAGTTAAAGATAATGAAATAACAGTGGTCAAAATACTTACACTAATCAGCATCTTTTCCTCAGCGAGTGAGAAATTGCTTCCAACCATTTTAAATTGCGATGCGAACATAAAGTAGGAAACTGGCAAGGGTCCAGGAAATGGTCGCGTGTTGGTCGCGTGTTGTTCGCGCGATTGCGCATGCGCGATCGAGAATTTCGCAATATATATCGCAATCGCAAACGCAATATTTTTTTCCGCTAAAATATCACAAATATTCGATTTCAGAGTGCTCCTACAGCAGTTTTCGAAATATCTGCAATCAATTTCGCATTCGCATTTTGTGAAATTGCGATAAAATATCTTGAATATTCGATTTCAGAATGAGCCAATCAGAGCGCTCCTACAGCATTTGGGGAAATTCCGCAATAAATATCGCATTCGCAATTTTGCGAAATTTCAATAAAATATCACGAATATTCTGAGCCAATCAGAGTGGTCCTACAGCATTTGTCGAAATTGTGCAATAAATATCGCATTCGCATTTTGCGAAATTTTGAAAAAATATCAAGAATATTCTGAGCCAATCAGAGTGCTCCTACCGCAGTTGTCAAAAATTTGCAATTATTTTCGCATTTGCAATAGCGAAATTTCGCAATCATTTAATTTCGATAAAATATCACGAATATTCGAATTTAGCGAATATATCTCAAATATTCGACTATATATTCGAGATATATCGCAAAATCGAATATGGCGTATTCTGCTCAACATTACTGTATAGTTTAGCTAGATCAGTTCTTCCTAATTTGTCAGGCAGTTGATTGTGCTAGCTGCAGTATTCTCAAGTGGTGTATTGCCCGTGTGCTCTGTAGTTTGCACCTAAACCTACTTGATGTGTACTGCACGTGTGCTCTGTAGTTTGCACCTAAACCTAATTGGTGTGTACTGCACGTGTGCTCTGTAGTTTGCACCTAAACCTACTTGGTGTGTACTACACTTGTGCTCTGTAGTTTGCACCTAAATCTACTTAGTGTATACTGCAAGTGTGCTCAGTAGTTTGCACCTAAACCTACTTGGTGTGTACTGCACGTGTGCTCTGTAGTTTGCACCTAAACCTACTTGGTGTATACTGCAAGTGTGCTCTGTAGTTTGCACCTAAACCTACTTGGTGTGTACTGCACTTGTGCTCTGTATTTTGGACCTAAACCTACCAATAGGGATGAGCCGAACACCCCCCCATTCGGTTCGCACCAGAACCTTCGAACGGACCAAAAGTTCGCACGAACATATAGAACCCCATTGACGTCTATAGGACTCGAACGTTCGAATTCAAAAGTGTTCATTTTAAAGCCAAATATGCAAGTTATTGTCGGAAAACGTCTTTGAGAGCCTGGGTCTTGCCCCAGGGAACATGTATCAATGGAAAAAAAGTTTTAAAAACTGTTGTTTTTTCTGGAGCAGTGATTTTTAATGATGCTTAAAGTAAAAAAAAAAAGATAAATTCATTTAAATATCGTACCTGCTGGGTGTCTAAAGTATGCCTGTGAGGGTGCACGTGTTTAGAACTGTCCCTGCACAAAATTAGATTACTATAAGAAAAAAGTAATTTAAGACTGCTTGCGGCTTTAATGTAAGGTTTGGTCCCTGCAATATGGATGAAAATCACTGAGAAAAATAGCATGAGTTTCCCCGCCCCAGGTCATTACAAGCTCCTTTGGTCCTATATACTTTGAACAGCAGTATACAGGCGGTGCAAACAAGACAGGGACTGTAGGTTTGTTAAGTAGAATCTGTTTGTAATTTTCAACTGGTACTTCTTTAAAGTGTAGCTTCAGCCATACAATCTTTTTTTAAGCTTTTCTGAAAACATAGAGAAGGGTTATCACCCCTGTAACATTTGTTTTGCTGTCTGTGTGCATCTGTTCAGAAGATTGCACCTCACTTTCTGTCCCAATGACAAATGATTTTTTATTTTTTTTGTGAAACAATGATTGGTGATAAAGCATCAGTGGACAGGAGACACCTTTTACAGAAGAGAATTTCCTTCCTAGGGGTAGATTTCCTCTCACTTCCTGTTGTCTCCTTCCGTTTGCAAGTAGGAGTCATTTTTTAAGTTGGATGATTGAAAGTAGGGGCCTGCCGTATATACTCTGCATAAATTTGAGCCCTAGGTGTTGGTGTTGCCACAACACTGTAAGCCCTCACAGTTAGTCTTGGTGGGCGCTGGAACGCCCTGCTGTGAAATATTAGATCAAGAATTGTAATTGCATGCCTCAGTTGAACAGGGGAAGAAAAATTGCGCCTTAGGCACTGGTGCTGGTGCCACAACACTGCAACCCCTCACAGATACTCTAGTTGGAGTGCAGCAATGAGCCTGCTGCAAAGCATTGCATCAAAAATTGTTATTATACGCCCCTGATAAACAGGGGCAGATAAATTGGGCCTTAGGTACTGCTGGCGGTGCCACAACACTGCAACCCCTCACAGATACTGTAATTGGAGCGCAGTAAAGAGCCACATGCAAAGTATTGCATCAAAAATTGTTGTTATATGCCCCTGATAAACAGGGGCAGAAAAATTGGGCCGTAGGCACTGGTGGCGGTGCCCAGAACCAACAATGTTCTTACTAGCTATCAGCAAGATCATTGAGGAGGAAACGGATATTCAGTCAGCATAACAGGACAGTCACTCAGCATCAGCATAGGCAGTCTCCAAGGGATCTGACATTTCAATAAAATTACTCAGTTACATCAGCATCAGGTGCTTGGTAGCTGGTGTTGATCCAAACCTGATTCATTTTTATGAAGGTCAGTTGATAAACAGAGTCGGTGGAGAGGCACACACTGTGATCGGTCACAAAGCCTCCAGCAGCACTGAATGTGCGTTCTGAAAGAACGCTGGATGCAGGACAAGCCAGTAGCTCAATTGCGTACTGTGCAAGCTCTGGCCAGTGATACCTCCTCAAGACCCAGTAAGCCAGAGGATTTTCGGTGGGGAAGGTGTCCAAGTCTGATCTTGCCCCTAGGTATTCCCGCACCATGTAAACCAGACGCTGGCGATGGTTGCTGGAACCGGTCATACCTTGGGGCTGCGGACTTATTAATTGTCTGAACGCATCGGTCAGACGGCCACCTTCTCCACCGCTCCTTCTGTGACTCACCGAAGCCTCAGCAACACGTTGTCCAGGACCAGGATTTGGTAATCCCCAAGGTTCTGGGAACGCGGTGCACAGACCTTTCTGCAACGCCTCCCAAAGATGTTTCATCCCCTGTTCTCTCTGCGACGGCAAGATAAGGTCCGCAACCTTACTCTTGTAACGTGGATCAAGGAGAGTTGCCAGCTAGTAATGATCCCTCTCCTTGATACCACGAATACAAGGATCCTTACGCAGACTTTGCAGGATCAGGGAGGCCATGCAGCATAGGTTTGCTGAGGCATTCGGGGCACAGTCCTCTGGGTCACTGAGGACGACAGGATCCACAGCCACCTCATCCCAGCCACGTAAAAGTCCATGGGACTGTAAATGATCCCTTGAAGACTGCTGATGCTGAGTGCTAGGCTCCACCTCCATGCTGCTGATACAATCCTCCCTCCTCCCTCCTCCTCTGTGCTAGGCGGGCAAGCAGGACCACTGTCTGGATAAAGGGGGCCTTGAGAGGTAAGGAAGTCCTCCTCTTCCTCCCTCTGTTCTGCCTCAAGGGCCCTGTCCATTATTCCACGTAGCGTGTGCTCCAACATGTGAATAAGAGGGACAGTCTCACTGATGCATGCACTGTCACTGCTCACCATCCTCGTGGCCTCCTCAAATGGTGACAGGACAGTGCATGCATCCCTGATCAAGGCCCACTGGCGTGGGAAAAAAAACAAGCTCCCCTGACCCAGTTCTGCTGCCATTTTGGCACAGGTACTCATTGATGGCCCTCTGCTGCGTGTGCAGCCGCTGCAGCATGGCCAATGTAGAGTTCCATCTGGTGGGCATGTCACAAATTAGGCGGTTCTTGGGCAGGTTGTATTCCCTTTGGAGGTCTGTCAGCCGAGCACTGGCATTATATGACCTTTGGAAATGCACACAGACTTTCCTGGCCTGCTTCAGGACATCTTGTAAGCCCGGGTACCTGCCCAAGAACCGCTGCACCACCAAATTCAGAACATGAGCAAAACAGGGCACATGGGTCAGTTGTCCCTTTCGCAGGGCAGAGAGGAGGTTGGTGCCATTGTCGCTAACCACCATTCCTGGCTTAATTTGGTGTGGCCTCAACCACCTCTGAGCCTGCCCCTGCAGAGCTGACAGAACCTCTGCCCCAGTGTGGCTCCTGACTCCCAAGAACACCAGCTCTAGCACCACATGGCACCTCTTTGCCTGCATTCCTGCGTAGCCCCTCGTATGTCTACGGAGCACTGCTGGTTCCGAGGACACATCAGCACAGGAAGAGGCCACAGAGGAAGAAGAAGAAGAGGAGGGGGTGGAGGAGAGAGGTGTGTCACAACCAGTAGTAGTGTTTTGGAGGTGTGGTGGTGGAACAACCTCCAACACTACTGTACCTTGCCCTGCGTCCTTCCCAGCTGCCAGCAGAGTCACCCAATGCGCCGTGAAAGAGAGGTAACGTCCCTGTCCATGCCTGCTGGACCATGAGTCAGCGGTAATATGCACCTTACCACTGACCGCCCTGTCCAGCGAGGCATGGACATTGCCTTCCACATGGCGGTAGAGAGCCGGAATCGCCTTCCGTGAGCAAAAGTGGCGTTTGGGTACTTGCCACTGAGGTACCGCACATTCCACAAACTCACGGAAGGGGGCAGAATCTACCAACTGAAAAGGCAGCAGTTGAAGTGCTAGCAATTTTGCTAAGCTAGCATTTAACCGCTGGGCATGTGGATGGCTGGGAGAGTACTTCTTTCTGCGCTGCAGCAGCTGGGGCAGGGACATTTTTCTGGTACAATCTGCCATCGGTGCACCGATAGTAGATTGCCCGCATGTACTAATAGGTTGTGACACACCTAATTTTACACCTTCAGTCCTATCAGTGCAGGCTTCAGAGAGGACTGAGGGTATAGTGGGGTTGGAGATCCCAGCTGATGAGGGGCAAGGGGAGGTCTGCTTTTTTCTTTGGTGTGGGTCTTTCAGGTATGCTTGCCAATGAACTACATGGCAGGTCGACATATGTATGGTCAAGCATGTGGTGTCCAAGCGGGTGATGTTTTGGCCACGCGAGACACGCTTGAGACATATGTTGCAAATAGCAACGGTGCGATCTGATGCACATGTCTCAAAAAAGGCCCACACCAAAGAACTTTTGCAGTAACTCTGAGACACAGCAGTTCCCTGCACATGCATAGCTCTGCGTTGTAATGCAGTCGGTGCGCTGCCCTTAAGCTGGCCCCTGGAGGGCATCCTGCCTTGTTGGAGATGTGCCTGTGCCTCCTCCTCCTCCTCTCTCCTATCAGGCACCCACGTAGAGTCAGTGACCTCATTATCCCCTCCCTCCTCATCACTGTCGAAAACCTGGCAGTATGCTGCAGCTGGGGGAACATGACTGCCAGATTTCTGTCCTTCTTGGGCACCCCTCTCTCTGAGCTCACGTTACTGCCTTCCTCTAGCTGTGTACCATCATCGGAGCCTTCAAAACGCTGCGCATCCTTATGCAGCATGTACCCAACACTGTGTTCAAACAGTTTGGTTGACTCCTCAGGAGGACATGGTGGGGCTAGGGAAGGAGTTAGTGATGCCATTGAGCAGAGGGAAGAGGACGCCTTGGCAGCTACTTTGCCAGACAAAGTAACCTCAGCCTGGGTGAGAGAGGATGAGGAATGCTTGGTCTGAAGGCTGCACACGCAGCAGAGGGCCTGTCACGTCTCTGATGTGAGGCCGAGTGGCAGAGAGGGCGCCCCTTGTGGCTAAGTGCAGCGCTCCCCTGGGAGTGATACAGGGGATACGGTGCCCAAAGGTGCACGGGTTGCCAGTAGTGATGCAACAGGCTGTTAAGCAGAATGTAGCTGGGGTGCACTGGGTAGTGATGTCAGTAGCCGTGCAACAAGAAATCCTGAGTAGGCGTATGCAGGATAAACCAGGAGCAGGGTTCGCAGCCAGGCCAGAGGTCATATACCGGGAGACAGTCCAAGAGCAAACAAGAGCAAGCCGTGTCATAAACAGTGGACAGTGGATCGAAGAATAGTCAGCCAAGCCAAGGTCAGAGCGAGGAGATAATTGGGATCACAGGTCAGGCCAAAAGCAGAGATCAAGTCAGGAGTTACAAGGTAAACAGACACAGGAAGCTGACGAAAATCCAGCAATTTGGATCAGACAGTGGCAGCCTTTTATAGGCCAACAGGAGGAGGATCTTCCTGTCACATGATGTGTCTCTGGTGGCCATTTCTTCTACTGGCAAGATTGCCAGTACTTCCACGGCCATTTATTTAAATCTTGGACCCAATTTCTGGGAGGGACAAGGGAGCTGGAGATTTGCTGAAGAGAGCCAGACCTTATCTCCAACCTCAAAACTAGGACTTTCTCCCCTCTTCTTGTCATATTGTTTCTTGTAGTCCTCTTGCGCTTTCTGCATGGTTAGCCGGAGGGTTTGAGAATTAGCCTGAATGGAACTTATCCTGTCTTGAACTGCTGGGACTGAGGCTTCCAGAATGATGTTAGGTAGAAATGAAGGATGGAAATCATAGTTGGCCCAAAACGGAGATTGATTGGTGGTTGAGTGTACTGAATTGTTGTAAGCGAACTCTGCACAAGGGAGTAAAGCGATCCAGTCGTCCTGGGAGAAGGAGCAGAAGCAACGCAAGTATTGTTCTAAGGTCTGGTTAGTCCTTTCAGTTTGACCATTGCTTTGGGGGTGATAGGCTGAGGACAGGCACACTTCAATTGATAGTGCTTTGCAGAGCTCTCTCCAGAATCGGGAGGTGAATTGTACCCCTCTATCAGACACAATGTTGTCAGGAAGGCCATGAAGTCTGACTATCTCCCTTACGAAAATGTTGGCCGTCTCTGCAGCAGAAGGAGTTCCTGCCATGGGCAAGAAGTGCGCCATTTTGGATAGGCGATCCACAACTACCAGGATTGTTGTAAATCCTTCGGATGGGGGCAGCTCTACTATAAAGTCCATAGATATATTTCTCCATGGTTGTTCTGGCACTGGCAGTGTACGTAACAAACCCCAAGACCTGACGTTGGACCCTTTATTACGCTGGCAAGTAGTACAGGAGCTAACAAACTCCTTACAGTCAGATTTCAAGGTAGGCCACCAGAAGGATCGTTGGATAAGGTCCATAGTTTTCCACACTCCGAAGTGGCCAGCGAGTTGGTGGTCATGCAATGTCTTTAGGACCTGAATTCTGGCTTGTTGCGGAACAAAGATCTTGTCCTGATGCCAGAGATACCCCCCATGGTTTCTTAGAGAGGATGCTTCTGGTTCCTGGCATTGGAGGGAAGCCTGTTCAAGGTAAGATCTTAGATCGGGTTGGATCAAAAGAAAGTTCTGAGGTGACAGGATTGTGCTAGATATTGTCTCTTCTGGAGTATCGGGGGAACATTAGGGATAAGGCATCAGCCTTTCCGTTCTTGGAGCCAGGGCGGTAGGTAATGTGGAAGTTAAACCTTGAAAAGAACAGAGCCCAGCGAGCTTGACGGGGGTCTCAGGCGTTTGGCAGTGCGGAGGTATTCGAGGTTCCTGTGATCTGTAAATATCATTATGGGGTGAGCAGACCCCTCAAGAAGGTATCTCCACTCCTCTAAGGCTGTTTTAATGGCCAAGAGTTTGCGATCACCTACATCATAGTTCCTCTCGGGCTGGCTCATTTTTCGTGAGGAGAAGGCCACGGGGTGAAGCAAAGACTTGGGTCCCTGGCGCTGTGAAAGGACTGCCCCTGTGGCTACTTCTGAGGCATCGACCTCCAAGATGTATGGCAAGGCAGGATCAGGATGTTGAAGAATGGGTGCAGAGGTAAACAATGACTTCAGTCTCTCAAAAGCAGTTTGGGCTTCGGAGGGCCACTGGAAGCGCATATGTAAGCGGGTTACCTGAGTTATGGGTGAGATGATGGAAGAACAGTTCCTTATAAATCTTCTATAGAAGTTTTCAAAGCCCACAAACCTTTGTACCCCTTTCTTTTCCGATGGAGTTGGCCAATCCAGGATTGCCTGCACTTTCTGTGGATCCATAGCTATACCGCCAGTGGAGATGATCAGTCCTAGGAATTGTATTGATTTCTTTTCAAAGTCACACTTTTCCGCTTTCACATAAAGTCCGTGTTTTCTTAGTGTAAGCAGCACTGTTTTTACATGGGTCCGGTGAAGCTCCAGAGTATCCGAAAATATGAGGATGTCATCCAGGTAGATAATGACGAAGTAGTCAAGATATTCCTGAAAAATATCATTTACGAAGTGCTGAAACGTTGCCGGAGCGTTACAGAGCCCAAAGGGCATCACGAGATACTCAAAGTGTCCGAATCTCGTTCTGAATGCTGTCTACCATTCATCGCCCTCACGGATACGAACAAGGTTATAGGCACCCCTGAGGTTGAGTTTGGTAAATACTTGGGCCGTACGGAATCTCTGGAAAAGTTCAGGAACTAGTGGCAGTGGGTAGCGTTTTTTTATGGTGATTTTATTTAGCTCCCTATAGTCCACGCATGGTCTTAAAGTCTTGTCTTTCTTTTCAACAAAGAAAATGCCGGCACCAGCAGGAGAGGAGGAGGCTCTGATGAAGCCTTTAGCCAAATTTTCATCGATGTATTGTCGCAGAGTTCTTAATTCCATTTCCGAGAGAGGGAATATTCGTCCAAATGGAATCTCGGCCCCTGGAAGTAATTCTATCGGACAGTCATATGGCCGATGTGGTGTAGGACATCGGCTTTTCTTTTATCAAAGACATCCAGGAATTCTTGGTATGCCTGGGGTACATTCTGGTTAGTGATAGATACAGGGTGGACTGTCAAGCAACTGGTAGTGTCTCTGGGTTCAGGAATGAGGCAATGCTGCTGGCAATAGGGAGAGGTGAACAGGACTTCCTTCTTGATCCAATTGATCTGAGGGTTGTGGGCTTGGAGCCACGGAATTCCTAAGATAACTGGGGACATAGGCGAACTTAGAGCGTCAAAACGTATGAATTCCTGATGACCATCAGGAGTGGTTATAAGGAGAGGGATGGTCTCTTGGGTAACAAGGCCAGAACTAGGCAATGTGCCATCTGCCAGGCAAACTTCCAGCCCCCGTTTCTTGTGGAGAAGGGGCAACTTAAGGTTTCTCACCAGGTTCAAGTCCACAAAGCAGCTGCATGCTCCAGAATCTATTATGGCCTGCAGTCGGATCTCCTCTTTTCCAAACTGCAGTGTGGTGGGGAGAACTATGTGTGCAGGAGAAGCTCCAGAGACCTGGAAATACACTGAAGGGTAGGAAAGTGGCTTCTTGGGCCTTCTGGGGCAATTACACAAAAAATGTCCGCTACCTTCACAGTAGAGGCAGAGCCTAGATTGCATACGATGACGCATTTCATCCGGAGTTAACGTGGAACGTAGCAGGCCGACTTGTCTAGGAACTGGGGTAGAGGTACTGGTGGGCACAGGCACTGGAGAAGGGGAAACCTTAGGCGGCACCATGGCAGGCCTGGAGAACTGAGTTCGTTCGGACTGTCTCTCCCGTAGACGTCGGTCCAGCTGGATGGATAACTGGATAAGATCCTCAAGTGTAGTGGGGACCCCAATCCTGGCCAACTCGTCTTTGAGAGACTCGGAAAGTCCTAAGCGGAACTGATGTTTGAGGGCTGCCTCATTCCAGCCTGTGTCTGCAGACCACCGACGGAAGTTGACGGTATAGTCCTCCACTGGTCGACTACCCTGCTGTAATGAATGCAGAGCGGGTTCGGCGGTGGCTGTACGCTGGGGGTCCTCATAGAGTTGTGCCATAGCTGCCAGGAATGTGTCCACTGTGTTAATGACTGGACTCTTTTGCTCCCATAAACTGTGGGCCCAGGTCTGGGGTTCATCGGACAGCAGGGAGATGAGGAACCCGACCTTAACAGTTTCTAAAGAAAAAGTCAAGGGCTGCAATGCTAGATACAATAGGCAGGCATTCTTGAAGGATCTAAACTTTTTCCGATCCCCGGAAAATCGTTCAGGGATGGGAACTCTGGGTTCTGGAGGAGGGAACACCATCGTAGGAGCCACAGAGGAATGTGCCTGGGTGGAGCTGGTAGAAGCTGGAACTGGGTCCGCAGAAGCAGATGATTCTGACAGGTGTTGCAGCCTATCCTCCAGCTGGAGGTATCCTTCTTGTAGTGTCTGGATTGCTTGGGTCAGAGTAGTGGCCTGTTGACACAAAGCCTCTAACGGGGACGCATCTTTGCCGGCCTCAGACATGGCTGGATTGTACTGTCACGTCTCTGATGTGAGGCCGAGTGGCAGAGAGGGCGCCCCTTGCGGCTAACTGCAGCGCTCCCCTGGGAGTGATACAGGGGATACGGTGCCCAAAGGTGCACGGGTTGCCAGTAGTACTGCAACAGGCTGTTAAGCAGAATGTAGCTGGGGTGCGCTGGGTAGTGATGTCAGTAGCCGTGCAACAAGAAGTCCTGAGTAAGCGTATGCAGGATAAACCAGGAGCAGGGTTCGCAGCCAGGCCAGCGGTCATATACCGGGAGACAGTCCAAGAGCAAACAAGAGCAAGCCGGGTCATAAACAGTGGGCAGTGGATCGAAGAATATTTAGCCAAGCCAAGGTCAGAGCGAGGAGATAATCGGGATCACAGGTCAGGCCAAAAGCAGAGATCAAGTCAGGAATTACAAGGTAAACAGACACAGGAAGCTGACGACAATCCAGCAATTTGGATCAGACAGTGGCAGCCTTTTATAGGCAAGCAGGAGGAGGATCTTCCTGTCACATGATGTGTCTCTGGTGGCCATTTCTTCTACTGGCAAGATTGCCAGTACTTCCACGGTCATTTCCCTGACACAGCCTTCGGCCATTTCTTCTACTGGCAAGATTGCCAGTACTTCCACGGCCATTTCCCTGACAGGGCCATCAATGAGTATCTGTGCCAATATGGCAGCAGAACTGGGTCAGGGGAGCTTGCTTTTTTTCCCCACGCCAGTGGGCCTTGATCAGGGATGCATGTACTGTCCTGTCACCATTTGAGGAGGCCACAAGGATGGTGAGCAGTGACAATGCATGCATTAGTGAGACTGTCCCTCTTATTCACATGTTGGAGCACACGCTACGTGGAATAATGGACAGGGCCCTTGAGGCACAACAGAGGGAGGAAGAGGAGGACTTCCTTACCTCTCAAGGCCCCCTTTATCCAGACAGTGATCCTGCTTTCCCGCCTAACACAGAGGAAGAGGACGAGGAGGAGGTGGAGGAGGAGGATTGTATCAGCATGGAGATGGAGCCTAGCACCTAGCATCAGCAGCAGTCTTCAAGGGATCAATTACTGTCCCAAGGAACCCATGGACTTTTACTTGGCTGGGATGAGGTGGCTGCGGATCCTGTCATCCTCAGTGACCCAGAGGACTCTGCACTGAATGCCTCAGCAAACCTACGCTGCAATGCCTCCCTGATCCTGCAAAGCCTGCGTAAGGATCCTCGTATTCGTGGTATCAAGGGATCATTACTGGCTGGCAACTCTCCTTGATCCATGTTACAAGAATAAGGTTGCGGACCTTATCTTGCTGTCGCAGAGGGAGCAGAAGATGAAACATCTTCGGGAGGCTTGGCAGAAAGGTCTGTGCAACGCGTTCCCAGAGACTGGGGGATTACCAAATCCTGGTCCTGGATAACGTGTTGCTGAGGCTTCGGTGAGTCACAGAAGGAGCGGTGGAGAAGGTGGCCATCTGACCGATGCGTTCAGACAATTTTTAAGTCCGCAGCCCCAAGGTATGACCGGTTCCAGCAACCATCGCCAGCGTTTGGTTTACATGGTGCGGGAATACCTAGGGGCAAAATCAGACTTGGACACCTTTCCCACTGAAAATCCTCTGGCTTACTAGGTCTTGAGGATGGATCAGTGGCCAGAGATGGCACAGTACGCAATTGAGCTACTGACTTGTCCTGCATCCAGCGTTCTTTCAGAACGCACATTCAGTGCTTCTGAAGGCTTTGTGACCGATCACAGGGTACGCCTCTTCACCGACTCGGTCGATCGACTGACCTTCATAAAAATGAATCAGGCTTGGATCACCACCAGCTACCAAGCACCTGATGCTGATGTAACTAAATATTTTTTTCAAAATGTCAGATCCCTTGGAGACTGCCTATGCTGATGCTGAGTGACTATCCTGTTATGCTGACTGAAAATCCTTTTCCTCCTCAATGATCTTGTTAATAGCTTGTAAGAACATTGTTGGTTCTGGGCACCAGCACCAGTGCCTAAGGCCCAATTTTTCTGCCCCTGTTTAACAGGGCGTGTAATTACACTTTTTGATGCAATACTTTGCAGCAGGCTCTTTGCTGCGCTCCAACTAGCTCCAACTACCGATCTCTCTATTTTAAAGAAATTTTGTCAGTAAACAAAAAAAACATTTATTCTGGTATAATAAAAGTAATAGAAATTAAAGACTGATGGCAAACTAAAAGCAAACTTAATAAAAACAAAGAAGCCAGGAAGGCAGCACTGGAGAGCCTGCCTGCATTTGTAAAGACGCAGATCCCCAAAGCCAACTAACAAGGATGTGACCACAAAAATTTCGATCATTAGGGGGCCGGGGCATCACATCGCTCATCGCCTAGACTTGCTTGTCTTCTTCCCTGCGGTCATCCCTGCAGTCTTCCCTGCAGACTGAGTCCTCGGAGGCTGGGTTCCTGGAGGTGAGGTTGTGCCAGGAGCAGGACCCAGAGCAGGCTCAGGAAGAGGAGAAGGAGCAGGAGCAGGACTAGGAGCAGGAGGAGCAGCAAGGACAGGAGGAGCGATACGCACAATGTCAATGTCATCATCGAGCTGCCCCAACATGGCCATGTTTACGTCCTTAAAGGGGTTGTAAAGGTAAATGTTTTTTCACCTTAATGCATCCTCCATTTGAATAAGCCTCCTGGCCCTTTTTGCGGGAGTGCGGAGAGGAGGAATACGTGAGATGGTATCACGCCGTGCCTCCTGTCTCCCACTGGGGCTTGCCTCCCCCTGGCTCCCAATGGGCTCTGCCAACTCCTGTCTTGCAGTGGGGCCTGCCTCCCCCTGGCTCTCTGTGGGTCCTGCCTCCCCCTGGCTCCCTGTGGGCTCTGCCTCCTCCTGGCTTTGCTCTGTCTGTGTATAAAAAAAGGTTCATAGTTTATTTGTTGTCTTCATAAATCACACACATTTTTCAAATCATGACAGATGCAAATTGAATGCTAATATATATTACAGACAGGGCCGCCATCATGAATTATGGGGCCCCTTACACAGCTTCAGGCATGGGCCCCCTGGAGCGGGGGGGGGGGTGCTGCCACCTGAAATTAAGAAGCGGGGGGGGAGGGCCTTTACCAAAAAAAAAATTGGGGAAAAAAATATATATAAAAAAAAATTCTTACAAAAAAGGGGGGTTTCCATCCGGGGCCCCTTACAGGTGTACTGCCTGTACCCCCCTGATGGCATCCCTGAAATGTTCACACAATAATTCTGACCCCAGCATATTTCATTCTTGTCCCTATCATGTTTGGCCACTATTGTCTATTGATATGTTCAACACTTTTTGTTCAATCCTTGTAAATTTGGAGCACTAGTAACATCAATTTGACATCATTATTATAGTTTGATTACCAAAAATTGTTAGCAAAATGCAATACCTGACTGGTCACAATCTGGCTCCTCCAGGAACTCTGGCTCTTCCTCAGAGGTTGGCTGCTCTTGCCTGCAGGGAAGACTGGAGGATTGACTGCAGGGAAGACTGGAGTTCCCTCTTGGGGGAAGAGTAG
Source organism: Rana temporaria (assembly GCF_905171775.1). Classification (NCBI taxonomy): domain Eukaryota; kingdom Metazoa; phylum Chordata; class Amphibia; order Anura; family Ranidae; genus Rana; species Rana temporaria. Next base: position 189,688,397 of record NC_053493.1, on the reverse strand, counting down.
AAAGGGATGTCCTGGACTCCAGGTGGTCGTCCAGGAACTGCAGCTGACTATAGTACCACAGGTTTGGCCTATAGATACTGTCAACTGCAGCTCCAGATCTCATTGAGGCCAGGACTTGTGAGCATTGGGTCCTGTAGGTGCCCCTAATGGTCAAAATTTTTTTGCTCACAGTCTTGATTGTGCGTTGGGGACCCTTGTCTTTACAAATACAAGCATGGTCTCCAGTGCTTTCTTCCTGGCCTCTTTGTTTTTATTAAGTTTGCTTTTAGTTGTGAAGTAAACAAGTCAAGCTTCTACTACTAAGCTTTCTACCCATATATAGCCCACAAACTCATCCACTGATCATAAAGTCCAAAATCAGGTTACGTACCGTCGTAGAACACGGTCATTTCTTTCGCCTTCTTCCACAGACTGTGAACGCCGTTTTCACTCACGTGGTATCCCTTTATACACTGCGCATGCATGAAGCTCTGCACGTTTCCAAACCCCTTCTCGGTCGTTTAATGCAATACAACATGGAGGACACTCGGCAATTGGCAACCTCAAGCCAGGAGCGAAGCCAGGCGGTAGCACACACCAGATCCAGGAGCAGGAGGTACAAGGCCACAAATATGGTGTTTGAGGAGATGGTGGAAATGGTGGCAATATTAAGGAGGGAGGATTACGACGGAAAACATGGCCCTTACAAGAATCCAAACAAGGTGAAGGCCCAAATCATTGGAAAATAACTATACTAGAAGTATAGATAAACACCGCGCTACTATAAAAAACTTATAAAATGCAGCCAACACCACGGAATGGATCAATTCCGAAAAACAAACAAAATAAAACATAAAGTGTAGCGCTAATTATAAGTGAGATAAAGGATTGGGTATATTAATAATTAACCAATCATTGAAAAGTGTCCGTATGAAACACATTAACGTAGTCCATAAAAAACTGTGAAAAAATTAATAAAAAATGAATCCTCAAAATTCAGTTCACAGTGGATAAATGTGCAAAATAAACTTCAATAAAGAAATGGTAATAAATCTTCATAGGTAAAAAAGATGTATAAATCCAGCACCGAAATGAATGTAGGCTTACCAGAAGCTGTGGACCCAGAATAGGCATATACCTAGTGGGTCATTTGCGCTTTAAAGTTGATGATACCAGCGAGGAGGTGAAGTCCAACACAGGATCAGGTGAAAGTCGGTTCAGAAGCACCTTATATTAGGTTGTAGGCTTGGGTCCATATGGAGGTTCAGACACTCAATACAACGGAAGTTAGAAAAAAGAAGACAAAAATGCACATAGTGTAAATCCGTTTAAAAGTTTACTTGATAGCAAAATAAAAAAATGGGTTACACTCACATTTTCAGCATTGGTAACAGGCATGTAACAAAGAGCAGTATTGTCAGAAAATTCCCGACATGTTTCAATCTAAACGATCATCATCTGGGGTGCTGACACACTGCACAGGGAATGCTTATAAAGACAAGACACCCTTACCTCAATGGTGGCTCCACCTGTGGAATCCCAATTGGTCCAAATTACCTTACAGATGAAGTAAAAGCAAAAATGTGGCACTGACACATAATCCAATCTCATTTAGTAAATGAGAAAGCCGATCGCCAACCCAGCTTAGCGCTAGCTCACCAGCAGCATCCGGAACGGGGTTGAAATGCACCCCAGAAACAAACAAACCTGTCCGGCCGGCGTGCGCTCCACCATGCGCTCCACGCCTCAGCCGGAAAGTATGACACTGTCACGTGTCAGCGTCAGAGTGCGCTCCACACAACCAAGACTCGGTTTGGAGCCGCGGTGTCCTCAGAACGATGGTGGCTGAAACAACCAGCATGCGTTCCAGCAATGTGCTCCACGCCTCAGATTCATTCCACAATGCACTCCACCGCTTGATGCTAGGTGTAACGCACGGAAGAGGCCAGAAAACGAAAGGGAGAGGCACCAAAATTTGAAAACATCAGCAGCCAAATACATATAAAAAATATATATATATAATAAACGGATGGTCGTCCATTTATCCAATGACCAAAGGGGAAAAGAGCCAAGGAAATAACCAAAAGAGGAAAAAATTTTTTTTTGTTTGTATAGATAATACAACAAAAGTTTTATTTTTTAAAAGGGGACTAAATGTCACAAAAAGAAGTTAAAATACTTTTATTTTTAAAAAAATGCCTCATGGTTGTGAAGTAAACAAGTCAAGCTTCTACTACTAAGCTTTCTACCCATATATAGCCCACAAACTCATCCACTGATCATAAAGTCCAAAATCAGGTTACGTACCGTCGTAGTACACGGTCGTTTCTTTCGCCTTCTTCCACAGACTGTATCCCTTAATACACTGCGCATGCATGAAGCTCTGCACGTTTCCAAACCCCTTCTCGGTCGTTTAATGCAATACAACATGGAGGACACTCGGCAATTGGCAACCTCAAGCCAGGAGCGAAGTCAGGCGGTAGCACACACCAGATCCAGGAGCAGGAGGTACAAGGCCACAAATATGGTGTTTGAGGAGATGGTGGAAATGGTGGCAATATTAAGGAGGGAGGATTACGACGGAAAACATGGCCCTTACAAGAATCCAAACAAGGTGAAGGCCCAAATCATTGACAAAGTGGTGAAGAGTCTCCACCATAAATTTGGGGTGTGCAGGTCAAAGGAACAGCTCCGCAAAAGGTGGTCTGACCTAAAATTAAGGGAGCCAGAGAAAATGGAGAATATTAAAAAAACTCATTAGAAGAAGTAAGTAATTTTCAGGTGTACTCTGATTAGTTTTTTTTTATTGTGCGGCATGTGCTTTTTCTTTCAGGTTGTATATACAGTTCAAGATGTCTCAAGTTTCATGTTTGTGGGCACAATAATTGGTTGTATGAGTCGTCGTTCCTTCGCTCACTAATAATAAAATACGATCTTTTTGTCTGATACAGTGTTTAGGAAATGTCATCATGCCTATTTAGGCATGGACAAATGGGAGTGAGCGAATGAACGACGACTCATACGACCAATTATTGTGCCCACAAACATGAAACTTGAGACTTGATCTATTTATGTGAGACCAATTTTTTATTTAATGTAGATGTGTTCTTAACTAGATTTAAATAATCCAACTTAAGTCAATATATGTAACATCTCTGATGTTTCCCTGTACAGAACGAGCGCAGCTGAGCCTTGTCCAAGCAGCTGCGCTCCGTTCTGCAAGACGTCCGCGTCATTTCCGGTGCGCGGACGTTTGCGCTCCAGCGTGGAACGCGGAAGTGCGACTCTGCGTCCTTCCCCGATTTCCCCGCGAATTCGGGGCTATTTAAACTCCTCAGAGATGGCGGCAGGGTGTTCGGTTATTCTGTCGGATCCCTGCCGCCACTCGAGAAGCACTAGCTCCCAGCACCAAGCCCTGGAACCACTGCAGTACTCCTCACCTGCCTTTCTCCACACCTCGGATCTCTATCCCCCTGATCCACAGGCTGCATGCCTGTACCCTACTACACCCAGCCTCAGCTTGACCGGAGATCCACAGCTTCCAGGATTCTTGGACCCCTTTGCCTATGAACTACAACCCTCCACTGGTGTACTACAACGACCAGCAGAACCGCAAGTATCTTGAATTAAGATTAGTTTCCTGCATTGTGACCAGATATCTAATGCATTCAAGCTGTTGGGATTGTTACTAATGAATGCTGATCCTTCTTGGTTCTATTCTAATCACAAACTGAGGGATTGTTTCTATAGATAAAACTACTCTAAATATTGTGAAGTAACAATATGACTGTCAGAGTTTAAATACTTGCTGCATAGAGACTTATCACATTTATACGGTGTAGCAAAGTTAATACAGTCTGATTACATTTTGATTTGAAGGACTTTAATATAATCCCCATACTTCAGCTTATAGTGGAATAAGCTCATATACTTTAATAACTCACATGAGGTTGTGATGATGTAACCCCTAACTTTCTGATACATAAGAGAGTGCACTGGTGGTTAAACCTGAGAAACCTCTTTCTGCTGAGTTCCAATCATACCTGCTATTAATAAAGTGTCAGGAGTGTCACATAATAACCGAACCGCCATACAAAGTAGGAACAATGGATCCAGCAGAGCTTGCTAACCACCTAGTTGGACTTTCACAAAGAGTGGATAACCTCACTACTAGTATGAATGAATTGCGTTTTGAAAATGACGCCTTACGCAACCAAAACCTTGCATTACCCCGGGAGAGACCTGAGCCTAAGGTCTGCCCCCCAGAACCCTTTTCAGGGGACCGAAATTTTTTTCGCCAATTCATTAGTGCTTGCCGTCTCATGTTTGATTTGCGCCCTCGCACCTACCATTCAGACAGGGTTCGTATCCTAAGGCCCCATACTCACGACCAAACATGTCTGCTGAAACTGGCCCGCAGGCCAGTTTCAGCAGACATGTTTGGTCGTGTGTGGGCGCGAGCGGGCCGAATTCCAGCAAACATTTGCCCGCCGGGCCTTTTCCCAGCAGACAAATATTCCTGGACTTGTTTTAAAACAGTCCGCTGGAATTCTGCCCGCTCGGACATGTACGGTCGTCAGTACAGACCTACCGTACATGTCCAGGCGCCCGCCGTCCCTCGCATGCGTCGAATGACTTTGACGCATGCGTGGAAGCATTTTAAAGGCGGGCCGCCCACGTCGCCGCGTCATTGTCGCGGCGACACCGCGTCATCGACGCGGCGACACCGCGGACACGCCCCGCGTATTGTTTACGCGCGGACTTCTGTACGATGGTGTGTACAACCATCGTACAGAAGCCCTCTGGCAGACATGTATGGTGAAAACGGTCCGTCGGACCGTTTTCACCATACATGTTTGTCCGTGTGTACCCGGCCTTACTCTTATATCCTACTTAAGAGGAGAACCTAGAATCTGGGCTGATGCATATGTGGAAGAACATGGTGATTTACTGGGGGCTTTTAATACATTTTTGGATGAGATGTCACTTCTCTATGAAGATCCAAACAAACAGCTTACAGCAGAGAACACTATCAGGAGCCTCAAACAGGGGAAAAGATCCGTAGAGGATTATATTTCGGAATTCAAGTGTTGGAGTAGAGAAACGCAATGGACAGATATTGCTCTCCGTAATCAATTCAGATTAGGACTATCCGAATCTATGAAGGACGAGATAGCTCGTGTAGAGCTTCCTCCGTCCCTTGAGGACCTCATGCATTTATCCCTTACCATTGACCGACGTCTCCGTGAAAGGAAGGCTGAACGCTTCAACACTTATCTTCCCCCACAATTCAGAAGATCTAGATCACCCCCAAAGGAGGTTCCAATGGAACTTGGAGCTGTCAGAGCTCCTTTATCATTTGCCGAGAAACAACGCCGCAGAGCTCATAACCTCTGCCTCTATTGTTCCGCTCCAGACCACATTGTCTCCACTTGCCCACTCCTCAAGAAGAACTCCGAAGGTAACTTTTTAAACATAAGTAAGACTAATCCAGCAGGAAATACTACTAATCGTTTTATTTATGTCACTCTTACCTTACAGTGGGATCAAGAAAGACTTAGCATTGATGCGATGGTGGATACCGGCGCCTGCGGAAATTTCATTGATTTAGGAATTGTAAAGTCTAATAAAATTCCATGTGTGATTAAACAAAATCCTCTCTCTGTCACTTTTATTGACGGTTCAAGTTCCATTTCGGGCCCTATTTCCTCTCAAACCTCACCCCTACTGGTCACTTGTGGGAATGACCATACAGAGACTCTTGTCTTTGATGTCATTCCATCCCCATTATTTCCAATAGTCCTTGGGTTACCTTGGTTAATACTCCATCAGCCAACTTTCCTTTGGACTAACCTCTCACTTAATCTAAATTCTACATATTGCCAGGAGAATTGCTACCCTATTCTTTCGATTCTCTCCACAACAGTTGACTCAAAAGATCTCCCTAAATATCTACAAGATTTCTCAGATGTTTTTAGTAAAACCAAGGCAGAGATTCTTCCGCCCCATCGTATTTACGACTGTCCTATAGATCTCATTCCTGATAGTCCTGTTCCAACTGCACGTATTTATCCTCTATCCCAACCAGAACTTGTACACCTGAAGGATTACCTTGATGAAAACTTGAAAAGGGGCTTTATCAGACCATCCACGTCTCCTGCAAGTGCAGCCATGTTTTTTGTTAAAAATAAAGATGGCTCACTACGTCCGATCATTGACTACCGTCGTCTCAATAGCATCACTATTAAGAACCGCTACCCCCTTCCTCTCATTCCAGAACTCATCGAACGTCTTCAAACTTCAAAAGTTTTCACAAAACTATACCTCAGGGGTGCCTACAACCTGATCAGGATTCGTCCAGGTGATGAGTGGAAGACCGCTTTCAAGACTCGTTACGGTCTCTTTGAATACACTGTAATGCCATTCGGTCTGTGTAACGCACCCGCTACTTTTCAGTGGTTCATAAATGACATTTTCCGAGATCTGCTTGACATCTGTGTTGTAATATACTTGGATGACATTCTGATCTACTCTGATACACTTGAGGAACACACTAAACATGTCCGTTGGGTTTTGGCCAGGCTCAGAACGCATTCATTATATGCCAAACTTGAAAAATGCGTTTTCAGTCAGTCAAGTATTTCCTTCCTTGGATACCATATTACTCCTCAGGGCATCCAGATGGAACCCTCTAAGGTAGAATGTATCCTCTCCTGGCCAACTCCCAACTCTAGGAAGGCCCTTCAACGTTTTCTCGGTTTCTCAAACTACTATCGCAAATTCATCAAAGATTTTTCAGCAATTGTCAAACCATTGAGTGCCCTTACTAGCACGAAGATACCTTTTACATGGTCAAAGGAAGCCCAGATTTCTTTTGACGCTCTTAAACACTGCTACACTTCGGCTCCCATCTTACAATTACCCAACCCACAATACCACTTCACTGTGGAAGTAGACGCCTCCCATTATGCTCTGGGAGCTATACTTTCTCAACGTCCAACTCTATCTGAGCCTTTACACCCAGTAGCTTTTTTTTTCCAGGACCTTGTCTTCAGCAGAGAAGAATTACCCCATTGGTGAAAAGGAACTTCTTGCAATTAAAGATGCACTACAAAATTGGAGGCACCTATTGGAGGGTAGCACACACCCAATTACCATCCTTACAGACCACCGTAATTTACAGCATTTGAGGACATGTAAGACACTCTCTGCCCGTCAAGTTAGGTGGAGTTTATTCTTTGACAGGTTTAATTTTTACATATCATATAGGCCTGGTTCACAGAACATCAAGGCTGACTCTTTGTCCCGCATGCATGAAGACCAGACCACTGAGATTCCTCCTCTATCTATAATTCCTTCAGACCGTTTCATTGGAATCTCCTCGTCTTTTAGACAGTTAATCTCACAGTCACTCTCCAGAGATCTCTCTTGTCTACCAAAAGATCTTACCAGATTGCCAGATGGAGTGTATACTTTCAATAATAAGATTTTTGTTCCGCCCAATTTACAACTTACGCTTCTCAAACATCTTCATGATTCACCCTTAGCCGGCCATCCCGGAATCAATAAAACCATCCATCTTGTTAAAAGAGACTACTGGTGGCCTAATATGGCTAAAACAATCCACACTTATGTTAATTCATGTGAGATTTGTGCTCGTAACAAGCATTCTAGGAAACCCCCTTCTGGCCTACTTACTTCTATTCCAGTGCCCAACAGACCGTGGGAAGTTGTGTCGATGGACTTTATTGTTGATCTCCCTAAGTCTAACGGTGCTAACACCATCATGGTCACAGTAGACCTTTTGACCAAAATGGCACACTTCACTCCTTTGAAGAAGTTACCAACTTCCCATGAAACTGCAAAAGCTTTCATTTCCAATGTTCTTAAATTACATGGACTACCCTCTCAAATCATATCAGATCGTGGAACTCAATTTGTTTCTAAATTTTGGAAGGCCTTATGTAATACTCTGCAAATTGACCACCGCATGTCCACTGCATACCACCCACAAACAAATGGACAAACTGAACGTGTTAACCAAATCCTTGAACAATACTTACGATGTTACTGTACACATCTACAAGATGATTGGTTTCAATTACTACCCCTTGCTGAATTCTCTTATAACAATTCTACCAGTTCTTCTTCTCGATTTACACCATTTTTTGTCAATTATGGTTTCCACCCCAACAGTCTGCCAACCAATCACCCCCCAAACAGTGTTCCAGCAGTTAATCAATATCTCACGACTTTAAAGAATACACTGGACATCCTACGGTCTAACTTAAAATTTGCCCAACGAAGGCAAAAGCATTACTACGACTCTCACAGATCGATACCTCCTGCGACTTGGTTTGGCTTTCCACCCGAAATCTTCACCTTAAAATACCTTCAAAAAAATTAGGCACTCAATTCGTTGGACCATTCCAAATATCTCATTTGATCAATCCTAACGCTGTTAAATTACTTTTACCCCCAGATTGGAAAATACATTCTTCTTTTCATGTTTCCCTCATTAAACCTTTTATTTCTAACCCATTTCCTAACAGGCGCCCAAACCCTCCTCCTCCTGTCGAGGTACATGGTGAGATTGAATACGAAGTTGAAAGAATCCTAGATTCAAGGAAACATGGTTCCACCCTTCAATACCTGATACGTTGGAAAGGTTATGATCAACTTAATGACTCTTGGGAAAATTCTTCAAACATACATGCTCCTCGCCTGATTAGACAATTTCATCTTAGGTATCCTAATCGCCCCTCTCTTTCTGGGAGCACTGCTGGTGCCCCCTTGAGGAGGGGAGTATGTAACATCTCTGATGTTTCCCTGTACAGAACGAGTGCAGCTGAGCCTTGTCCAAGCAGCTGCGCTCCGTTCTGCAAGACGTCCGCGTCATTTCCGGTGCGCGGACGTTTGCGCTCCAGCGTGGAACGCGGAAGTGCGACTCTGCGTCCTTCCCCGATTTCCCCGCGAATTCGGGGCTATTTAAACTCCTCAGAGATGGCGGCAGGGTGTTCGGTTATTCTGTCGGATCCCTGCCGCCACTCGAGAAGCACTAGCTCCCAGCACCAAGCCCTGGAACCACTGCAGTACTCCTCACCTGCCTTTCTCCACACCTCGGATCTCCATCCCCCTGATCCACAGGCTGCATGCCTGTACCCTACTACACCCAGCCTCAGCTTGACCGGAGATCCACAGCTTCCAGGATTCTTGGACCGCTTCGCCTATGAACTACAACCCTCCACTGGTGTACTACAACGACCAGCAGAACCGCAAGTATCTTGAATTAAGATTAGTTTCCTGCATTGTGACCAGATATCTAATGCATTCAAGCTGTTGGGATTGTTACTAATGAATGCTGATCCTTCTTGGTTCTATTCTAATCACAAACTGAGGGATTGTTTCTATAGATAAAACTACTCTAAATATTGTGAAGTAACAATATGACTGTCAGAGTTTAAATACTTGCTGCATAGAGACTTATCACATTTATACGGTGTAGCAAAGTTAATACAGTCTGATTACATTTTGATTTGAAGGACTTTAATATAATCCCCATACTTCAGCTTATAGTGGAATAAGCTCATATACTTTAATAACTCACATGAGGTTGTGATGATGTAACCCCTAACTTTCTGATACATAAGAGAGTGCACTGGTGGTTAAACCTGAGAAACCTCTTTCTGCTGAGTTCCAATCATACCTGCTATTAATAAAGTGTCAGGAGTGTCACAATATACAGTAAAAGGAGAGTATGCTCAGCAGTTGGTTACACATATGGACTCAGTAGCACAAGTGTTGGCCACAAGAACAACCTGTTTAGGGTGTCACACACAGGTGATCCAGTGGATACTTGGTTGTTTTTCATGTAGGAAACTTGACCAAAAATAGAGTAATGTAGCAGCTTTGGTAATGGATACAATCCTGTGTTAAGCTTAGAAGGATTGTAAAAACAGATAATTGTTCCACACTTTATAAAAAGAATGATTCATATTCCTATTTCAGGCCTCTAATCTTTTTGAATCATGTTTCCCTTTTTTACAATCTCATAGGGCGCAATCAAGCTTCCAGACAGGAGCAGAGAAACCACACACATACTACCCAAGCCCCACCCCCGCGGATGTGGAGGAAGTGGAAACTGCCACCACAACAGGTCAGTGTCATACACCACAGCTTCAAGTAATAGATGTAGGCCTGCATAATTTTAATACATGGTTTGTTTCCAAATTTCAGGAGGTTTTCGTGCTGGTGATGGCTTGGATACATACAGCGCCCAGCTGTTAATTGGAGAGGTGTTGGCCTGCAGGGCTGAAATCGAGGACATCCATATATGTTTGGGGCAGATGAGAGAAAAAACAAAAACGGTGGAGCAAAGACTAAAAAATTTAATGGATGTTCTGGGGAGGGTTTAAAAAAAAAACTTTTAATGTTTTCTTTGTTTTTATATGCATGTTTGGTTTTAATTTTTTTAAAGTGGAATCTCTAGTTTTCTGGCTAAAACGCATGAACAATGACAAATGCTAAAAAGTTGGTTATTGTTCATGCGTTTTAACCAGAATTTTTTTAATTTAATTAATTTAATTACATTTTTTTAAGATATCTAGGAAAAATAAAAATAAAAAGATATCTCTAGCCAAAAATATATTTCTTGATGATAATAATAATAATAATAATAATAATAATAATAATAATAATAATAATAATAATAATAATAATAATAATAATAAAAAAATTCTAATAAGATATTTTTGGATTAAAAAATAAATAAAAATAATGACACATTTTAAATGTGAAAAATAAATATTTTTGGATACTCAACAATGTGTGGCTTATTATTATATCAATGCTGCCTAAAAGAACAAATCTAGATTTGTGGTGTTTACATTGACAATGATGAGTATTTAGTATAGGAAAATAAACATGTCACTATGATAACCTAGGAGAAAGCTACAATAAACCCAAATTAGAAAATAATCAAACAAAGAAAAATACTAGAATTTTTCTTTCCAAAAAAAATATTTTATTCAGCCAAGATCTGGCATTGGAATGGGCCCCCCAGCCCTAAAATAATCGACATATGGTTGCCGCACAGCACGTGCGATTTGGGGGGCCAAGCCTGTATGGCCAGCCTCACGGGCCGCCACTGGAACATCAATGGCCTCATTAGGCACAAGTGTCATGTAGTTTTTTGAGTGTCTCTTTAGGAAATTGTGCAATATGCAGCAGCAAAGTATGACATGGTTCAGATTCTACTTAACAACAAACCTACAGTCCCTGTCTTGTTTGCACCGCCTGTATACTTCTGTTCAAAGTGTATAGGGCCAAAGGGGCTTGTAATGACCTGAGGGGAGGGGGGCGGGGAAACCCATGCTATTTTTCTCAGTGATTTTCATCCATATTGCAGGGACCAAACATTACATTAAAGCCGCAAGCAGTCTTAAATTACTTTTTTCTTATAGTAATCTCACTTTGTGCAGGGACAGTTCTAAACACATGCCACCTCACAGGGATACTATAGACACCCAGCAGGTACAATATTTAAAGGAATTTTTCATATTTCTTTTTTTCACTTTAAGCATCATTAAAATCGCTGCTCCAGAAAAAACTACCGTTTTTAAAACTTTTTTTTCCATTGATACATGTTCCCTGGGGCAAGACCTGGGTCCCCAAACCCGTTTTCCGACAATAAATTGTATATTGGGCTTTAAAATTAGCACTTTTGAATTCAAACGTTCGAATCCCATTGACGTCAATGGGGTTCTAAATGTTCGCGCAAACGTTTGGTCCGTTCGACGGTTCTGATGCGAACCGAATGGGGGGTGTTCAGCTCATCCCTAGTGACAGGACAGTGCATGCATCCCTGATTATGGCCCACTGGCGTGGGGGGGGGAACCAAGCTCTCCTGACCCTGTCCTGGTGCCATATTGATGGCCCTCTGCTGCATGTGCAGCCGCTGCAGCATGGCCAACATAGAGTTCCACCTGGTGGGCATGTCACAGATTAGGTGGTTCTTGGGCCGGTTGTATTCCTTTTGGAGGTCAGCCAGCTGAGCACTGGCATTATATTACCTTCGGAAATGCACACAGACTTTCCTGGCCTGCTTCAGGACATCCTGTAAGCCCGGGTACCTGCCCAAGAACCGCTGCACCACCATGTTAAGGACGTGAGCAAAACAGGGCACATGGGTCAATTGTCCCTGTCGGAGGGTGGAGAGGAGGTTGGTGCCATTGTCGAAATGTGGCCTGGTACGGTTCAGGAGAGGGGGCACACTCTGTCCCCCCCTATTTTCTGCAACCGGCCAGGTTAACGTGCTCGGATATGGGGTCTGGTGTGGATTTTTGGGGGAACTCCACGCCATTTTAAAAAAAAAATTGATATTTCGGGGGAACCCCACATAATTTTTTTTTTTAATTGCCGGCGGGGTTCCTCTTAATATCCATACCAGACCTGAAGGGCCTGGTAATTGAATTTGGGGGGGACCCCCACGTTTTTTTTTTTTAATGAATGAATTCTCTCTGAATTGCCGGGAGCCGACAATTCATTATAGCCGCAAGTCCGGTTTTAAATGACTTTTTTTCTTTCAGAAATTACACTTTGTGCAGGGACAGTTCTAAGTACGGGAAACATGCACTATTTCACATGCTTACTTTACACCCCCCTTAGGTATGAAATTTAAATGAATATTTCACTTTTATTGTTTCACTCTAAGCATTATTAAATTCACTGCTCCCGAAAAAACTGCCAATTTTAAAACTTTTTTTTTGCATTGATACATGTCCCCATTGACTTTATCAGGGTGTTCCGCGGCTTTTCGAATTTGCCGCGAACACCCCAAATTGTTTGTTGTTCGCCGAGCAGGCAATGTTTGACTTGAACTCGAAGCTCATCCCTAGTGTATATAAATATACTGATTATACTTCAGCTAGCAGAATCAACTGCCTGCCTGTAGTATTATTATTAAGAGAACGCCAGCAATTGTCTTCAGTTAGCTTTAGGTGCACACTGTTCAAAAAGACATAGTACACTAACTGACAATACTTGCAGATCCCTGTCTGTGGTATTAGTTTGAGAACACCAGCAACTGTAGTCTGGTAACTTTAGGTGCACACTGTGCAGAGGACACAGTACACCACGTGAAAATACGTGCAGATCACAGCCTGTGGTATTGTTTGTTGTTCGCCGAGCAGGCAATGTTTGACTCGAACTCGAAGCTCATCCCTAGTGTATATAAATATACTGATTATTGTGCAGCTAGCAGAATCAACTGCCTGCCTGTAGTATTATTATTAAGAGAACGCCAGCAATTGTCTTCAGTTAGCTTTAGGTGCACACTGTTCAAAAAGACATAGTACACTAACTGACAATACTTGCAGATCCCTGTCTGTGGTATTAGTTTGAGAACACCAGCAATTGTAGTCAGGTAACTTTAGGTGCACACTGTGCAGAGGACACAGTACACCACGTGAAAATACGTGCAGATCCCTGCCTGTGGTATTAGTATGAGAACACCAGCAATTGTATTCAGGTAGCTTTAAGTGCACACTGTGCAGAGGACACACTGAAGTGTACTAAGTGAAAATACTTGCAAATTTCTGCCTGTGGTATTAGTATGAGAACAACAGCAATTTTGGTCAGGTAGCTTTAGGTGGACACAGTACACCAAGTGAAAATACTTGCAGATCCCTGCCTGTGGTATTAGTATGAGAACACCAGCAATTGTATTCAGGTAGCTTTAGGTAAACACTGTGCAAAGGACACAGTACACAAAGTGAAAATACTGAAGCTAGCACAATCACCTGCCTGCATGTCAGTATATTAGGAAGAGAATACAGGAACGGATCTAGCTAAACTGAATGCAGTGTATAATTATATAAACAACACCTGGGATGCATATATATATCCTCTACACCAGGGATATGCAATTAGCGGACCTCCAGCTGTTGCAGAACTACAAGTCCCATGAGGCATAGCAAGACTCTGACAGCCACAAGCATGACACCCAGAGGCAGAGGCATGATGGGAATTGGAGTTTTGCAACAGCTGGAGGTCCGCTAATTGCAGATCCCTGCTCTACACACTGTAACTGAAGTTAACTGAATCGCCTGCCTGCTCTATCTAACTCAATTGAAATGACACTGTCTCTCTCGCTCTCTGACTGTCTTTCACCACTGCCGCAACACACTACACAAGGCCGCCACGTAGGCGGCCTTATATAGTGTGGGGCGTGTACTAAACCCCCTGAGACATAATTGGCTAAAGCCACCCTGACTTTGGCCAATTATGGCTCTATTTGCTTACGGCGTTGTAATAGGCCAAGCATGCGGGTCATAGTGCATGCTTGGCCAATCATCAGCCAGCAATGCACAGTGCATTATGGGCTTTGACGCGCCACTCAAATTTGGCTCTGTATTCCCTAACTTTTCTACCACTCATTACTGATCCTTGGTTTGTTCCTCTGCTATGATTCTGCCTGATCCCAACCTGCAACTACCCATTGCTGACATTTGGCTTGTTAACTGACTATGCTTCTGTGTGATCCTTATCTGCTATATCTGCTTCTAGAGCCCGGGTTGCTCACCTCCTGGTGGGACGATCACGACCTGGTACTAACACACAGCTAAATCCATCTCCACCAGTGGCGGTGCGTCCATAGAGGGCACAGGAGCACCGCCCCCTCTTACTCCCGCACCGCCACTGAATACAATACACAGATTCATGCATTGCATGAATCTGTGTATTGTTGCTGCTCCCGCCCACTATCCAGATGGCCGGCCCCCTGGTGAGTGCCGCCCATCTGAATAATGGCAGCTGGTTGGCTTTGGAAGTGCCTATCAGAGCCAGGGGACTCGTAGGGGGTGCGTTCCTTGGATAAGACTGACAGGCGTCTCAGCCAATCAGGTTCACTGGTTCTGGTTTGGCTGAGGCATCATCGAGGGTGGGAGAAGACATCGAGGAACCGTGGAAGGAGGGTGGCTGACCCCAGAAAGGTATGTGCCTGACGGGGGGCAAGGGGGCAGCATTTTACAGGGCACAGTGGTGACAATTAAAGGGCACAGTGGCGACAATTGATGTGGGCGCAGTGGTAACAATTGATGGCATGGCACAGTGGCTGCGTTTGATGGAACAGTAGTGACAATTGATGGGACAGTGGCTACGTTTGTTGACATGGCACAGTGGCTGCATTTGATGGCACAGTGGCGACAATTGATGGCACAGTGGTGACAATTGATGGCACAGTGGCTGCGTTTGATGGCATGGCACAGTGGTGACAATTGATGGACACAGTGGCGATAAATGATGGCACAGTGGCTGCATTTGAAGGCATGGCACAGTGGCTGCATTTGATGGCATGTCACAGTGGCGACAATTGATCGACACAGTGGCGATAAATGATGGCACGGTGGCTGCATTTGAAGGCATGGCACAGTGGCGACAATTGATGGGCACAGTGGCTGAATTTGATGAGCACAGCGAGGCTGCAATTTTTTTTTTTCGTTTATTTGCACCCCCCAAAAATGTTGAGCACCAGCCGCCACTGATCTCCACCATCAGGAGCTCTGGTGAGCACTAGTTAATATATAACACTGTCATCAACTAGGGTAACTCACTTGTATACTTATCCCACTGGTCGGTGGAAGTCCCACTACTGCTATAGCAACTGGTCTTCAAGCCTGACCCCTGATCGTGAGAGTCCTTCTTTTTGCCATCTGTGTCCCATTGGGGAGATTTCCCTTCACTTCCTTACACATAATAAAAACAGGAAAGGGGAGAACATTTTTCCAAAGTAAAGGATTTCCTGGCTGTCACCAGAACCAGTGTCTCCATTGGAAGAATCCCCTTTTTTCATGTTCCGATATCAGCTTTTCATTCACTTATGGTTCAGAGGATAAATAGAGAGGGTGAATCTCCCTAATGGGGGTCACATGAAGCAATAAAAACCTGACAAGTGTTCTAGTCCCTCTCCACTTGATACAAAACAAAAACAAAGTTTTGCCTGTAGTTATATTTTAATCAAAGCAAAACAGCTTCATGTGCAGTCAGCTGCTGCCTTTTATCTTTCCTTTTTAATGTAACAAAATACTTCCTTTCCTGTTTTTCAGTGTTGTCTTCAGATAGTAAAAATGTTTGTGCATGAAATCTTAGAGGAACCTTTCATTGGCATATTGTAAGTCAGAGGTGCCCAACCTTTTGAAGCACGAGGGCCATTTAACCAACTTGGTAACTGGTCGCGGGCCATAATCAGTGGAGGGGGCGGATGGCAGGTCCATGTCCGCTCTGCATATGCAGAGCAGACACGGACACAGCCGGATTGGATTGGAGGTAGGACACAAGTCGGTTTACATCTGTTACTCTTTAGGCTCCGTACACACGGTCGTTTTGGTCCGATGAGAATGAACCAATGTTAATTTTCATCGGACCAAACCGACCGTGTGTATAGGCTAACGGTCTGTTTTCCTTCGGTCCAAAATTTAAAAACATGCTTCAAAACCGAACTGATGGACCGCTGCCCCATCCGACCAAACCGATGGTTAGTACAGAAAAGCATCGGTTCGCGCATGCTCAGAATCAAGTCGACGCATGCTTGGAAGCATTGAACTTTTTTTCAGCACGTCATGTGTTTTACGTCACCGCGTTCTGACCCGATCGGATTTTGAACTGATGGTGTGTACACACATCAGACCATCAGGCCACTTCAGCGGTGAACCGATGAAAACGGTCCGTCGGACCATTCTCATCGGTTTTGTCCGACCGTGTGTACGGGGCCTTAGAGGTGAATGGAGGGTCCAATTGGGTCGGACTGACCGTGTGAAAGGGGCACATGGCTGCTTTCACACTGATGCACTGCGGTGCAACGCAGTGTACCTTTTGGCTTTTCTGCACTTTGCAATAGACTTATATTATATTCTGCAGGTTTGGTGCACTTTTAGAAAGCTCACCAAACTTGCAGGTAATAACAGAAGTCTATGGCTCAGTGCAGGTAACCCCGCAGGTGTGCTGCTCTGCATCTGCGGATTTGTTTGAAAGCAGCCCAGTAACCACTGCAGAACAGATATGCCCATATATACACTGATTTTAGTAATAAACTGACCTTAAGCCTAGGTTCACACTGCTGCGAATTCAAAATCGCGGTAAAATGTGCGATTTTACCGCAATTTCGCGGCTGCGATTTTGCCGCGATTTTGCCGCGATTTCGGCCGCAATTTATGCCCAAAATCGCAAAAAGTAGTACAGGAACTACTTTTTGAAATCGCAGATGCGGCGTCGCACTGATTAGGACAGTGCCATTGCCGACAATTGCCGCCGATTTGAGATGCGATTTGACATGTCAAATCGCATCTCAAATCGTTCCAAATCGTACCCAGTGTGAACCAGGGCTTAATGACAGTATTCTATTCTACTCAATGGCCACATTAAAGGGCTCTGTGGGCCACATGTGGCTCCCGGCCACTGGTTGGGCACCCCTGTTGTAAGTATACAGTAAGTATACAGTATAAGTAAGTATACAGTATATGAAATGGAAATGAGAGAAATAAAATGGTAGAAATAAAAAACATGGTTAACTAGGAAAGCCTATATTCTCTATCTCAGATGTCAGAGAAGTCAGGTATCTAGTAACAAAGTGAAACTAAAGTTGAGAGGTTAACAAAGAAGAGATTTCCGGCTTGTACAGGTAAATGGTAGCTATTTTGTGATCCCTGGTCTAAGGCAGGACATAAAATGGCTCAGTTTAACTTTTTGTTTAAAATCTGTTTTACTGAAACATGTAAAGAATTCTTCAACTTTATTTAGAAATTTAGTGAAATGTAACCCAGGACAGGCTCCATATTAATGACAGTTATTATGAAGTGCTGCATAAATTCCTTACTACAATTTTTTAAAACAGTGAATTTCTTAGCTCTCAAGCGGTTATAAATCTTTATTGAACTGGCTTTTTCAGCAAAAGCAAATCAGTAATCATCACAAAAGAAGTTGTTATAACCTCCAGAAACACATTCTTAAGCTAATTGCCAAGTTTCCTTTCACTGCCTATTTCTAGCGTTTATAGGTGCATGGCTTCAGGTTGCTCTCAGACATTTTCCGATTCATCAAATTCTATGCCAACTTTTGCTTGTCTCCTTTAGCTATGCATAAACTGAATAAATCAATACATTGCACATAAATTCCTTTTCAAGTAAACTTTTTTTTTTTAAAGATATTTTATCTCAGTTAACATGTTTTTAGACTCATACTTTTAGCTTTCATCATGTGCCTTCTTTAAAATTTGTCAATAAATGTATTGATTAAAAAACCTTGGGTAATGTCAGTTTGTCAGTTTGTGTATTGATGTTCTCCCTGGTATTTTTCTCCGTGCAAGCAGAACTTTAAGTATTGTTTGCATGTTCCATGCTGACTAAAGAATGTGCCTTTTCGGGCAATTCTGCAGGTTAAAGTGTACTTGTACCCAGGGCAAGACTGGGAATAAAAACCAGCCCTGGAAAAAAATTCATACCAGCCCCATAACATTATTATACCAGCCCAATGTCATTATTTTCTGGTTCATAAAAGGGAAAACCATACATTTTAAAGCACATTTGAAGAGCGTATTATATATAGAGAACACAGATATGAAAGCACATAGGGCTATATATATATATATATATATATATATATATATATATATATATATATATATATATATATATAAGAAAATTCCAGTTAATAGTGCTAAAAGCGGTCAATCATCAATGGGGGACCCCAGGAACTCTGGGAATGTTGGGGGGGACGACGACTCTATTGACCAGAGACCACCTTCCGCAGAAAGAAGCCACTAAGCCACACCTCCCAACATTTTGAGATGGGAATGAGGGACACCCACTAACAAACATATGTAGGCATAGGACACGCCCCCTGACACACACTCTTAAAGGAGATAAAATTATATAAGAGATGGTCAGAGACTGCAGACATGATATAAGAGATGGTAAGAGACTGCAGACATGATACAGGAGATGGTCAGAGACTGCAGACATGATACAGGAGATGGTCAGAGAATGCAGACATAATACAGGAGATGGTCAGAGAATGCAGACATGATACAGGAGATGGTCAGAGAATGCAGACATGATACAGGAGATGGTCAGAGACTGCAGACATGATACAGGAGATGGTCAGAGACTGTAGACATGGTACAGGAGATGATCAGAAATTGTAAAAAAAGATCAAAGCAGCCTCATCAGTGCCCATGAATGTAGCCTCACTGTGCCCATCAATGCAGCCTCACTGTGCCCATCAATGTAGCCTCACTGCGCAGTGAATGCAGCCCCAATGTGGAAGTGAATGCAGCCCCAATGTGGAAGTGAATGCAGCCCCAATGTGGAAGTGAATGCAGCCCCAATGTGGATGTGAATGCAGCCCCAATGTGGATGTGAATGCAGCCCCAATGTGGAAGTGAATGCAGCCCCACTGTGGAAGTGAATGCAGCCCCACTGTGGAAGTAAATGCAGCACCACTGTGGAAGTTAATGCAGCCCCACTGTGGAAGTTAATGCAGCCCCACTGTGGATGTTAATGCAGCCCCACTATGGATGTTAATGCAGCCCCAATGTGGATGTTAATGCAGCCCCAATGTGGATGTTAATGCAGCCCCACTGACTGTGGAAGTTAATGCAGCCCCACTGTGGATGTTAATGCAGCCCCACTGACTGTGGATGTTAATGCAGCCCCACTGACTGTGGATGTTAATGCAGCCCCACTGTGGAAGTTAATGCAGCCCCACTGTGGAGCACTCACCATGGTATTGCCTTGATCACACACACAGCGGGGAATCTTCAGAGGTGTGTGTCACGTAACAAACAGGAGCTGCCTGGGTCTGTGTTAGTCTTGTCTGTGCAGTAGGAAGGTCCTGTCCCCCTAGACCAGCTCGTATAATAGGAAAAACACTGATTCAATCAGTCTTCCATCTACTATCATACGAGCTGGTCTAGGGGGGCGGGACATTCCTACTGCACAGACGAGACTAACACAGACTCAGGCAGCTCCTGTTAGTTACATGAGTGACACACACCTCGGAAGATTCCCCACTGTGTGTGTGTGACAGAAGAGAGAGAGCGAGGGAGGGGAGTGCGAGCGCTGCAGTCAGCCACATCTTAAAGCAGCCTCAGGGCAGGCAGCCTACCGGGATATCTTCCGCTATCCCGGTGGGCAAGTACGGCCCTGATTGTACCCTTAACCCCTTCAGTCCCAGAAGGATTTTTCCCCTTAACCACCTTGGCGGTATGATTATGTCTGATTTTTGTTTCTCAAATCGGTACATTGTTTTGCAAAGAAATTTGTTGTTTTATATTTTAGGTCTGTAATTCTTAGTAATAACACTAGTAGACATCCTGGGTATGAGAACATAATGATTTGAAACACGAAACCATCACCTATTATATAATATAAAACGGCAGGAAGGGGAAATGGAAAAAAAGAACTAGGGACAAAGGGGATGTTAAATGATTTCATACAATAATGTAATCTGTAATTTATGAATTCTGAACTTTTTGAATTTGCCACTAGGCTCCGCCCCCATGCATCACGACACTCTCAGGGATCGGAGCCCAGGACACAGAGGCATAGGGCAGAGGACCCAGCCTGCAGACACAGCGGGGGTACATCGCAGGATCCTGGGGACAAGGTAAGTACACTGCACCAGGATCCTGAGATTCAATCCCGAGTGTGGCTCAGGGTTACCGCTAATGGTATTAAAATGTATCCCCGAGTCATGTTCGGGATTACCACTAGGGAGGTTAATGACAAGGTCATTTTTTTTCTTACAAATAGAGCTTTCTTTTGGTGGTATTTGATCACTTCTGCGGTTAAATTTGTTTGCGCTATAAACAAACAAAGAGCGACAATTTTGAAAAAATAAACATTTTTTTTTTTACTTTTTGCTATAATACATATGCCAAAATATATATAAAAAACAAATGTATTCATCAGTTTTGGTAGATATATATTCTTCAATATATTTTGGTAAAAAATATTGCAATATTGCAAACCTGACCCCAAATTGCACATTTTGGGGACCAGTGACATTATTACTTTGATCAGTGCTATAAAATGCACTGATCAATGTAAACATGACACTGACAGGGAAGGGCGTTAACAGTAGGGGGTGATCAAGGGGTTAAATGTGTTCCCTCAGCGTGTTCTAACTGTAGGGGGTATGGGCTGTCAGAGACATGACAGAGATGGAAAAAATGGGAAAAAAACGCGCTAAAAGTACTAAAAAGGGAAACAAACAAATGTTACACAGATTACAGTATATTCATTTTGAAAGCTGCGATTAGCATGTAAACAATCGGTACTAGAGCAAAAGTGATAGAAAAGGAAAAATCACGCTACCCCTTAATCAAGTGAAAACTAAAGTAAAAAATCACCAAATTAAGAGTGTCAAAGGAACAAAACAGTGATATGTAGATGTGTGACCAATGACTTATGATAACATGTCAAATGTGTTACTTTTAAATGAATAAGTAGTGAAAAACATCAATTGCCAAAAAAATCACATACCAAACAAAAAACATGTGTCAATAGTGATATGTTGCAGAAAACAAAAAATGTTGGAAAATAAATCAGTATATATGAATACTATATTAAAAAATTATAGTCCATAAATGCTATGTCAATATGCTGTACACCCGTGTTCTGTGCAAAGATCCAAAATCTGATGAAAACAGCGTGTCCAAACAAAAAGTGATGAATCCTCCACCAGTGAATAATGATGGCTCCTTACCGACTTGCCTTGATCCCTTATGACAGGGGATCGTTAAGCGCGTATAATTAGAAGTCTCACTCCACAATGCAGATCAGGAAAAATCTATCTTAAATCAGTGGATCTCATCCAGCATGAAGTTGCAAATCACCAGTATAAGTAACCAACATGTAAAAGATATGACAGATCCACATAGTGCATTAAAAGTATAAAAAATGTATTAATAAAAGTTGTATTTCACTTACGACATAGCAGAAAAATAATGCCTTAATCTGGTGTGCCGGCCCGCACACAAATTCCAGACACCCGTCCTGCTGGGGGATCATATTGTAGCTAGAGGTGACGACAGTGCACCACTCCGCACTACGTCCGTTTCGTAATATCTTACTTCTTCCAGGGGTGAATAGAGGATATTAGAGACATAAGTGTCTTTAAATTCGAGTGATAAACCGATGCATTATAGTGTGATGAAACTACAGATGAACCCCAGTGAATGACTGCCCTATCTGCTCCGATTCAATCTGGGAGCAGATTTGGGGATACGAGGGGTTAATGCTGAGTATGCAGAGTATATCTGTGTTGTCGTGCCGTGAGGCCGCGCCCTCAGAGGAATAAAAAAAAAAAGAAACGTCAGGACGTGACCTCACGACAAACAGGAACGAACGTGCTGCGCTCCAACGACTCTCTAGTATGTTGAAGTAGTGTGGTGTCTATCTACGGTGGACGGGACTGACACACACTTTCGTTTCTTTCCCACTGAGAGCTAGGAAGCAGACCAGCTAACTGATCGTTACCAAACAATGTTTTTAACATTAAAGAGTGCTGTTTAATAATTTTATGGATTCAACTTGCTGAATAAAAGACTGAAAACGGTATCACACCATCTTTAGTCTTTTGTACACTTTTAACCAGAGGTTATCAGGAGTGGAGTGTGTGGATCGATTGCAGGAATTGGAGTTGGAGGAATTTTGGACAGTGCAGCATCTCAGGGCCATTGAAACTCAACCTTTTGGTGAGTAGATACCCATGAGGGGAGAGTGAAACAGGAGAGTGTACACGTTTGATGTCACCTGCAGTGGAGAGCATATCATCCTTCACAGATCACTTTTCCCACTGGACTCTGACACATGACCTGTCTTTCAAAACTATTTCCTTCTATGAACTGTCATAGGAAAGAGGGGTCACGTTTAGAAAGTGACGACTAGCGCTGCTGTAGTAATTGATAAGATTTTCTTATTGTAATTTTACTATAAATTTTGACATTTTTAAAGGAACGGAATTTCTTTCAGGCCCCAGTAAAGCACTCAGGGGGTTGGTACCAGCGGTTTAAGTGGTGGGACCACTACTGTATGGGTAGAGGTATCGCATTCCATAGCAGAAGCAGCTGACATAGCACTGGCAGAGGTTGAGCCTTGATCTGATGGAGAATTTGGCGTTGACAGGTGCTGCAGACGACCTTCCAACTGGAAGTAGCCCTCCTGCAATCGTTGCACTCCCTGTGTGAGGCAAACATTTTTTGGCACAGAGCTTTTGACATTATGGCTGGATTATACTGGCAAGTTTAGCGGAAGAGAACGACTGTTTAAAAGGCCCCCGCTTGCGGCTAAGTGCAATGTTCCCCTGAAGTGATATAGGGGGAGCAGTGCCCAAAGGTGCAAGGTTTCCTAGGTGTTGTTGGTGATGAGCCGGTCACTTGGAGTGAACTGGTAGTTGCTGGGATGGCCCACAGAAGACGCCAGTAGGGGCAAACTGGTAGCAGGAACTAAAGACAAGCCAGGGTCATACACGAGAGATCAGTCCAGAAATGCCAGAGTCAGGGGGGGGGGGGGTTATTCCATGCTTTCCTTGACAAAGGTTTTCTTTAAATTGTTGAAATATATATAATATTAGCCATGGATTTTTTTTGATGTCTTAATAGACAAGGTGATGGGGCTAGGCTCCCCCCTCCCCGACCCTCTTCCTGTACATTGATATGTAAATAAACCAGTTTGGGGTTTTAAGAGCTGAGCATGCAACAGGAAGTTATTTTCGGCATTTATGTTTCAACAGGAAGTTGGTGGGAGGAGCTTGGGGTCTTCTGAAAGGTGAGCAATGGAATTTGTGCTTGGAAGGACAATGGAAAACACTTTTGGTGTTTGAAAGAGTGATTTATATTTTGTTTCAGCTGTTTTGTAAAGTTTTTAACTGAAATACAGTTTTGGGTAGAGAGCAAACGGGGGGGGGGGGTGATTATTTTTGTAACATCTAGATGCAGGTAGAAGCCATAATATTGTTTTGAATAGTAGAGGATTTCATAGTGCTTTGTAGGTTGTCTGACAAACACGTTATAGCGTAACGTGAGGAGTAGGGATGAACCGAACAACCCCACCCGTTCGGTTCGCACCAGAACCTTCGAACGGACCGAACGTTGACGCACATTTTAGAACCCCATTGAAGTCTGTGGGACTCGAATGTTTGAAATCAAAAGTGCTAATTTTAAAGGCTAATATGCAAGTTAGTGTCCTAAAATGGGGTTGGGGACCCGGGTCTTGCCCCAGTGAACATGTATCAATGCAAAAAAAAGTTTAAAAAACTGAAGTTTTTTTGGGAGCAGTGATTTTAATGATGCTTAAAGTGAAAAAATCATACCCGCTGGGTGTCTTTAGTATGCCTGTGAAGTGTTTCCCGTGTTTAGAGCTGTCCTTGCATAAAATGACATTACTATAAGAAAAAAGTCATTTAAAACTGCTTGCGGCTTTAATGTAATGTCTGGTCCCTGCAATATGGATGAAAATCATTGGGAAAAATAGCATGGGTTTCCCCCCCTCCCCCCAGGTCATTACCAACCCCTTTAGCCCTATATACTTTGAACAGCAGTATGCAGGCGGTGCAAACAAGACAGGGACTGTAGGTTTGTTGTTAAGTAGAATCTGTTTTTAATTTTGAACTTTTTTAAAGTGTAGCTCCAGCCAAAACATCTATTTTTAAGCTTTTTGGAAAACATAGATAATGGTTATCACCCCTGTAACATTTGTTTTGCTGTCTGTGCGCATCTGTTCAGACGATTGCACCTCACTTTCTGTCCCAATGACAAATGATTTTTTTTTAGTAAAACAAGGATTGGTGATAAAGCATCTGTGGACAGGAGACACCTCTTAGGCCCCGTACTCACGACCAAACATGTCTGCTGAAACTGGTCCGCGGACCAGTTTCAGCAGACATGTTTGGCCGTGTGTAGGCCCGAGCGGACCATTTTCGGGCGGATCGGACAGGTTTCCAGCGGACAACTGTTTCCTGGACTTGCTTTAAAACAGTCTGCTGGAAACCTGTCCCCCCGACATGTACGGTCATCTGTACAGACCTACCGTACATGTCCGGCCGCCCGCCATCCCTCGCATGCGTCGAATGATTTCGACGCATGCGTGGAAGCATTTTAAAGGCAGGCCGCCCACGTCACCGCGTCATTGTCGCGGCGACACCGCGTCATCGACGCGGCGACACCGCGGACACGCCCCGCGTGTTGTTTACGCGCGGTCCTCTGTTCGATGGTGTGTACAGCCATCGAACAGAAGTCCCCGGGCAGACATGTCCGATGAAAACGGTCCGCGGACCGGTTTCATCGGACATGTCTGCTCGTGAGTACAAGGCCTCAGAGAAGAAAATTTCCCTCCCTAGAAGTAGATTTCCTTTCACTTCCTGTTGTTTCCTTCCGTTTGCAAGTAGGAGTCGTTTGTAAGTTGGATGATTGAAAGTAAGGGTCTGCCGTATATACTCTGCAGAAATTTGGGTCCTAGGTGTTGGTGTTCTGTGACAGACCGAAGCCTCAGCAACACGTTGTCCAGGACCAGGATTTTGTAACCTTCCAGTCTCTGGGAACGCGTTGCACAGACCTTGCTGCAAGGCCTCCCAAAGATGTTTCATCTTCTGCTCCCTCTGCGCCGGCAAAATAAGGTCCACAACCTTACCCTTGTAAAGTGGATCAAGGAGGGTTGCCAGCCAGTAATGATCCCTCTCCTTGATCGCACGAATACGAGGATCCTTCCGCAGGCTTTGCAGGATCAGGGAGGCCATACAGCGTAGGTTTGCTGAGGAATTCGGTGCGGAGTCCTCTGGGTCACTGAGGATGACAGGATCCGCAGCCACCTCGTTCCAGCCACGTACAAGTCCATGGTTTTCTTGGGACTGTAATTGATCCCTTGAAGACTGCTGCTGATGCTGATTGCTAGGCTCCACCTGCATGCTGACACAATCCTCCTCCTCCTAGTCCTCTTCCTCTTCCTGTGTGATTGGCGGGCAAGCAGGAACACTGTCTGGATAAAGGGGGCCTTGAGAGGTAAGGAAGCTCCCCTGACCCTGTCCTGCTGCCATATTGGCACAGATACTCATTGATGGCCCTCTGCTGCATGTGCAGCCACTGCAGCATGACCAACGTAGAGTTCCACCTGGTGGGCATGTCACAGATTAGGCGGTTCTTGGGCAGGCTGTATTTCTTTTGGAGGTCTGTCAGCGATCACTGGCATTATATGACCATTGGAAATGCACACATAGTTTCCTGGCCTGCTTCAGAACATCCTGTAAGCCTGGGTACCTGCCCAAGAACCGCTGCACCACCAAGTTAAGGACATGAGCAAAACGGGGCACATGGGTCAGTTGTCCCTGTCGCAGGGCAGAGAGGAGGTTGGTGCCATTGTTGCAAACCACCATTCCTGGCTTAAGCTGGCATGGTGTCAACCACCTCTAAACCTGTCCCTGCAGAGCTGACAGAACCTTTGCCCCAGTGTGGCTCCTGTCCCCAAGCACACCAGCTAAAGCAACGCATGGCATCTCTTTGCCTGCATACCTGCATAGCCCCTTGAACGCCTACGAAGCACCGCTGGTTCCGAGGACACATCAGCACAGGAAGAGGCCACAGAGGAAGAAGAAGAGGAGGGGGTGGAGAAGAGAGGTGTGTCACAACCAGTAGTAGCAATTTGGAGGCGTGGTGTTGGAACAACCTCCAACACTACTGTACGTTGTCCTGCATCCATCCCAGCTGCCAGCAGAGTCACCCAATGCGCCGTGAAAGATAGGTAACGTCCCTGTCTATGTCTGCTGGACCATGAGTCAGCGGTAATATGCACCTTACCACTGACCGCCCTGTCCAGCGAGGCATGGACATTGCCTTCCACATGCCGGTAGAGAGCCGGAATCGCCTTTCGTGAGAAAAAGTGTCATTTGGGAACTTGCCACTGAGGTACCGGACATTCCACAAACTCACAGAAGGGGGCAGAATCTACCAACTGAAAAGAAAGCAGTTGAAGTGCTAGCAATGTAGATTGCCCGCAAGTACTTGGCTGTGACACACCTAATTCTACACCTTCAGTCCTATCAGTGCAGGCTTCAGAGAGGACTGAGGGTATAGTGGGGTTGGAGATCCCAGCTGATGAGGAGCAAGGAGAGGTCCGATTTGTTCTTTGGTGTGGGTCTTTGAGGTACGCTTGCCAACAAACTGCATGGCAGGTCGACATATGTCTGGTCAAGCATGTGGTGCCCAAGCGGGTGATGTTTTGGCCACGCGAGATACGCTTGCGACATATGTTGCAAATAGCAGCAGTGCGATCTGATGCACTCGTCTCAAAAAAGCCCATACCAAAGAAATTTTGGAATAACGCTGAGAGACAGCAGCGCCCTGCACATGTGGAGCTCTGCGTTGTGAGCAGTCGGTGTGCTGCCCTTAAGATGGCCCCTGGAGGGCACCCTGCCTCGTTGGAGATGTAAATAAACAAAAAGCCGCGCCCAGTAAGTGGAAATGAAAAAACTTCTCCTTCAGGAGAAAGGTTAACAGAAAGTCCAAGAAAAGAGTCCTTATATTGATAAGCAAAGCTCCCAGTATGACAATCAATAAGTGTAATTCTTTAAAGGTTGCTCGTGTTGTAATACTGGATCTTTCAATCACCCGGTGACATATCATACAAATCGTGAGATCCCTCCACCGAGAATAATGAGCCTCTTACCAGATGGCAAGTAGTCAGAGCAGTTGGCTATAGACCAGCCACGGCCTTTGGATATCCCAGAAGTCCCAGGACAGGACCAATAGTGACACGGCCTTGGCTAAATCATTCGCTCCAATAGCGGGAGTATAAAAAAGAAAAGACGCATATAGCGTAATACCGCTGGGTAACAAATATTTATTAAAAAGTAATGTACTTACAGCAATCAATATTAAAAACAGCGTGTGTTTTAAAATGCCGGCCGGCATGCAGGAGCCCTCCTCCCGAGCGTGGTGACGTCACTGGCGTAGCCTCCCAAACGCGTTTCGTCACAAGGGGACGTTCTCAATGGGGGTGGGGCTTTCGGCAGTGAGACACCTTTATATACCTGCCACTCAATATGAAAAGCAGCTCAGTGGATGCAGAAAACGCCATTTGCAATATGGGTGTTTGCCCAAACCAGGAAGCGTGGCGCAACGCCTCCGGAAAAATTTATTAATAACAATCAAAAAAGAAGAAAAAAAGGAAAGAAGGGGGCCAATGGTATTAAAAACTAAGCAGTTTCAATCCGTTAGTTATCCAATTTTCCGCCGATCAGAATCTACAGATTCGATCAAGGCAGAAACAACATAAATTATAAAAGGGGAGGGAATGTCTCTGGCACTAGACATCTCCTCACCCTGCTTAGGACGTGCAATCAGCTATATTCGATAGACAATCGCGGTAAGCTGATATTTCCCCATGGGTAATAGCCAGTCCTGCAAGGATGTATCAAGGTACAATGGAACAATAAATTAACCAATATAGTTAGTTACCTATCAAAATTGGCAATCCTCTCAGAGAACAATAAATTAATATGTGCAGTGAAAAAATAAGTGGATAATATGACCCAATGTGTAACTATAATAATAGTCACGCCATTCTAAGGTCTCCCTAATCTGAGTGTGGTGCATAGAGAATCAGTGAGACCCTACTCAAGAGCCACTGTGCTTTTGATATAAAAAATAAATAATAAAATTTATGTTTTTTATTTTACATAAAAAACAATACTAAGTGACAAGAGAAAAAAACTTCTCTTATTTTATAAAAAAATATAAATATAATAATTAACCCCATAATGGGTGTGAACACACCAATGAATTTACTCTTAGTGTAAAAAAGTGTGAATAAGTGAAATGACCATTTAGGTCTTTTATAAAGGAACCCTAAACAGTGATAAAGGGGAATTCATAAAAATTCAAATATGCTGGCCATTTCCCCTTAGAATCAAAAAATTTGAAGAAAATAATTTATATTATTTTTAAAATAATTAGGTAATTTATTTACCCCATATGTGAATTATGCCTATGTGTTTATTCTTAAGTGGAAAAATTAAAAATAAAAAAACAAAACAAAAAGGGAGGATAAACCTCTACCTCCAGTGGTGCCTTTCACAGAGAGTTCACATTTATGCATTATTAATAAAAGCGTTAACATCCGTGTCAATATTTAAACCAAAGGGGGTATATGTCTTCAACCGATGTATCCATCCCATCTCCATCTGGGATATATCCCTCACTAGGTTACTTCCCCTCCAGTGGGGTTTGAATTTATCAATTCCCAGAAATAGAGTATTGGTAGGATCTCGGTTGTGTTTAAGTCTATAGTGGTTCGACACCGAATGGTCTCTGAACCCAGCCAGTATGTTTGTAATATGCTCATTTACCCTAATCTGAAAAGACCTTTTAGTCCGGCCCACATATTGTAGGCCGCACGGGCATTGAACTAAATAGACCACTCCTGTTGACGCACAAGTTATACATGGAACAATTTTATATTCCTTATTCGTGACAGTAGAGATAAATGTAGTAACACACCTCTTCTTGTTAGTGCTCAAAGAGCAGACTCTACATCTCTTGCATTTGTAGTACCCCTTCAGTTGGTCAAAAAAACCTCTAGCCCCCATAGGGGGATCAATCACATTGAGAGAGATTTTATTCCTCAAGGACTGAACACCCCTAAAAATTACTTTTGGCCTAACGGGCAAGATGTCCTTTAGTACAGGGTCATTGGTTGCTATGTGCCAATGTTTATGGATTAATTGGGAGATAGACCTGTGCTGAACAGAGTATGATGTGAGTATGATGAGTATGATGAGTATGATGTGATGAAGGGTGCGCAATTTAAAAATTCCCCACCCCCATCTTTCTTTTTATCAACTAACAAGTCCTTCCTGTCCATGGCAAGGACCTGACTCAGGCATTGCTCCAATTCTTCCTGACCATAGCCCTTCTCCAGAAATCGATCAGTAAGTGTCCCTGCTTGGATTGAAAAATCCTCAAGGTTGGTACAGTTTCTTCTCAACCTCAAGTATTGGCTCTTAGGAACTCCCTTGATCCAAGGTGTATGATGGCAACTATCGGTTGGAATAAAAGCAGTACGTGTCTTTAAAATATGTGGACGTAACAAAACTCCCAGCTTTGATCATAATGTTCAAATCCAAATAATGGACGCTGGTTTGGCTAGCCTCAAATTTTAACTCTATTCCCCTCTGATTGGAATTGAGCCTAGAGACGAAGTTAGAGAGGTCGTCGTATTCACCAGCCCATAGGAGGAGGATGTCATCAATGTACCTCGCCCATAGAGCGATCTGGGGGGTATCCCCTACATCGATGACATCCTCCTCCCACTTGGCCATAAACAAATTGGCCAAGCTGGGGGCATATTTAGCCCCCATGGCTACTCCCGTAACCTGTTTATAAAAGTTGTTTTCAAACCAAAAATAATTAGATTCGGCTGCGAATTTTAACAATCCCATAATAAACTCCACCTGTTTTGTTATAAGCCCTGAATCCCTCGAAAGATAATGGCGGACTGCCTCCAACCCCAACTCATGGGGAATGATGGTATAGAGGGACTTGACGTCAATGCTGAACATCCACATGCCCAAAGTGGGTGGGACACCAGATAAAATATTCATGATGTGTTTAGAATCCCTAACATAAGAAGGGATTTTCTTTACTAAGGGCTGTAAATAGAAGTCAATATATCTGCCCACCCGGGACGTGATGGAATCTATACCACTCACTATAGGACGTCCCGGGGGGCAGATAGGGTCTTTATGAAGTTTAGGGAGGTAATATATCGTGGGGGTACGTGGGGCTTTGGGTATAAGAAAAAGTTTCTCCTTGATGGTAAGTATACCCTCAAACACACCCCTTTCCACCAAAATCTCCAAATCCCTCTTGAATTTATTTTTGGGGTCACTAGGTAGAATGCAATAAGTGTCGGTGTCATCGACAATATTATGCATTTCCTTCAGATAGTCAGCCTTGTCTAAAGCGACTATACCCCCCCCCCCCCTTATCCGCAGGTCTTATAACCAAATCTTTATTAGTACATAAGGAATCTAATCCTTCCTGTAAGGTTTTATTAAGTTTGGCTTTCTTAACTTCCAATGCCTCTAGATCTCTCAGTAGAACATCCCTAAAAACTTTCAGGGATGGTGCCAGTCCCCCAGGAGGATTGAAAAGGGAGGCATTGGATAGGCCCGAATGAACGTACCCATTTCCAGGATGTTGGCCAATAGAAGGGATGCCCGCCATATATCTTTTGATATTAATTTTTCTCACAAATTTGTGAACATCCATGTATGTTCCAAATTTATTAAGGCTCTGAGGAGGTGCGTATTTTAAGCCTTTATCCAATATGGATTTCTCAGAGTCTGTCAATCCTTTTTTTCAATCCTCCTGGGGGACTGGCACCATCCCTGAAAGTTTTTAGGGATGTTCTACTGAGAGATCTAGAGGCATTGGAAGTTAAGAAAGCCAAACTTAATAAAACCTTACAGGAAGGATTAGATTCCTTATGTACTAATAAAGATTTGGTTATAAGACCTGCGGATAAGGGGGGGGGTATAGTCGTTTTAGACAAGGCTGACTATCTGAAGGAAATGCATAATATTGTCGATGACACCGACACTTATTGCATTCTACCTAGTGACCCCAAAAATAAATTCAAGAGGGATTTGGAGATTTTGGTGGAAAGGGGTGTGTTTGAGGGTATACTTACCATCAAGGAGAAACTTTTTCTTATACCCAAAGCCCCACGTACCCCCACGATATATTACCTCCCTAAACTTCATAAAGACCCTATCTGCCCCCTGGGACGTCCTATAGTGAGTGGTATAGATTCCATCACGTCCCGGGTGGGCAGATATATTGACTTCTATTTACAGCCCTTAGTAAAGAAAATCCCTTCTTATGTTAGGGATTCTAAACACATCATGAATATTTTATCTGGTGTCCCACCCACCATTGACGTCAAGTCCCTCTATACCATCATTCCCCATGAGTTGGGGTTGGAGGCAGTCTGCCATTATCTTTCGAGGGATTCAAGGCTTATAACAAAACAGGTGGAGTTTATTATGGGATTGTTAAAATTCGCAGCCGAATCTAATTATTTTTGGTTTGAAAACAACTTTTATAAACAGGTTACGGGAGTAGCCATGGGGGCTAAATATGCCCCCAGCTTGGCCAATTTGTTTATGGCCAAGTGGGAGGAGGATGTCATCGATGTAGGGGATACCCCCCAGATCGCTCTATGGGCGAGGTACATTGATGACATCCTCCTCCTATGGGCTGGTGAATACGACAACCTCTCAAACTTCGTCTCTAGGCTCAATTCCAATCAGAGGGGAATAGAGTTAAAATTTGAGGCTAGCCAAACCAGCGTCCATTATTTGGATTTGAACATTATGATCAAAGCTGGGAGTTTTGTTACGTCCACATATTTTAAAGACACAGACCGTAATGCTTTTATTCCAACCGATAGTTGCCATCATACACCTTGGATCAAGGGAGTTCCTAAGAGCCAATACTTGAGGTTGAGAAGAAACTGTACCAACCTTGAGGATTTTTCAATCCAAGCAGGGACACTTACTGATCGATTTCTGGAGAAGGGCTATGGTCAGGAAGAATTGGAGCAATGCCTGAGTCAGGTCCTTGCCATGGACAGGAAGGACTTGTTAGTTGATAAAAAGAAAGATGGGGGTGGGGAATTTTTAAATTGCGCACCCTTCATCACATCATACTCTGTTCAGCACAGGTCTATCTCCCAATTAATCCATAAACATTGGCACATAGCAACCAATGACCCTGTACTAAAGGACATCTTGCCCGTTAGGCCAAAAGTAATTTTTAGGGGTGTTCAGTCCTTGAGGAATAAAATCTCTCTCAATGTGATTGATCCCCCTATGGGGGCTAGAGGTTTTTTTGACCAACTGAAGGGGTACTACAAATGCAAGAGATGTAGAGTCTGCTCTTTGAGCACTAACAAGAAGAGGTGTGTTACTACATTTACCTCTACTGTCACGAATAAGGAATATAAAATTGTTCCATGTATAACTTGTGCGTCAACAGGAGTGGTCTATTTAGTTCAATGCCCGTGCGGCCTACAATATGTGGGCCGGACTAAAAGGTCTTTTCAGATTAGGGTAAATGAGCATATTACAAACATACTGGCTGGGTTCAGAGACCATTCGGTGTCGAACCACTATAGACTTAAACACAACCGAGATCCTGCCAATACTCTATTTCTGGGAATTGATAAATTCAAACCCCACTGGAGGGGAAGTAACCTAGTGAGGGATATATCCCAGATGGAGATGGGATGGATACATCGGTTGAAGACATATACCCCCTTTGGTTTAAATATTGACACGGATGTTAACGCTTTTATTAATAATGCATAAATGTGAACTCTCTGTGAAAGGCACCACTGGAGGTAGAGGTTTATCCTCCCTTTTTGTTTTGTTTTTTTATTTTTAATTTGTCCACTTAAGAATAAACACATAGGCATAATTCACATATGGGGTAAATAAATTACCTAATTATTTTAAAAATAATATAAATTATTTTCTTCAAATTTTTTGATTCTAAGGGGAAATGGCCAGCATATTTGAATTTTTATGAATTCCCCTTTATCACTGTTTAGGGTTCCTTTATAAAAGACCTAAATGGTCATTTCACTTATTCACACTTTTTTACACTAAGAGTAAATTCATTGGTGTGTTCACACCCATTATGGGGTTAATTATTATATTTATATTTTTTTATAAAATAAGAGAAGTTTTTTTTCTCTTGTCACTTAGTATTGTTTTTTATGTAAAATAAAAAACATAAATTTTATTATTTATTTTTTATATCAAAAGCACAGTGGCTCTTGAGTAGGGTCTCACTGATTCTCTATGCACCACACTCAGATTAGGGAGACCTTAGAATGGCGTGACTATTATTATAGTTACACATTGGGTCATATTATCCACTTATTTTTTCACTGCACATATTAATTTATTGTTCTCTGAGAGGATTGCCAATTTTGATAGGTAACTAACTATATTGGTTAATTTATTGTTCCATTGTACCTTGATACATCCTTGCAGGACTGGCTATTACCCATGGGGAAATATCAGCTTACCGCGATTGTCTATCGAATATAGCTGATTGCACGTCCTAAGCAGGGTGAGGAGATGTCTAGTGCCAGAGACATTCCCTCCCCTTTTATAATTTATGTTTTTTCTGCCTTGATCGAATCTGTAGATTCTGATCGGCGGAAAATTGGATAACTAACGGATTGAAACTGCTTAGTTTTTAATACCATTGGCCCCCTTCTTTCCTTTTTTTCTTCTTTTTTTATTGTTATTAATAAATTTTTCAGGAGGCGTTGCGCCGCGCTTCCTGGTTTGGGCAAACACCCATATTGCAAATGGCGTTTTCTGCATCCACTGAGCTGCTTTTCATATTGAGTGGCAGGTATATAAAGGTGTCTCACTGCCGAAAGCCCCACCCCCATTGAGAACGTCCCCTTGTGACGAAACGCGTTTGGGAGGCTACGCCAGTGACGTCACCACGCTCGGGAGGAGGGCTCCTGCATGCCGGCCGGCATTTTAAAACACACGCTGTTTTTAATATTGATTGCTGTAAGTACATTACTTTTTAATAAATATTTGTTACCCAGCGGTATTACACTATATGCGTCTTTTCTTTTTTATACTCCCGCTATTGGAGCGAATGATTTAGCCAAGGTCGTGTCACTATTGGTCCTGTCCTGGGACTTCTGGGATATCCAAAGGCCGTGGCTGGTCTATAGCCAACTGCTCTGATTACTTGCCATCTGGTAAGAGGCTCATTATTCTCGGTGGAGGGATCTCACGATTTGTATGATATGTCACCGGGTGATTGAAAGATCCAGTATTACAACACGAGCAACCTTTAAAGAATTACACTTATTGATTGTCATACTGGGAGCTTTGCTTATCAATATAAGGACTCTTTTCTTGGACTTTCTGTTAACCTTTCTCCTGAAGGAGAAGTTTTTTTCATTTCCACTTACTGGGCGCGGCTTTTTGTTTATTTATGTTGATTGTGTACTTCGCACGATAGCTGCTGCCTTGATATCATTGTGTTGTAGCACAGTTTTTTTGTTTCTTTCGTTGGAGATGTGCCTCCTCCTCCTCCTCCTCTCTCCTATCAGGCACCCACGTGGAGTCAGTGACCTCGTCATCCCCTCCCTCCTCATCACTGTAGAAAACCTGGCAGTATGCTGCAGCTGGGGGAACATGACTGCCAGATTGCAGACCTTCTTGGGCATCCCTTCTCTCTGGGCTAACGTTACTGCCTTCCTCTAGCTGTGTACCATCATCGGAGCCTTTAAAATGCTGCGCATCCTCCTGAAGCATGTATCCAACACTGTGGTCAAACAGTTCGGGGGACTCCTCAGGAGGACATGGTGGGGCTAGGGAAGGAGTGACTGATGCCATTGAGCAGAGGTAAGAGGCTGCATTGGCAGCTGCTTTGCCAGACAAAGTACCCTGAGCCTGGGTGAGAGAGGATGAGGACGGCTTGGTCATCCACTCTATTAAGTCTTCGGGAAATGTTGCGGATCAACACGGCCAGCTCCCGAAAAAAAGGATGAGCGTGTCCCATGGCCACCTGCTGGTGAGGATGCACCGTGTCCATGACCAGAACTGTTACCTCTAGACGCAGAGCCTGCTTGCCTCTCCTTGTTGTCCTTCCAGACATACTAATGGCCTGCAGGGAGATGTAGCTGCACAAATACTGAGAATACCTGCTGATCACTGCCTGTGGTATTAATCTGAGAACACCAGCAATTGTATTCACACAGTTTTAGGTGCACACTGTGCAGAGGACACAGTACAACACGTGAAAATATGTGCAGATCCCTGCCTGTGGTATTAATATGAGAACAACAGTAGGGTTGAGCGAACCCGAACTGTAAAGTTCGGGTTTGGTACGGACTTTGGGTTTTTCCTGAACCCGGACCCGAACCCGAATAATTGGAAAAAGTCCGGGTTCGGGTATGTTTTGGCGCGCTGCACGGCAGCCAATCGCCATTCGTGTTACTACTGTGACTGGGAACTGATCACAGCCATGCCTACTTATGGCATGGCTGTGATTGGCCAATGCAGCATGTGACCCATCATGTGACCAGTCTCTATATTAGATAGAGGCACAAAGCACAGATCGTCACTCTGCTTTACTCATGATAGGGAAAGGCTGCTGGAATCTGCTGCTTAGGGAAAGTCTTAGGTGTATCTGGCTCGTTGTCACTGTGCTTCACTTATGTGAGGGAAAGGCTGCTGAATCTGCTCAGGGACAGTGTTAGGTCTATGCTGCTCCAGAAATATCAAGAAGCACACATTATTTCTTTGATATCTGCATCATCTTATGGCATCTGGCTCGTTGTCACTGCTTCACTTATGTGAGGGAAAGGCTGCTGAATCTGCTCAGGGACAGTGTTAGGTCTATGCTGCTATGCTGCTCCAGAAATATCAAGAAGAACACTTTATTTCTTTGATATCTGCATCATCTTATGGCATCTGGCTCGTTGTCACTGCTTCACTTATGTGAGGGAAAGGCTGCTGAATCTGCTTAGGGACAGTTTTAGGTGTATGCTGCTCCAGAAATATCAACAAGCACTCTATTCCTGTGACATCTGTTGTGCTTCATATAGTTTAGGAATTTTGTTCAGCTATAGGGGCAGTTTGAAATCTATAGGTGACTCTGAATATTTCAACAGCACTGCACCTGCCACACCACCTGTGCACCTGTGATATACTGTGTTTTTGTCAAGTACATAGTCAGGGACAGGTTCCTGAAATATTTTTCCTATAGGAGCAGTCAGCACTCTATAGGTGACTGAGTATTTCAACAGCAGTACACCTGCCACACCACCTGTGCACCTGTGATATACTGTGTTTCTGTCAAGTACATAGTCAGGAAGAGGTTCCTGAAATATTTTTCCTATAGGGGCAGTCAGCACTCTATATGTGACTGAGTATTTCAACAGCAGTACACCTGCCACACCACCTGTGCACCTGTGATATACTGTGTTTCTGTCAAGAACATAGTCAGGGAAAGGTTCCTGAAATATTTTTCCTATAGGGGCAGTCAGCACTCTATAGGTGACTGAGTATTTCAACAGCACTCCACCTGCCACACCACCTGTGCACCTGTGATATACTGGGGCTGATTTACCAAGCCTTTACTCCATGACTCATGGAGTAAAAGCAGGAGTAGCAGCCGTTTGGTCATTTACTAAAGAAATACGCTGCTAGTGCAGTGTATTTCCCTAGTTACTAATGTGCTCCGTGCGCCCAGGAGAGGGTGCATTGTGCACCAGTACAGACCTGGCGCACGGCACATTGAACTGTAAATTGCGGGGGTTTGGGCAGGAGTTTATTAGGGGGGGAGGTGGGGGGATGCAGGGGAAGTGAAGTGACATGTGTTTGAAAGTGTTTGGCGGGCCGAATTGAAAGGGAAAGTGTTTTTTGAAAACAGATCCCCGTACGCTTGCACAGTGCGCCTGAACCTCGGGAGGTTCATTTGCATACTGGGAATGCGCAGAGAGAAATTTTGGCACTTCCCGTGCGCCTTGTCAGTACGCCGTGAACATCTTGGTAAATACCAAGCGGCGTACCCGTGAATGCGCTGCGTGACGCGGCGCACGGGAATCTCCGAGCTGTTTTCAGCCATGAAGGGGAACTCCGCGCCAAATTTCAAACTTGAAATCGGCGCGGGTCCCCCTTCAGGGCTACATTAGGCTCTTAGGCTTGGTCCGGAACGTGAGGGGTTAAACCCGCACCGATTCGGCGTGGGGGTCCCCCCCCAGATCCAAACCAAGCCCTCATCCCAATCACGCAGTCTGGCACGGACAGGAATGGGGGTGGGGACGAGCGAGCGCCCCCCCCTCCTGAGCCGTACCAGACCACATGCCCTCAACATGGGGGAGTGTGTGCTGTGGGGGAGGGGGGCACTGCCCCCCCACCCCACAGCACTCTTGCCCCCATGTCGATAGGGACAAGAGCCTCTTCCCGACAACCCTTGCCATTGGTTGTCGGGGTATGCGGGCGGGGCTAATCGGAATCTGCGAGCTCCCTTTAATAAGGGGGCCCCCAGATACCGGCCCCCCACCCTATGTGAATGAGTATGGGGTACATCGTACCTCTACCCATTCACATGGGGGAAAGTGTAAAGTAAAATAAAACACCACACAATAAAATATTTTATTAATCAGCTCCGGAGCCCCCCCTTTCTACTTTAGCTCTCTTACAAGGGGGGGTTTCTTCTCTCCCGATCTTCTGCCGGGACCCTGGGCTTCGGTGATTTCTGACGGGGGAGGGCGCTCTCCGGAGCCTTCCGCCGGATGCCCCCACCCCATTTAAGCTCTTTTACATTAGGGAGGGGCATCCAGACTTCGGGGTCTTCTGCCGGGGGATGGCGCCTACCCCCCGGTCTTTGCGGTGCCTTCCGCCAGGGTTCCGGTCTTCCTGGTCTTCTGCCGGGGGTGCGCCAACTCCCAGGTCTTTTCTCTTCTGTCTTCTCTGCTCCCTCTTCTGCCTGGCTCCCCCGCGGAGCCAGGGCTTTCTTCAGTCTTCTTTCTTCTCTCTTCCTTCTTCTGCCTGTCTCCTCCGGGAGCACAGGACTTGTCTGCGCTGTCTTCTTCCTTCTCTTCCATTGGATGTTGACACGACGAGGTTCCGCGCTGACATGCCGTGTCAGCGGCGGGCATGGACTT
The DNA here is from genome assembly GCF_905171775.1 of Rana temporaria. NCBI lineage: Eukaryota > Metazoa > Chordata > Amphibia > Anura > Ranidae > Rana > Rana temporaria. The sequence continues at coordinate 189,649,656 of NC_053493.1, read as the reverse complement.
ATATAGGGTAATGCCACCATGTGACCTCAACCCATGTGACATCACATTCCCTGGGCATGATGGGAATGTGATGTCACATGGGTTGAGGTCACATGGTGGCATTGCCCTATATAAGTCCATGCCCGCTGCTCAGACGGCATTCCAGCGCCGGACCTTGTCGTGTCAACATCGAATGGAAGAGAAGAGAGAGGACAGCGCAGACAAGCCCTGTGCTCCGTGGAGGAGACAGGCAGAAGCGGAAGGGATCGCAGAAGCCAGCGGGTGTCGCCCCCCGGCGGAAGACACCATACAAGCCCGGGACCCTCCCCCAAAGGCAGGAGCCTCACTGGTGAAGGGGGTCCCGGTGAATTACGGCGCTGAAGACGGGGGTGGGGTGCCAGTGCACCCCCCCCGCAGAAACCGTCGTAGAAGCCCGGGACCCTCCCCCAAAGGCAGGAGCCTCACTGGTGAAGGGGGTTCCGGCAGAAGATGGCGAAGCCCGGGGCCTAATGGGGTGGTGGTGGGGGGCCCCGGCAGAAGACCCCCGGCTGACTAATAAATTAATTTTTAAATGTGTGTGGTGTATTATTTTTTTCCATTTTTTTCCCCAGGTGAATGGGTAGGGGTACAATGTACCCCATACTCATTCACATAGGGTGGGGGGCCGGAATCTGGGGGCCCCTTTATTAAAGGGGCCTCTCAGATTCTGATAAGCCCTCCGCCCGCATACCCCGACAACCAACGGCCAGGGCTGTCGGGAAGAGGCTCTTGTCCCTATCGACATGGGGACAAGAGTGCTTTGGGGTGGGGGGGCAGTGCCCCCCTCCCCCACAGCACACACGCCCCCATGTTGAGGGCATGTGGTCTGGTACGGCTCAGGAGGGGGGGGGGCGCTCGCTCGTCCCCACCCCCATTCCTGTCTGGCCAGACTGCGTGCCTGGGATAAGGGCTTGGTTTGGATTTTGGGGGGGACCCCACGCTGTTTTTTTTGCGTGGGTTTAACCCCTTATGTTCCAGACCAAGCCTAAGAGCCTGGTATGCACCTGGAGGGAACCCACCTTATTTTTTTTTTGGGGGGGTCTGGAGTTCCCCTTCATGAACAGCGATCTGTCATTTACACATGTCAGTCCCACCCCCCCCTACAGTTAGAACACACCGAGGGAACATATTTAACCCCTCACTCGCACCTAGTGTTAACCCCTTCCCTGCCAGTGGCATTTTTATAGTAAGCAATGCATTTTTACAGCACTGATCGCTAGAAAAATGCCAATGGTTCCAAAAAAGTGTTCGATGTGTCCGCCATAATGTCGCAGTAGCGATAAAAATCGCTGATCGCCGCAATAACTAGTTAAAACAAAAAAAAGCCATATTTTGTAGACGCTATGGGCCAGATTCACAAAGGTTAGCGGATCTTTAGATCCGTGTAACCTATGTGTTTTAAGATCCGCCCTCGCAAGTTTGTGAGGAAAGTGTCAAATTCACAACACACTTACCTCCAAACTTGCGACGGCGGATCCTAACTCCCCCAGCGGAATTCAAATTCCGCGGCTAGGGGAGTGTCATATTTAAATCAGGCGCGCTCCCGCGCCGATTTAAATACGCATGCGTCGTCCGGGGAATTTCCCGGCGTGCATTGCTCCCACTGACGTCAATAGGACGTCAGTGGTTGCGACGTGAGCGGGACTTGCGACGCGCGTGTTCGTGAATCGGCGTACGCAAACGACGTAGGAAATTTCAAAATCGACGCGGGAACGACGGCCATACTTAACAATACTTACCCCTGCTTTTAGCAGGGGTAAGTATACGACGGGTACCGCGCTACGGAAACGACGTAAGAACACAGCGTCGGGTCCGCGTACGTTCGTGAATTTCGCGTATCTCGCTGATTTACATATTATTCAGTGTAAATCAGCGGGAACGCCCCCGGCGCCATTTGTAAATAAAAAAAAAGATCCGACAGTGTAACACAGTGTGACACTGTCGGATCTCAGCCCTATCTATGCGTATCTGATTCTATGAATCAGGTGCATAGATAGGACCAGTAAAAATCCGAGATACGATGGTGTATCTGAGATACTCCATCGTATTTCTTCTGTGAATCTGGCCCCATAACTTTTGCCAAAACCAAACACTAAACGCTATTTGCGATTTTTTGGAACCAAAAAGATGTAGAATACGTATCGGCCTAAACTGAGGTTTTTTTTATTTTTTAGAATATATATTTTTGGGGATATTTATTATAGCAAAAAGTAAAAATAATTTTTACATATGTGGGCGGGACTTACGCAAGTCCCGCCCACATATATAAACATTGTTCAAACCACACATGTGAGGTATTGACGCGTGCGTTAGAGCGAGAGCAATACTTTTACAACTAGACCTTCTTTGTAACTATAAACTGGTAACCTGGAAAAAAAAGAAAAAGGTCGCCTATGGGGATATTCACGGAATTAATTTTGGCCCCATTGCAGGAGTGTTTCCAATAGTAAAGCGTGACATGTAAGGTATCTATTTACTCGGTGTAACATCATCTTTCACATTATTCCCAAAAATTGGGCTAACTTTTGTGTTTTGTTAATTTTTAACCACTTGAGCCCTGGACCATATTGCTGGTCAATGACCGGGCCAGGCTGGAAAGCATGAGATCAGGGGGAAAAAAAAAAAAACTCTCATGCCATTGCAGCTTGGTTCCTACATGTGTGATGAACTGAGTCTGCTCAAACACTTAGAAAAAATCCTTTCTTTTTAAAAGGTGAAAATCTCTTGGATGGTCATAGAGCGTGGGTTGGGTTAATTAACCAGGTGTAAGCTCACCCACACTAGAGACTGCAATTTGTTCATGTGATTTCAATTGCTTCATTACTAGCACATGTTATAAAAACCGTGCATCGATCAGTCCTCAGCTGCCCTCATAGGGGCAGGCAGAAATGCTGTTGTGGAACACAAATGTGGTTTGTTGCATGGGTTTTTATTTTGCCAATGGTTTTTGTTTATTTTTAAATGATGTTCACTTTGATGTATTTGTCTCTGCTGCCTTATTTTATGAAAAAATTGTGAAGATGTTGCGACTTTAAATCTGTTAATTTTGAGTTTTGAAATGTATTTTTGTTTGTGTGTGTTTGTTTTTTTTTCTTTCCTTGTTTTGTTGACCAATAAAAATTACTTTAAAATTTTGAAGTTTGTTTTTTGTTACTTTTTCATGCAACATATTTTGACAGCTGCAGCTGAACTAGGTTAGGGCCTAACAAATTAGGTGTGATTTTTGTCTAAGCTTCTTTCCTGGTGTGTAATCATGAAATGTTTGCCATGTTTATTCCCCATGACTTTAAAGACAAAAACTGGTAAGCATTTTCTTTTAACTGTAGTGGTCCTCAGCCCTCAAGTACCCCCGACAGGACATGTTTTGTGGATTTCTCTTATCAAGAATTGCTGTCCAGACTGTCTTTTAAAGCACATGTGCAAGATGAAGGAAAACCTGCAAACATGGCCTGGGGGGGGGGGGGGGGTTGCTATTGGTGGACAGGCTTGAAGTGCTGATTTACAGCACTGTGCTTAAATCTAGGGCAAGGCAATCCTATTCTAATTGTGGGTGTTTGAGGGAAGCCAAGTGAGTGTTAGAACCCCTGCTTGTGTTTTTTTTTTTTTTTTTGTGTTGAGCTTTGTGTCCCTTTTCTTAAAATTGGCTTCACTTCCTGTCACACAGCTGAACAGGAAGTGAGGTTAAAACCCTACCAGTGTCTTTTCTTGGGGACACAGGTCAATCTAACTAGTGTCCCCATTAAGCAAATTGCACTCCAGCACTGCTGTGTACACCCCAAATCATGGGTCTTCAAACTACGGCCCTCCAGTTGTTCAGGAACTACAATTCCCATCATGCCTAGTCATGTCTGTGAATGTCAGTGCATTACAAGGCATCATGGGATGTGTAGTTCTACAACAGCTGGAGGGCCGTAGTTTGAGGATCCCTGCCCCAAATGATTATTTAGTTTGGGGTTTAGTAAAGGCAAAGCCACTCTGCAGTACAAGCATAGTTGCTGAAAATCAGAGAGGAAGCACTGATGGTTTTAACATCCAATCCTGTAGAAGCAAAGTTGTTTTGTTTTCTTCCTTGCTTTGCACTTGTAGGAGTGGATTTGCCTTTAGTAAATGGACCCCAAAGTCCAAGATCCCTAATAATTTGGGGTGTACACAGCAAAATACTAGAGTGCAATTTACATAATGTGAAACTATTTAGATTGATCTCTGTGTCCCCAAGAAAAGATTAGTAAGGTTTTACCCTCACTTCCTGTTTGGCTATGTGATAGGAAGTGAATGAATTTGAATTAGAAAGGGTGAAGACACCTCACAAATGTTGTCACTATCAGGGGTGCAGACATCCCCAAAAATGAGCAGATAATACTTATTTGCAAATTAATAATTTTTTAGTTAACATTGGGTGGGGTGCTCTAACACACACATTCATACATATTAGCCACGCTGTATCCTGGCCTATTGGCATGGTTATATTTTCTTAGGCCTCTCAATAAAACTTTATGAAATTTGTGCTTAAACTAGAACTATAATCAACACTTTTTATTTTCTTTAATTTTGGATAGAGTGAGGGAGGGTTATAGGCCCTGTCAGTTTATTTTGTATTATCTGTGTCCAATTGGGGAGATTTGCCTTCACTTCCTGCCCCATAGCCAAACAGGAAGTGAGAGAAAAACTATGCAAATTAACCACTTCCCGCCCAGCCTATGGCCGATTTACGTCAGTCTGACACCCTGCATCTCCGATCTCGGTAAAGAGTCTCTCACGGAGACGGAGACTCTTTACCACGTGATCAGCCGTGTCCAATCACGGCTGATCACGATGTAAACAGGAAGAGCCATCGATGGCTCTTCCTCACTCGCGTCTGACAGACGCGAGTATAGGAGAGCCGATCGGCGGCTCTCCTGACAGGGGGCGTTCGCGCTGATTGTTTATCAGCGCAGCCCCCCCTCGGATGACCACACTGGACCACCAGGGATGCCCACCCTGGACCACCAGGGTGGGCAAAAAAAAATAAAAATATGGAAAAAAAAAACAAAAAGCATTAAAAAAAAAGAAAAACGATGCCAATCAGTGCCCACAAATGGGCACTGACTGGCAACCTGGGAAAATCAGTGCCACCCCACAGTGTCCATCAGTGCCACCCCACAGTGTCCATCAGTGCCACCCCACAGTGCCCATCCATGCACAGTGCCCACCTATCAGTGCCCACCTGTGCCACCCATAAGTATCCATCAGTGCCACCCATAAGTGCCGCCCATGAGTGCCCATATGTGCCGCCCATGAGTGCCCATCAGTGCCGCCTATGAGTGCCCATCAGTGCCGCATACCAGCGCCGCCAATCAATGCCACCTCATCTGTGCCCGTCAGTACTACCTCATCGATGTCCATCAGTGCCATCTCATCGGTGCCCATCAGTGCCGCCATATCAGTGCCCGTAATTGAAAGAGAAAAACGTATTTACAAAAAAATTAACAGACAAAAATAAAAACGTTTTTTTTTTTCAAAATTTGCAGTCTTTTTTTAGTTGTTGCGCAAAAAAAAATCGCAGAGGTGATCAAATACCAACAAAAGAAAGCTCTATTTGTGGGGGAAAAAGGACGCCAATTTTGTTTGGGTACAGTGTTGTATGACCGCGCAATTGCCATTCAAAGTGCGACAGTGCTGAAAGCTGAAAATTGGCTTGGGCGGGAAGGTGCATAAGTAGCTGGTATGGAAGTGGTTAAGGGAATCCAGTGCCCCCCTCCCCCCCAGAACTAGTGTGTGGGTCCCCTGAAAATTACTGGGCGGGTCATACAAAAACAGGGTGTGACCTTGACAGGAAGGGGTGGGTCATTTTTCTATTAGGAGGTGCAGATATATAGTCAGGCCTAGGGCAGAACAAAACCTAAATATACTACTGCATATTAGGGCTTATTTAGACCGGATCCGATTTACAGCGTGTTTTTATATTGTGGGAGGAAACCCACGCAGGCACAGGGAGAACATGCAAACTCCATGCAGATGGTGTCACGGGCTGGATTCGAACCAGCGACCGCAAATACCGTTGGAAATCAAATAAAAAATTACTGCCACTTTATTCCCTAGGGTGTCTGCTAAAAAATTATATATAATGTTTGGGGGTCCTGATTAATTTCCCAGGAACAAAATATAATTTTTACATGAAGGAGAGAAGTGCCAGAATAGGCGCGGTATGGAAGTGGTTAAAGTGAAATAATAAAAGTGAAATATTCCTTTAAATTTCATACAGGGGGGGAGGGGGTTTACACGCATGTTTCCCGTGCTTAGAACTGTCCCTGTACAAGATGTCATTTCTGAAGTGAAACAAAAAAAAGGAAGTTTAAAGTACTCATGGCTATAAAGAATACAGTCATTGCTCATTAAAAATAATAATAAAAAAAATAAAAAAATGGGGGTCCCTCCAAATTAAATTACCAGGCCCTTCAGGTCTGGAATGGATATTAAGGGGAACCCCGCCGTAAAACCCCCCAAAAAAATGGCGTGGGGTCCCCCCAAATATCCATACCAGACCCTTCAGGTCTAGTGTGGATTTTAAGGGGAACTCCACCCCAAATTGAAAAAAAATGGCGTGGAGTCCCCCTAAAAATCCACACCAGACCCTTATCCGAGCACGTTGACCTGGCCGGCCGCAGAAAAGAGGGGGGGACAGAGTGCGGCCCCCCCCTCTCCTGAACCGCACCAGGCCACATGCCCTCAACATGGGGAGGATGTCCCCATGTTGATGGGGACAAGGGCCTCATCCCCACAACCCTTGCCTGGTGGTTGTGGGGGTCTGCGGGCGGGGGGCTTACCAGAATCTGGAAGACCCCTTTAACAAAGGGGACCCCCAGATCCTGCCCCCCCCTATGTGAAATGGTAATGGGGTACATTGTACCTCTACCATTTCACCCCCAAAAAATGTCAAAAGTGTTAAAAATGACAGTAGTCGGTTTTTGACAAATCTTTTAATAAAATCTTCTTTTCTTCTTTCCTTCGGGTTTCTTCCGCTGCTTCTTTCTTGGGTCTTCTCGTCCACATCTTGCCCGACGTGTTCTTCTATCTTCTCCGTCCGTCCTTCAGCCTTCTGGTCCCGCATCTTGCCCGTTGTCTTCTCCTGTCTTCTTCTCCGTCCGTCCGCCAGCCTTCTCGTCCACATCTTTTTCTTCCCCGGACCCAGCGTTTGAATTTGATTTGGCCGCCGTGTTCCCGCTCCTGGGACCCGCCCCCTCTGACGCCACAAGTAAACTCCTTAGAAGGTCATGTGCGTCAGAGGGGGGCGGGGTCACATGAGTGTGACATGACGGGAACTTCAATTGGAAGCGGCTGCATCTTCTTCTCCGGGCGGCGCGATTGAAATTGAATTCCCCCGCTGTGTGACGCTCTGTGACCCCGCCCCCCTCTGACGCACATGACCTTCTAAGGAGTTTACTTGTGGCGTCAGAGGGGGTCGGGTCCCAGGAGCGCAACACGGCGGCCAAATCAAATTCAAACGCTGGGTCCGGGGAAGAAAAAGATGTGGACGAGAAGGCTGGCGGACGGACGGAGAAGAAGACCGGAGAAGACACAAGATGCGGACGAGGAGGCTGGCGGACGGACGGAGAAGAAGACAGGAGAAGACAACGGGCAAGATGCGGGACCAGAAGGCTGAAGGACGGACGGAGAAGATAGAAGAACACGTCGGGCAAGATGTGGACGAGAAGACCCAAGAAAGAAGCAGCGGAAGAAACCCGAAGGAAAGAAGAAAAGAAGATTTTATTAAAAGATTTGTCAAAAACCGGCTACTGTCATTTTTAACACTTTTGACATTTTTTTGGGGGTGAAATGGTAGAGGTACAATGTACCCCATTACCATTTCACATAGGGGGGGGGGCAGGATCTGGGGGTCCCCTTTGTTAAAGGGGTCTTCCAAATTCTGATAAGCCCCCCGCCCGCAGACCCCCACAACCACCGGGCAAGGGTTGTGGGGATGAGGCCCTTGTCCCCATCAACATGGGGACATCCTCCCCATGTTGAGGGCATGTGGCCTGGTGCGGTTCAGGAGAGGGGGGGCCGCACTCTGTCCCCCCCTCTTTTCTGCGGCCGGCCAGGTCAACGTGCTCGGATAAGGGTCTGGTGTGGATTTTTAGGGGGACTCCACGCCATTTATTTTTTAATTTGGGGTGGAGTTCCCCTTAAAATCCACACCAGACCTGAAGGGCCTGGAATGGATATTTGCCGGGAACCGCACGTCTTTTTTTTTTGTTTTTTACGGCGGGGTTCCCCTTAATATCCATTCCAGACCTGAAGGGCCTGGTAATTTAATTTGGGGGAACCCCTACACATTTTTTGTTTTTGTTTTATGAATGAATCCCTTTAGAATTGTCAGAGCCGACAATTCATTATAGCCGCGTGTGAATTTTTAAATGACTTTTTTCCTTCTGAATGTCACTTTGTGCAGGGGCAGTTCTAAGTGCGGGAAAAATGCGCTATTTCACATGCTGACATTACACCCCCCCTAGGTACGAAATTTAAAGGAATATTTCACTTTTATTGTTTCACTTTAAGAATTATTAATTTCACTGCTCCCGAAAAAACGGCCGTTTTAAAAAGTAAAAAAAGCATTGATACATGTTCCCTGGGACAGGACTGAGGTCCCCAAACACTTTTTAGGACAAAACTTGCAGATTAGCCTTTAAAATGAACACTTTTGATTTCTCCCATAGACTTCTATAGGGAGTTTGGCGCGGCTTTACATATTACTTTCAATGCGCCGGCTGCTACGCTGGTTCATGCGCCTAATTAAGCCTCCACCCGGCGCACTAATTAAGGCATGAACCAGCGCAGCGCACAGAGCATAGTAAATCAGCCCCACTGTGTTTCTGTCAAGTACATAGTCAGGGACAGGTTCCTGAAATATTTTTCCTATAGGGGCAGTCAGCACTCTATAGGTGACTGAGTATTTCAACAGCAGTACACCTGCCACACCACCTGTGCACCTGTGATATACTGTGTTTCTGTCAAGTACATAGTCAGGGAGAGGTTCCTGAAATATTTTTCCTATAGGGGCAGTCAGCACTCTATAGGTGACTGAGTATTTCAACAGCACTACACCTGCCACACCACCTGTGCACCTATGATATACTGTGTTTCTGTCAAGTACATAGTCAGGGAGAGGTTCCTGAAATATTTTTCATATAATGGCAGTCAGCACTCTATAGGTGACTGAGTATTTCAACAGCAGTACACCTGCCACACCACCTGTGCACCTGTGATATACTGTGTTTCTGTCAAGTACATAGTCAGGGAGAGGTTCCTGAAATAGTTTTCCTATAGGGGCAGTCAGCACTCTATAGGTGACTGAGTATTTCAACAGCACTACACCTGCCACACCACCCGTGCACCTGTGATATACTGTGTTTCTGTCAAGTACATAGTCAGGGAGAGGTTCCTGAAATATTTTTCCTATAGGGGCAGTCAGCACTCTATAGGTGACTGAGTATTTAAACATCAGTACACCTGCCACACCACCTGTGCACCTGTGATATACTGTGTTTCTGTCAAGTACATACAGTAGTCAGGGAGAGGTTCCTGAAATATTTTTCCTATAGGGGCAGTCAGCACTCTAAAGGTGACTGAGTATTTCAACAGCAGTACACCTGCCACACCACCTGTGCACCTGTGATATACTGTGTTTCTGTCAAGTACATAGTCAGGAAGAGGTTCCTGAAATATTTTTCCTATAGAGGCAGTCAGCACTCTATAGGTGACTGAGTATTTCAACAGCAGTACACCTGCCACACCACCTGTGCACCTGTGATATACTGTGTTTCTGTCAAGTACATAGTCAGGGAGAGGTTCCTGAAATATGTTTCCTATAGGGGCAGTCAGCACTCTATAGGTGACTGAGTATTTCAACAGCAGTACACCTGCCACACCACCTGTGCACCTGTGATATACTGTGTTTCTGTCAAGTACATAGTCAGGGAGAGGTTCCTGAAATATTTTTCCTATAGGGGCAGTCAGCACTCTATAGGTGACTGAGTATTTCAACAGCACTACACCTGCCACACCACCTGTGCACCTGTGATATACTGTATTTTTGTCAAGTACATAGTCAGGGACAGGTTCCTGAAATATTTTTCCTATAGGGGCAGTCAGCAATCTATAGGTGACTCTGTATATTTCAACAGCACTGCACCTGTCACATGTGATATACTGTCTGTGCAGTACATTGTTTAGGGCTGGGTTCCTGCTTCTTGCTATAGGTGGAGAAATATATAGGTGAATCTCTGCCTATTTCACCAGCTTACACTTTTTTGTATTTAACATTTCTCAAAATTAGGGCAAGACCCTAAATTTGAGAAATATATAGGTGAATCTCTGCCCATTTCACCAGCACTCCACCTGTCCCCTGTGATATACTGTCTGTGCAGTACATTGTTTAGTGCTGGCTTCCTGCTTATTGCTATAGGTAGAGAAATATATAGGTGAATCTCTGCCTATTTCACCATCTTACACTATTTTTGTATTTAAAACTTCTCAAAATTAGGGCAAGACCCTAAATTTGAGAAATATGAGGAAAATGTCAAATAAGGGAGTTACAGGGAGAGGACGTGGTCGATCTGTGCCAGCTACAAGCAGAAGTGAAACACCTACTGTTTGAGGGGAATACCTTAAAATCATTCTCAGATTTAACAAGGGAATTTAATATTCCCAATAAAACATTCTACAAATATCTGCAGGTCCGCCATGCTATTCAAGCACAATTTAGTTCTAAAACAATTGTATGGACCCAGATCCCCATCCTTCTCAAAGTAATCAGGGCAAGTACCACCAAGGGCTTAATAACAGCAACATATAACAGCTTGAGTACTAGTGCGATAAGCAGAGCGGGCCCGGCTAAGAGTAAAGCAGCGTGGGAAAGCGATCTGGGAACAATATCATCTGAACAGTGGGAGAGAATTCTGCATCAATGCGCCTGTGTTTCAATCGCCCCAGCGCAAAGACTGTCCCATTTGTTTTTATTGCATAGGGTATATCATACCCCGCATAAAATGTTTAAACTGGGGTGGAGACAAAACAACGAATGCCCGAGATGCAAAGATAAAGGGGATCTAATTCACATGGTCTGGAAGTGCCCCAAACTTTACGACTATTGGGTAGAAATAATAGAGAGGATAAACGAGGTATTTGTAACATCCCTCGATCCAGTGGCCAGGATCTGTCTTCTGGGATGTAAAGAAGATATAAGGGCACCTCAGGGCAGCATGGAAGCTATATTGAGGTGCCTTTTCCAGGCACGAAAAACGATAGCCCAAAAATGGCAGGCGCAGACCCCCCCCCTCGGTAGATAACTGGTTAGCAACTATGAACCTAACAATTTCAAATGAGAGAGTATATTTTACTAGACAGGGGAACTATGGGAAATTCACTAGCATATGGGGGCCGTGGCAGAGGGCGGTGTGGAACACATGACGATGGCACTTGAGGAAGTGACTCCAGGGTAACACGCCCTCCCTCTCCCGTTGGAAGTGGCTGTCACCTATTGCGGCGGGAGTGGGGTTGATGGGTGCTCTAATGGGGATCGGCGTTATAGGGCATGTGACCACAATCATCGACACAAGAGACAAGGGTAGAGGACAGCCACCCCCTCTCTTCTGTTCTCGCCTGTCCGCTCAGTGGATTAAATAATGGGGTAGTACGCTCCCTTAGGTAGTTGGGGGGAGGGTGGGGGGGAGGGGGGAGATTGGATATAGGGTTAGAAGACTTAGAAGATATCAGGTACATCTGATTATACAGGCTAAGAATATGCCTAGTACTGATTGTAGTATGTTGTTTTCCCTTTCTTTTCCCTGTGTGTATAATGCTAGATGATTACCTGTTAAAATAATTGTCTGATGTATAAGTCATCTTAAAATCAAATAAAAATAAATTAATTAAAAAAACAAGTGAAACACCTTTCTCAGGTGCGAGTAGCCGACAGAGCCTGCAGCGGTATTTGGTCGGGCCTAATCCAGCTCTACGAATGTTGAGGCCAGGAGCAGATTAGGCGGTAGTAGATTGGGTTGCTGACAGTGCCTCCAGTTCCTTCACATTGTTTTCCAACCAGTCTTGTGCTGAAAGCTCAGAGTTGGCGCCTGCAGCCGATGTCCACCATCAGTCTTTCACCTCATAGAAGAAAATGTTACTGATCTGATCTAATTATCCAGAGGGTTTAATCTCTGGAAATGTGAGCTGTGACTTGATAGAATACACCCTCAACCATAAGTGGAATATGTATATCAGGGCCACAATGTGCCCAATCTTAAATGTGAGTAACCTAAATACAAACAATCTGTGAAAATATATAAATGAAATTTAAATCATGCATATGTGACACAGTTTTTGAATCACAAATATAAATTGGTGTATCGGCATACACATCAATCAATATACCACAGTGCTCCTGTGAAAGAGTGGCTATCGTTGCTGCTACAAGGGGTCCTTGCGTGCTAATGTGCTTCACCCTCTATGTGTGTGTCCAGGCAGCCTCTACGCGCTTCGCTATTTGCGTCGTCAGGAGAGCTGTGGACACTACACATGCGGAGAAAAGCGGGGCATGCACACCTCCTAGGACGCCATTTAAATGCTGGTCAGCGGCTTTTAACGGTTGACACTGCCAAAGACACTCAGTGCCGAGGCACTTTATATTGTAAGTGTTATTTTTTACCTTTTTTAAATAAATATATTTTTAACATACTACACCATGATGAGCCCCTTGTCTTTGAGGATTTAAGGATACCTTGTAAAAGGAAAAAGGAGGTAACACCCACTGACGGATAAAGAAAAGACACCACCTTGGAGCCTATTAATATCTGGGGTCTGGTGAGTGTTGATTTTAACCATTGGTGATGGTGGCACATTTTTATTGGGTGGAAGAGATAGCGGCGCTTGTCTGTATACAGCACCACCAACATTGAACCTTTTGTTTGCTGGAACTTACTGTATAGGAGCAAGATTGCTTGTCATTGGACTATTTTCAGTGCAGCTAGCACATTGCACTTTTTATTGGTTGTTTGATAACTATATATATAAATAATGTATATATATATATATATTTTTTTTTGCTATATATAATTTTTTGGGGATTACCTGTTTCCAATACCAGTTATTGGACAATTCACGGTGCAGTTGGCACATTGCACATTGTGTGTTTTATATAGTATACTTTTTCCTGTATTGTTTTCATTATTTAGCCGGCTAGTAGCAGCAACGATAGCCACTCTTTCACAGGAGCACTGTGGCATATTGATTGATGTGTATGCCGATACACCAATTTATATTTGTGATTCAAAAACTGTGTCACATATGCATGATTTAAATTTAATTTATATATTTTCACAGATTGTTTGTATTTAGGTTACTCACATTTAAGATTGGGCACATTGTGGCCCTGATATACATATTCCACTTATGGTTGAGTGTGTATTCTATCAAGTCACAGCTCACATTTTCAGAGATTAAACCCTCTGGATAATTAGATCAGCGCAGTAAAAATTTTTCCTATGCACTATTAACCCCTACCAAGGGCACACAGTACAGCAGCAGATCACAGTTTATATTCATATTCATTTTATTTTCTTTTGCGCCAGTGACACTCACAACCAAATTCATGATAACTCTGTGTTAGCGAGTCTGTTAGTGTCTTTGGTCAGTTTATCGATTAGGGGCAGGTAGTTGGCGTTCGCAAGCTTGCTCAGATCTGCCAGTATCCTAATTCCCAAATAGGAGATGGTGGATTTGCTCCAAGTGTATGGGGAAAGTTTTCTGGAGATGGGCCTTTGTAGAAGGTGAAATGCCTAGGTCAAGAAAAATTGACTTTGAGAAGTTCACCTTGTAATAGGAGATGTCACTAAATGCTGCAAGGGTGTCGTGGGCATGCACGAGGGAGATCAAGGGGGAAGAAAGAAAAATAATTATGTCGTCAGCAAAGAGATTAATAGTATGAGACCTGCCTTGGATAGGGAAACCCTTGATATCCGGATGGGACCTGATCCTCTCCGCCAGGGGTTCTATCAGGAGATTAAAAATTGAGGGGGACAAGGGGCAGCCCTGTCTTGTGCCATTAGAAATGGTGAAAGGATCCGACAACAGATTGGATGTATATACCTGAGCACAAGGGGAAGAATACAAAGCAAGTATTGCCGAAAGGATGGGCCCCGCAAAGCCAAATCTCTGCAAAGCATACCTCATGTATCCCCAATGTATCCTGTCGAACACCTTCTCCGCGTCCAAGGACAATAGCAGAGAAGGCGTCCGACAGGATCTAGCACACTGCACAACCCCAAGCACCCTCCTAGTTGCATCTGACGCCTGCCTCCCCGGATTAAAACCAGACTGGTCCGAGCTGATAAGAGTCGGGAGGACAGGCAGAAGTCTATGGGCCAGGATCTTTGCATATAATTTAACATCGGTATTGAGCAAAGATATGGGACTGAAGTTGGCCGGGGCGGTAGGCTCTTTCCCTGGTTTAGGGATTGTTACCACATAGGCCTTAAGCATTTCAGAGGGGAACGAGGCCGAGGACACAGCTTTGGTAAACACAGCCTGTAGGGTAGGTGTTAAACTATCCTGAAGGGCTCTATAATAATCACCTGGCAGTCCGTCCGGTCCCGGGGATTTACCCAGCGGAAGAGTTTTAATGGCCTTCCTAATCTCAGACTCCTCGATGGGTGCATTTAAAGACTTGAGTTGGTCTCCCGAAAGGGAGGGGAGATTGATCTTGGCAAAAAAGGTCTGAATGTCATCCTCTGAGGGATGGGGTGTATTGGGATCAGTGTTGAGGTTATATAAAGAGGAGTAATACTCTGCAAAAGAATTTGCTATTTTTTTTTGGGATTAACGATTTTAGAATTATTGGATGGATGGAGAAGAAACGGGATTTTAGATTTAATCCTAGCGGCTTTAAGCCTCTGGGCCAGGAATTTACCTGCTCGGTTACCCGAGGAATAATGGGTCAATTTTAGGTTCTGAAGATGCTTGTCGTATCGGTGGATAAGCAGGAGTCTGAGATCAGAGCGGCGTTGGGAAAGTTGTTGCGCTAGTTGATCAGTAGCCCTGAGCTTGTTTTGGGCTTCTAGGGTTTTGATGTCATTAAGAAGGTTGTCTACTTTCTGTGTCCTCAGCCGTTTCTCCCTCGCACAGATTTGCAAAATAATTCCTCTAACAAATGCCTTATGGGCACACCATAGCATCGCAGGATCCGAAACTGAACCTGTATTCTCAACAAAGAAGTGAGATAAACTCTTGGTTAGCAGATTTACATGGGATGGTGACTGGAAAACACGGGAGTTAGCCCTCCACACATATGCAGGACTAGGGGTGTGCCCCTCCACCACCGTAATCGAGACAGGGGCGTGATCCGACCATGAAATGTCGTGGATGGTGGAGGAGGACACCGCCTGCAGGAGCATTTTATCTACCAAAATGAGATCAATCCTAGAGTAGGAATTGTGCCTCGCAGAGTGGAAAGTATAATCACGCTCATTAGCGTGCTGGCACCTCCAACCATCAAAAATGTCTTCGGCATGGATCAAACTCTGGAGCTGGGGCGGAGGATGCCTTACTTTAGATGAGGAGTCCAAAGTGTGATCTACTGTCAGATTGTGATCTCCACACACCACCAAAGACCCCCGTCTAAGGGCAGCCACCCTACCATAAAGTCTCTTCAAAAAGCGAAATTGGTGGGAGTTCGGAGCATACAGGTTGACCAAAGTGAAGGGTTTGTTGTTGAGTTCCACAAGCAAGATAAGATACCGCCCTTCAGGATCAGCATGGGTTTCTACAACTTGAAGGCAACTGTGTCTTTAACTGCGATCAGGACCCCTTTTTGTTTAGTGGAGGCCGAAGCCAGGAAAATATGTGGAAAGTTTCTGTGTTGAAAGCGTGGAGGCTCAAGAGCCAGAAAGTGCGTCTCCTGGATGCAAAGAACGTCAGCCTGGAGTTTGAGCGCCTCCCTCCAGACCGAGGCATGTTTGGCCGGGTGGTTGAGGCCGTTGACATTGAAAGACACTATTTTAAGCGCCATGGTCACAGTGTGGGTGTGGGTGATAACAGTACCTTGTTCTCAATGATGCAGAAAGTTCCAGGCTTGCGGGACCGTAGGCAGGCAGGGAGGCATCGAACGGCCCAGTCCAGAGATGCGCAGAAAGGACGACATCATCGCAGAGCAGACCAATCCAGGGGGAGGGAGGGTGGGTAGGGAACAAAAACAAAATCAGAAAAAAAGAGAAGAAAAATAGACAATGCAATAAAAATAAGACTTGTCCAATCAAGAACCAGAGGGTAGGGTTTCTACCTATAACTAAAGGGGTAAACAAAACGTGCGTAGAAGTACACCAGGTCAAGGCGGGAACCTTGAGATTCTAAAAGAGCTATTCTTAAAGGCAGTCCATGAGCTGCTTTTTTTGCCACTTTTCTTCTTAGCCACCGTTTGCCATTCAAATTGAGCCCTGAGTTTCTCCGGAGGTGAGGAGCCTGCTTGCGCTTGTTCTGGGAGTATATCCATAGCTCTGAGCAGTGCAAGGCCCTCATCAATATTTGTCACTACAGAGTTTTTCCCGTCATGCATGATAGTGAGTTTAACCGGGAAACCCCAGCGGTATGGGATGTTATGGTTCTGCAAGGCTTTGGTCACTGGGATGATGGATTTACGCTTTTGCATCATAAATTGAGACAAGTCCGCAAAGAGTTGGATGCGCGCAAATTGCTCTGGGAGTTGCTGCGTCTTGCGGAATGTCATCATGAGCTGATCCTTCACATGATAAAAATGCACACGCATTAAAACATCACGGGGTATATTATCAGATAGGTGGGCTGGCTTAGGGAGTCTATGAATGTGGTCTATCTGCAATTCGGACTCCGGAACAGAGGGGAGGATTTGTTGAATTAGTATTGGTGTAGTTGTGCTGGGAGTACCGTCTCAGGGACCCCCTTGACCTTCACATTGTTCCTCCTTGACCTGTCCTCAAGGTCAGCTACCTTTGCCCTAAGCCAGGCCAGTTCCTCTGAGTGGTCAGAGTGAGCATCAATCAGGGTATTATGTGAGCTAGCGAACTCACCCATTTTCTCCTCAACATGCGTGACCCGTTCCCCCATCTCCCCTATTTCAGATTTGAAGTTACGCATGCAGTGCATCATATCAGTATGCATGGAGCTGCGCAGGGAGACCAGCATATCCTTCAGAGTAGTATCCAAATCTGCCTTACCTGACGTGGGGAAACAGTGAACGGATCTATGAGCTCCCTCGTGTCCTCCATGGATTCCTGCCCAGGGCCTAGTTTCCTGGCATCTTCCTCTAAGCGGGGCCTAGATTTAGCAGGGCTTCTGGAGAGAGGAGTGGATGCAGCCGGAGATCACTGTGACAAGCCTGACTGATCTCCTGGGCTGGATGCCGCAGAGTGTGAGTCGCGTGAGGAGGACGGGGAGACGACTCCTGCTCCGGCGCCATCTTGGCTAAGGCTGCGGCCCTTAGGTGGGTAGAACTCCTCCAGTTTCCACGGCGCCGTCGCATCCTTTTGTTTGCGGGTCATACCGCTAGTGTCCCGGGACTGATATGCAGAGGATCTGGGTGTTTACGGGCGGCAGATATGCCTCTAGTGCCGGCGGTTCCCTAGCCTGGAGCGGAGCTGTGGATTCACACATCCATGCAGCTTTGCGTGGTAGCCACGCCCCCAACTTCCCAACTTTCTTTAATGTGACATGTCACTGTCGTCAGCGCCCCCCGCTTCACATTTTTAAAGTGCCATGTCATTTTGCTTAGGGCCCCAGGGAGGTCAGGATCCGCACTATGTGTTGGTCACAAGAACAACCTAGTTAGCGTGTCACACAGAGGTGATCCAGTGTATACTTGTTGTTTTTCCATGTAGGAAACTTGTCCAAAGATAGAGAAATGCAGCAGCTTTGGTAATGGATAAAAGCCTGTGTTAAGCTTAGAAGGATTGTAAAAGCAGACAATTGTACCACACTTTTTAAAAAGAATAATTGATATTCCTCTTTCAGGCCTCTAATCTTTTTAATTAATCTATCCCTTTTTTTATAATCTCATAGGCTGCAATCAAGCTGCAGAAGTGGAGCCGACCAACCCCACACAGTGCCAAGCCCCACCCTCGCCGGATGTGCAGGAAGTGCAAAATGCCACCACATCAGGTCAGTGTCATACAGCAAAGCTTCAGGTAATACATGTAGGCCTGCATAATTTTAATACATGTTTTTTTCCCAAATTTCAGGTGTACGAGCTGTTGGTGGCGGCTTAGACACCTATAGTGCCCAGGTGCTAATTGGGGAGATAATGTCCTGCAGGGCACAAATAGAGGACACAAACATCGCCCTCGAGAAGATCATAAAGAACAACAGAAAGGTGGACCAAAACCTCAAGAATCTTTTTGATGTTCTGGGGAGGGTTTTAACAAAAAAATAGATGTAGACAAGTATTTAAAAGCAAAAATATAGTTATTAAAAAAAATCTATATATATAAAACTTAACGTGTGTGTGTGTATGTATGTTCCAGCATCACGTCCAAACGGCTAAAGATATTAACATGAAACTTGGCACACATGTTACTTATATGTCAGCAACAAACATAGGATAGGTGGTTTAACCCTTACCCACCCCCATTTGCCATGGTCGGGGTTTTTCTTTAAAGTCCCATTCAACTCTATGGGAAATACATGTTACTTCGGGGTTTTCCTTTAAAGTCCCATTCAACTCTATGGGAAATACATGTTACTTCATAACTTCCAAACGGCTGTAGATATTTCGATAACACTTGGTCACATGTTACTTATATGTCCACTTAAACTATAGGATAGTTAATTTATCCCTTAACTACCCCCATTTGTGAGGGTCGGGGTTTTTGTTTAAAGTCCCATGCAAATCAATGGGAAATGTATGTTCCCACATAACTTCTGTACGCCTGGCGATATTTCAATAATACCTGGTACACATATTACTTATATGCCAAAAAAAAATATATGACAGTTAAATTAACCGTTACCTACACCCTTATATAAAATATGGGTATATTTATATTACTATGATTTTCCTCCCCAAAAGGTTAAGATAGGAAGACCGGGCAGCGCCGGATATTCAGCTAGTAATAAAATAAATAAGAAGGCCAGTATGGTGGCCTGAGTTTATGGGAGGAGCCCGGAGGGTATTTAAGCAGCCCACTCACACATGCTCTTTGTCGTTTCAGTGTGCGGTACTACACGTCACTGGGCCGACTCTTCCCAGCTCACCTCATGTCCGTGAGTCTGCGCATTCAATCGCATTCGACATCGCAATCGCTTTGCGGCTTCTCCCTTCATGGTCTTCGCCGGCGGTTCCCGCTTACTGTCGCAGGTAGGATTCAAACCTTTTCGTATCTTGTGCAATCTTGCAATTCGTTATGCTTCCTATCCTGCATTCCTTTTGGAAAAAAATCTGCCTCTGAGTTACTGTTGCTCATATTCTAACATCATTCGGCTCAGGCGTAGTACATTTGTAACTTCCTTTTGCCAAACATACGATTTATTTGTAAATCCATTTGGAGATTAGCATGTGTTTGTATGGGTTCTTTGGCAGATTGAGGTGGTAATTGGACTCACATGGTGCCTTGTCTGCACTTGATTAGCCTGGGGGGATGGGTGGTTGGTAGGTGTTCGGTTTCAAAGCAAGGAGTAGCATACACTCTACAACCAATTTGTATCAGATTCGTTCAATACTCCTTACTATCAATTCGTATCGGATTCATTTCATGCATTTTACAACCGTTTCTTATCAGATACATTGCATACTTTCTACCGTTGTCATTCATTGTTTCCCCCATGCCATGTGTTTTAGTTCCCGCTGTGGAACTTACGAATTGTTTGTTCACGGTTCTTCTCTCTCATTTATTTACCTGTTATTGTCTGCGTGTCATGCATGGGGGAAAGATCCCAGGGAGCTGGGAAGGCGAACTGGAGGAAACGATTGGCGCCACCAGGGCTATCATTAGAACTGCCAGAGGACTGCATAGAGGCAAAGAGGAAAGAACCACATCACATGCGAGGGTATTGGTAAGGAGACAACTTCTGAAGCACGCAGGGACAAGTATTCAATGCTCTCTGGTGGCTCTCTGCGCTTATTGCCCATTGCATTAGAAACATTGTTGAATCTGTGTGCCTCTTTCCTATTATTAATAATAGACTATCTTCTGCAAAGAGCAAAAGAAACAACTGACTCCATTGGGGATTTTTTTTTTTGCATTTAATCTGCCTGCTGCATAGACTGCTAGACAGAGTATATGGTGCCTATGGTGCATAAATTACCTGTGCATATTACAATTGGCAGTCCACTCAACCCCAAAGGGGTGAACTTTTGTGATACGGGGGTTCTTGATAGTCTTTGGGAGCTCCTGGGAGATCTGCCCCCCCCTTCTTTCTTATTATAGCTGGGTCATTTTGTTTTGTATTTCTCTGTCTTTCTTTTCCTCCATGTTTACCATGACTAATAAACGTGGGCCCGAGGACCAGCAAAACTCAGAGGGAGCCCCTACCACACGGTCCGCTAGGGGAAAGGAGAAGGGTAGCCAGGCTGCAGCGGCTAAACTGGACCGTTTCTTTCACCCATCTCAGTCCATATCTCAAACGCCCACTAAAGGAGGCACATCACCACCAGCTATACAGCCCAAGGGTTCCGTAGGTTCATCGGGGGTTAGGAAAAGTCAGGGGTCGGCGGTCTCTAAAGCAACTAACCCCACAAATTTAACTGGGACTAAAGCCCCGACTACTACTAAAGGACTTGGGGGGGAGGTACATGGAGCCGCGTCTGCATTGGCTACGCTTGCGATACCTGACCTTACTACCTTACCCGGCCCTGAACTAGTAGAAGAGCCCACACTGAGGGATGTCCTGCGAGCTGTCAATGACTGTAAAGAATACATGGTGGGTTTTGATAACCAGCTAAAGAACCTGAGTGATGAACTTGTCTCAATACATCAGGATATACGCAAAACTGTTGAAAGAGTTACCACCCTGGAAGAACAAATGAGCACGGTGGAGGATACCCTGTATCCATTTGAGAACGAACTCAGGGGTTTACAGGAGAAAACGATTCAACAAGCAGCCAAGTTAGACGAAATTGAGAATAGACTTCGAAGGAATAATATCCGAGTGATCGGTCTTCCGGAACGGAGTGAGGGGCCCAACACTATATCATTCATGGAGGGCTGGCTCAGGGAAATTTTTGGCCCGGCCACTTTCTCATCCTTTTTTTCTATTGAGAGGGCTCACCGGGTTCCCTCCAAACCCCCGCAGGAAGGAGGCCGCCCTAGATCATTACTTTTGAAGTTTTTCTACTATGGTGACAAAGTCACTCTGCTTCAAAAAGCCAGGGAAATGGGAGATATTATGTATAAGGGAGTGAGAATTTCATTTTACCCCGATTTTTCTCCTGATTTGCAAAAACGCAGAGCTGAATTTACGCAAACAAAACGTACCCTACAGCACCACAAGGTGGTATATGCCTTACAGTACCCAGCCCGCTTACGGGTTACAGCCTTGGGCAGGACTTTTTTCTTCAACTCACCGGCAGAGGGGGTACAATGGCTGGAAGCAAACAGCAAGGATCTATAGACATTATCATAACATAACTATATGCCTCCCCTTTTTTTTTTTTTTTTTGGAGGGACACCTTTTTTTTTAGGTAGTATCTGTGCTACTGAAATAATTCCTTTTTTTTTTTCTATATAACTTTTTTACAATTTGATTGACTACACAAGAAGAATAGCACTACAAGATTAATAGCACTAAATGTTTCACTATTTTGTGTTTTTTTTTTTTTTTAAGAGAGGGAGAAGGGGGAGGGGGGGGGGGGGGGGGGGGGTAAGGCAAGGAATTTTTTTTTCTCCTTTTGAGGAAGGGAGTAATAAGTATTTATTGTCACTTATATAGTCACATAATGCCCACTTTTATATTGCCAAATATTCTAAGTTGCTTGAGTCTTTATATTTATGGATAATTAGTTTAATTTAATTAACTGCGGGGTCCTTCCTCCCCACCCCTTTTTTTTTTTTCTCTCTCCCCCTTTTATTTTTTAGTCTAATTGTGTACACAAGGAGAATTTCACTATAAGATTAATGGCACTAAATGTTCCACTATTTTGTGTCCCCTTTTTTTATTTAAAGAAGGGGAGAGGGGGAAGGGGAAGGGGAGGGTTTTTTTGTTTTTTGGGGGGGTGGGGGCTGTTTGGGTTATAGAGGGAGTAATCTGTATTTATTGACACTTTATTGACACTTTTATAGTTGTACTATGTTTACTTTTACATTATCAGTGGTTCCAGTTTGTTTGAGGTACTACATGCATTGATAATTGATTGATTAATCCTATTAATCTTAGTAATCCTATTAACTGGGGGTGCACTATGTTCACTTTTACTATGCCAATGATTCCAATTTGCTTAGATTGGTATACTCATTGATAACTTGATTAATCTCACCAACTGAGGTGTCCCTCTTTTCCTCCCTTTTTTCAGTTTCCCCCCCTTTTTTTTTTGGGGGGGGGGAAGGCAGGTATTTTCTTTCTCGGCTCTGGGAGATGTGGATTCAGGTTCTGACTGGGGGGTGGGGGGGGGAGATGAGAGAGGCTCTCGCTCCTCAACAGAGGGAGAGAGGTGAACAAGTGTGAGAATGGGAGGATGGTTGTGGTTAGGCGAGAGTAGTGAGGTCACAGGTGAAGCCCCATGGGGGAGCCCAGGTGGGCAGGGGGGGAGGGGAGGGGCAGGGATCTGGGAGGGAGGGGGGAGGGAGGGGGAGGGGGAAGGCGAGAGGGAACTTTGGAGGAGAGAGGTATCTTAATTATCACAGAGGAGAGGTCTTGGTCTTGATAAGCGGCAGGAAGATGGGGAAAAAGAAAAAAACATGTCATAGCTTTGAGGATTAGATCATGGAATGTACGGGGGCTAGGGGACCCCACTAAGAAAGCACTGGTGCTAGCATCAATGTAAGGAAGGGGGCCAGGGATACTCTGCCTACAGGAGACACATCTAACCAAAGATGCAATGACCCAGTTGGGCCTACGAAAATTCCCATTTCGCTACCACTCTGTACACTCCTCATATTCGAGGGGAGTGAGTATAATGGTAGGGAAAGGTGTGCCATTTGCTTGCGAGAAGAGCTGGATAGACGAACAGGGACGGTATGTATTTTTGGCCTGCTCTATTGAAAATAGGCCGTATATTCTTGCTAATATCTATATCCCCCCCCAATTCAAGTTCGACGTTTTACAGAAACTAGTGGAATTTATGTTGGATAAAACCGACATTCCCTTGATAGCAGTAGGTGACTACAATGAAGTCCTAGATAGAGCCTACGATAGATTTCCCTCGACATACGAACCAAATATAGAACAAGGGAGCCGATTGGCTCATTTCCTGGATGAGACGGGATTAAAAGATATTTGGCGCACTCGCCATCCTTGTATCCGACAGTATTCCTGTCTTTCTAGCTCCTATGCTACCCTGTCCAGAATCGACATGGCCTTGGGCAATGAGTTGGCACTGGGCATGGATGAGGAGATAGAATATGGGCCAAGGGGGGTCTCAGACCACTCACCATTGGATCTAGTTATCAGGAGGAGCAAGAGAACCCCTCTAAGAGAGTGGAAAATCAGTCCATACTGGCTTGAGTTACTGGGTGAACCACAGGAACTGCTGAACAGCTTGAAAGAATATGTTCAAATAAATATAGGCTCGGCAAAGCCTGGAGTGGTCTGGGACTCGCTGAAGGCCTATTTAAGGGGTTTGCTGATTCAGAAAGTGGCAAGAGTACAAAGGGAGTCTAGGGCATGGGAAGAGGACCTTAGAAGGGAAGTGATGGTAGCTGAACAAAGATATATTGAGACCCCGTCCTTAAGCAGGCAAGGAGAGTGGCTTGACAAACAGAAGGTCTATAAAATGGCCAATATGAGAAAGGCAGAGAACCACCGAATATACCAGAGACAAACTCAATTTGGGGAGGGGGAGAAAGTGGGTCGAGTCCTGTCTTTGCTGACTCGGGCTAACTCCCCCTCTTCAAATATTTCGGTAATTAGGGCCCCAACAGGTGATATTTACACTGACGGTAGCGAGATAAGACAAATATTTCACGGCTTTTACAAATCTCTCTATAAATCTAGGGGAGGAAATGAAGGAATGGAAATCTTCTTTCAGGGAATTACAGTTCAAACTCTGTCATAAAAAGACAGGGAAAAATTGGAATCCCCAGTTACACTGGAAGAATTACAGAGGGCAGTAGCGGGGATGTCCAGCCACAAATCACCTGGCCCGGACGGGCTTCCAATAGAGATCTACAAGCGCTTTGGTGAAATATTGCTACCAGAACTGCTTCAGATGTTAAAAAGTGCTTTTTTGGAGGGACAGCTTCCTTCCTCTATGATGGAGGCAACGATTGTTGTAATCCATAAAGAGGGAAAAGATAAACTAGACCCTACCTCTTATCGCCCAATATCATTGCTCTGCACAGATGCAAAAATTCTTGCCAAAGTACTTGCAAATCGCCTAAAAGGGTGCATTGAGAGCCTTATCCACTCTGATCAATCAGGGTTCATTCCAAACAGGTCAACTAGCATAAACATCAGAAGGGCCTTCTTAAATATACAGATTCCCACTGACAATGAGGGTCCTAGAGCACTGTTGGCCTTAGACGCTGCTAAGGCTTTCGACAGCATCAAGTGGCCATACCTTTGGAAGGTATTAGAAAGCTTCGGATTTGGCCCATCATTTACCAAGTGGGTTAAACTCCTATATAGCGAACCACAAGCAAAAATTAAAAATGGTGAAGTCTCAGATACATTCAAGCTCTAGAGAGGGACGACACAGGGTTGCCCCCTTTCACCGCTCCTGTTCGCACTTGCCATGGAACCTCTTGCTATCAAAACTAGACTAAATAAAGACATACAGGGGTTTAGAAGGGGTTTAGAGGAAGACAAGATATCGCTCTTTGAGGACGATGTCCTGTTCTTTATAGGAAATGTGGATAGCTCGCTGACTACAGTGGTCCAAATGGTTAGGGAGTTTGGAAGGTTTTCGGGATTAATTGTCAACTGGGATAAGTCGGCCCTACTTCCAATAGATCTGCTAGGCGACCAGACAATAGCCGAAATGCCCCAGCTGAAAATTTCAACAAAATTGAAATACTTGGGGGTCTGGATTACTAGTGAGGTCAAGGAGTATACCAGTGATAATATAGCTCCACTACTGTTAAAATTGAAATTAAAAAAGATATCTGGAGCCGCCTCCCCCTTTCTGTAGCTGGGAGATGCAATCTGATAAAAATGATCTGGCTCCCCCAGATATTATATGTTCTTCATAACTCTCCAATTTGGGTGAACCAAATATGGTTTAAACGAATGGAAACACTATTCAGGGAGTTAATGTGGAAGGGAGGCCAGGCCAGAATCAGATTGCAGACCATGCAACTCCCAGTGAAGGAGGGGGGGATGGCGGTCCCACACCCAAGAACATATTTCTTGGCATCTCAGCTACAGCATATAGTGGGTTGTGGTTCCCAAAATCTGGGCAATAACGGCTTTAGATTAATGCTATCAAGGGCCCCACATAAAATTCTAATAGAAGCCCTGGAGGCCAACTCATTTTATCATCAGTGCCCAACTGTAAAGCTAATTAATAAAGTTTGGCAGACTACGAAAGCTCTGCTGGTAAATACTGGTGTAACTGAGTTTGCCCCCCTTTGGCATAATGAGAACCTAACAGAACTTAAAGATATAGAAATCCCTAAAATCTGGGAGAACCAAGGGATAACACGGTTATTACATATGTATGAGGGAAACTGTATTAAAAAGTTTTCGGAACTGAGGGATGAATTTAACATACCAAATAAAACATTTTTCAACTATCTACAGATTAGACATGCCCTCCAGACCCAGTTTAAGATCCATCCGATGGTCAAGACTAATACCCCTGCGCTTCTTAAAATGATTCAGACTAATATCACAAAAGGTCAAATCTCTGCATTATATGATAAATTGGGGGCTAAAGCCATAAGTCAAATCAGGGTTTCCAAGAGCCGAGAAAGGTGGGAAAGAGACTATGGGCCTGATTTACTATGCTCTGTGCGCTGCGCTGGTTCATGCCTTAATTAGTGCGCCGGGTGGAGGCTTAATTAGGCGCATGAACCAGCGTAGCATCCGGCGCATTGAAAGTAATATGTAAAGCCGCGCCGAACTCCCTATAGAAGTCTATGGGAGAAATCAAAAGTGTTCATTTTAAAGGCTAATCTGCAAGTTTTGTCCTAAAAAGTGTTTGGGGACCTCAGTCCTGCCCCAGGGGACATGTATCAATGCTTTTTTTATTTTTTTAAATGGCCGTTTTTTCGGGAGCAGTGAAATTAATAATTCTTAAAGTGAAACAATAAAAGTGAAATATTCCTTTAAATTTCGTACCTAGAGGGGGTGTAATGTCAGCATGTGAAATAGCGCATTTTTCCCGCACTTAGAACTGCCCCTGCACAAAGTGACATTCAGAAGGAAAAAAGTCATTTAAAAATTCACACGCGGCTATAATGAATTGTCGGCTCTGACAATTCTAAAGGGATTCATTCATAAAACAAAAACAAAAAATGTGTAGGGGTTCCCCCAAATTAAATTACCAGGCCCTTCAGGTCTGGAATGGATATTAAGGGGAACCCCGCCGTAAAAAACAAAAAAAAAAAGACGTGCGGTTCCCGGCAAATATCCATTCCAGGCCCTTCAGGTCTGGTGTGGATTTTAAGGGGAACTCCACCCCAAATTTAAAAAAAAAATGGCGTGGAGTCCCCCTAAAAATCCACACCAGACCCTTATCCGAGCACGTTGACCTGGCCGGCCGCAGAAAAGAGGGGGGGACAGAGTGCGCCCCCCCCCCTCTCCTGAACCGCACCAGGCCACATGCCCTCAACATGGGGAGGATGTCCCCATGTTGATGGGGACAAGGGCCTCATCCCCACAACCCTTGCCCGGTGGTTGTGGGGGTCTGCGGGCGGGGGCTTATCAGAATCTGGAAGACCCCTTTAACAAAGGGGACCCCCAGATCCTGCCCCCCCCTATGTGAAATGGTAATGGGGTACATTGTACCTCTACCATTTCACCCCAAAAAAAATGTCAAAAGTGTTAAAAATGACAGTAGCCGGTTTTTGACAAATCTTTTAATAAAATCTTCTTTTCTTCTTTCCTTCGGGTTTCTTCCGCTGCTTCTTTCTTGGGTCTTCTTGTCCATATCTTGCCCGACGTCTTCTTCTATCTTCTCCGTCCGTCCTTCAGCATTCTGGTCCCGCATCTTGCCCGTTGTCTTCTCCTGTCTTCTTCTCCGTCCGTCCGCCAGCCTCCTCGTCCGCATCTTGTGTCTTCTCCGGTCTTCTTCTCGGTCCGCCAGCCTTCTCGTCCACATCTTTTTCTTCCCCGGACCCAGCGTTTGAATTTGATTTGGCCGACGTGTTCCCGGTCCTGGGACCCGCCCCCCTCTGACGCCACAAGTAAACTCCTTAGAAGGTCATGTGCGTCAGAGGGGGGCGGGGTCACAGAGCGTCACACAGCGGGGGAATTCAATTTCAATCGCGCCGCCCGGAGAAGAAGATGCCGCCGCTTCCAATTGAAGTTCCCGCCGTGTCACACTCATGTGACCCCGCCCCCCTCTGACGCACATGACCTTCTAAGGAGTTTACTTGTGGCGTCAGAGGGGGGCGGGTCCCAGGAGCGGGAACACGGCAGCCAAATCAAATTCAAACGCTGGGTCCGGGGAAGAAAAAGATGTGGACGAGAAGGCTGGCGGACCAAGAAGAAGACCGGAGAAGACACAAGATGCGGACGAGAAGGCTGGCGGACGGACGGAGAAGAAGACAGGAGAAGACAACGGGAAAGATGCGGGACCAGAAGGCTGAAGGACGGACGGAGAAGATAGAAGAACACGTCGGGCAAGATGTGGACAAGAAGACCCAAGAAAGAAGCAGCGGAAGAAACCCGAAGGAAAGAAGAAAAGAAGATTTTATTAAAAGATTTGTCAAAAACCGGCTACTGTCATTTTTAACACTTTTGACATTTTTTTGGGGGTGAAATGGTAGAGGTACAATGTACCCCATAACCATTTCACATAGGGGGGGGCCAGGATCTGGGGGTCCCCTTGGTAAAAGGGTCTTCCAGATTCTGATAAGCCCCCCGCCCGCAGACCCCCACAACCACCGGGCAAGGGTTGTGGGGATGAGGCCCTTGTCCCCATCAACATGGGGACATCCTCCCCATGTTGAGGGCATGTGGCCTGGTGCGGTTCAGGAGAGGGGGGGGCCGCACTCTGTCCCCCCCTCTTTTCTGCGGCCGGCCAGGTCAATGTGCTCAGAAAAGGGTCTGGTGTGGATTTTTAGGGGTACTCCACGCCATTTTTTTTCAATTTGGGGTGGAGTTCCCCTTAAAATCCACACCAGACC
The DNA here is from genome assembly GCF_905171775.1 of Rana temporaria. Lineage (NCBI taxonomy): Eukaryota > Metazoa > Chordata > Amphibia > Anura > Ranidae > Rana > Rana temporaria. The sequence goes on along the minus strand of NC_053493.1, from coordinate 189,621,199 downwards.
TGAAGGGTCTGGTATGGATATTTGGGGGGACCCCACGCCATTTTTTTGGGGGGTTTTTACGGCGGGGTTCCCCTTAATATCCATTCCAGACCTGAAGGGCCTGGTAATTTAATTTGGAGGGACCCCCATTTTTTTTTATTTTTTTTTTATTTTTAATGAGCAATGACTGTATTCTTTATAGCCATGAGTACTTTAAACTTCCTTTTTTTTGTATCACTTCAGAAATGACATCTTGTACAGGGACAGTTCTAACCACGGGAAACATGCGTGTACCCCCTCCCCCCCCCTGTCTGAAATTTAAAGGAATATTTCACTTTTATTATTTCACTTTAACCACTTCCATACCGCGCCTATTCTGACACTTCTCTCCTTCATGTAAAAATTATATTTTGTTCCTGGGAAATTAATCAGGACCCCCAAACATTATATATAATTTTTTAGCAGACACCCTAGGGAATAAAGTGGCGGTAATTTTTTATTTGATTTCCAACGGTATTTGCGGTCGCTGGTTCGAATCCAGCCCGTGACACCATCTGCATGGAGTTTGCATGTTCTCCCTGTGCCTGCGTGGGTTTCCTCCCACAATATAAAAACACGCTGTAAATCGGATCCGGTCTAAATAAGCCCTAATATGCAGTAGTATATTTAGGTTTTGTTCTGCCCTAGGCCTGACTACATATCTGCACCTCCTAATAGAAAAATGACCCACCCCTTCCTGTCAAGGTCACACCCTGTTTTTGTATGACCCGCCCAGTAATTTTCAGGGGACCCACACACTAGTTCTGGGGGGGAGGGGGTCACTGGATTCCCTTAACCACTTCCATACCAGGCACTTACGCACCTTCCCGCCCAAGCCAATTTTCAGCTTTCAGCACTGTCGCACTTTGAATGGCAATTGCGCCGTCATACAACACTGTATCCAAACAAAATTGGCATCCTTTTTCCCCCACAAATAGAGCTTTCTTTTGTTGGTATTTGATCACCTCTGCGATTTTTTTTTTTGCGCAACAACTAAAAAAAGACTGCAAATTTTGAAAAAAAAAACGTTTTTATTTTTGTCTGTTAATTTTTTTGTAAATACGTTTTTCTCTTTCAATTACGGGCACTGATATGGCGGCTCTGATGGGCACCAATGAGATGGCACTGATGGACATCGATGAGGTAGTACTGACGGGCACAGATGAGGTGGCATTGATTGGTGGCGCTGGTATGTGGCACTGATGGGCACTCATAGGCGGCACTGATGGGCACTCATGGGCGGCACAGATGGGCACTCATGGGCGGCACTTATGGGTGGCACTGATGGATACTTATGGGTGGCACAGGTGGGCACTGATAGGTGGGCACTGTGCATGGATGGGCACTGTGGGGTGGCACTGATGGACACTGTGGGGTGGCACTGATGGACACTGTGGGGTGGCACTGATTTTCCCAGGTTGCCAGTCAGTGCCTATTTGTGGGCACTGATTGGCATCTTTTTTCTTTTTTTTAATGCTTTTTGTTTTTTTTTTCCATATTTTTTTTTTTTTTTGCCCACCCTGGTGGTCCAGGGTGGGCATCCCTGGTGGTCCAGTGTGGTCATCCGAGGGGGGGCTGCGCTGATAAACAATCAGCGCGAACGCCCCCTGTCAGGAGAGCCGCCGATCGGCTCTCCTATACTCGCGTCTGTCAGACGCGAGTGAGGAAGAGCCATCGATGGCTCTTCCTGTTTACATCGTGATCAGCCGTGATTGGACACGGCTGATCACGTGGTAAAGAGTCTCCGTCTCCGTGAGAGACTCTTTACCGAGATCGGAGATGCAGGGTGTCAGGCTGACACCCCGCATCACCGATCGCCGCGCTGCCTGCCCCCACATGCGCGCGCGGCATGAAATCCTGCAGGACGTCCTGTCAGGATTGTGTAACCACTTCCTGGATGTAAATCGACCATAGGCTGGGCGGGAAGTGGTTAATTTGCATAGTTTTTCTCTCACTTCCTGTTTGGCTATGGGGCAGGAAGTGAAGGCAAATCTCCCCAATTGGACACAGATAATACAAAATAAACTGACAGGGCCTATAACCCTCCCTCACTCTATCCAAAATTAAAGAAAATAAAAAGTGTTGATTATAGTTCTAGTCAGGGGCGGACTGACCATTGAGTCACTCGGGCACTGCCCGAGGGCCCCATGCCACTAAGAGGCCCCATCCGGGTTGCCAGGCTCAGTAAAACCAGCGACAGTATGTAAAAATCTTTTTTTTTTTAGATCTGTCCCTGATATGTCCGAAAATGACATGCTTTTAATGTGAATATCCCAAGATTTTAGCTGCCCGCCTCTGCACTACCTCCTGGCGTGGTGGCCATCTGTAAGCCAGAGGGGCCCCATAATCTTCTATTGCCCGGGGGCCCCATGAGTTGTCAGTCCGCCCCTGGTTCTAGTTTAAGCACAAATTTCATAGAGTTTTATTGAGAGGCCTAAGAAAATATAACCATGCCAATAGGCCAGGATACAGCGTGGCTAATATGTATGAATGCGTGTGTTAGAGCACCCCACCCAATGTTAACTAAAAAATTATTAATTTGCAAATAAGTATTATCTGCTCATTTTTTGGGGATGTCTGCACCCCTGATAGTGAGAACATTTGTGAGGTGTCTTCACCCTTTCTAATTGAAATTCATTCACTTCCTGTCACATAGCCAAACAGGAAGTGAGGGTAAAACCTTACTAATATCTTTTCTTGGGGACACAGAGATCAATCTAAATAGTTTCCCATTATGTAAATTGCACTCTAGTATTTTGCTGTGTACACCCCAAATTATTAGGGATCTTGGACTTTGGGGTCCATTTACTAAAGGCAAATCCACTCCTACAAGTGCAAAGCAAGGAAGAAAACAAAACAACTTTGCTTCTACAGGATTGGATGTTAAAACCATCAGTGCTTCCTCTCTGATTTTCAGCAACTATGCTTGTACTGCAGAGTGGCTTTGCCTTTACTAAACCCCAAACTAAATAATCATTTGGGGCAGGGATCCTCAAACTACGGCCCTCCAGCTGTTGTAGAACTACACATCCCATGATGCCTTGTAATGCACTGACATTCACAGACATGACTAGGCATGATGGGAATTGTAGTTCCTGAACAACTGGAGGGCCGTAGTTTGAAGACCCATGATTTGGGGTGTACACAGCAGTGCTGGAGTGCAATTTGCTTAATGGGGACACTAGTTAGATTGACCTGTGTCCCCAAGAAAAGACACTGGTAGGGTTTTAACCTCACTTCCTGTTCAGCTGTGTGACAGGAAGTGAAGCCAATTTTAAGAAAAGGGACACAAAGCTCAACACAAAAAAAAAAAAAAAAAACACAAGCAGGGGTTCTAACACTCACTTGGCTTCCCTCAAACACCCACAATTAGAATAGGATTGCCTTGCCCTAGATTTAAGCACAGTGCTGTAAATCAGCACTTCAAGCCTGTCCACCAATAGCAAGACCCCCCCCCCCCCCCACAGGCCACATTTGCAGGTTTTCCTTCATCTTGCACATGTGCTTTAAAAGACAGTCTGGACAGCAATTCTTGATAAGAGAAATCCACAAAACATGTCCTGTCGGGGGTACTTGAGGGCTGAGGACCACTACAGTTAAAAGAAAATACTTACCAGTTTGTCTTTAAAGTCATGGGTAATAAACATGGCAAACATTTCATGATTACACACCAGGAAAGAAGCTTAGACAAAAATCACACCTAATTTGTTAGGCCCTAACCTAGTTCAGCTGCAGCTGTCAAAATATGTTGCATGAAAAAGTAACAAAAAACAAACTTCAAAATTTTAAAGTAATTTTTATTGGTCAACAAAACAAGGAAAGAAAAAAAAAAAAAAAACACACACAAACAAAAATACATTTCAAAACTCAAAATAAACAGATTTAAAGTCGCAACATCTTCACAATTTTTTCATAAAATAAGGCCACAGAGACAAATACATCAAAGTAAACATCATTTAAAAATAAACAAAAACCATTGGCAAAATAAAAACCCATGCAACAAACCACATTTGTGTTCCACAACAGCATTTCTGCCTGCCCCTATGAGGGCAGCTGTGGACTGATCGATGCACGGTTTTTATAACATGTGCTAGTAATGAAGCAATTGAAATCACATGAACAAATTGCAGTCTCTAGTGTGGGTGAGCTTACACCTGGTTAATTAACCCAACCCACGCTCTATGACCATCCAAGAGATTTTCACCTTTTAAAAAGAAAGGATTGTTTCTAAGTGTTTGAGCAGACTCAGTTCATCACACATGTAGGAACCAAGCTGCAATAGCATGAGAGTTTTTTTTTTTTTTTTCCCCTGATCTCATGCTTTCCAGCCTGGCCCGGTCATTGACCAACAATATGGTCCAGGGCTCAAGTGGTTAAAAATTAACAAAACACAAAAGTTAGCCCAATTTTGGGGGATAATGTGAAAGATGATGTTACACCGAGTAAATAGATACCTTACATGTCACGCTTTACTATTGGAAACACTCCTGCAATGGGGCCAAAATTAATTCCGTGAATATCCCCATAGGCGACCTTTTTCTTTTTTTTCCAGGTTACCAGTTTATAGTTACAAAGAAGGTCTAGTGGTAAAAGTATTGCTCTCGCTCTAACGCACGCGTCAATACCTCACATGTGTGGTTTGAACAATGTTTATATATGTGGGCGGGACTTGCGTAAGTCCCGCCCACATATGTAAAAATTATTTATACTTTTTGCTATAATAAATATCCCCAAAAATATATATTCTAAAAAATAAAAAAAAACTCAGTTTAGGCCGATACGTATTCTACATCTTTTTGGTTCCAAAAAATCGCAAATAGCGTTTAGTGTTTGGTTTTGGCAAAAGTTATAGCGTCTACAAAATATGGCTTTTTTTTGTTTAAACTAGTTATTGCGGCGATCAGCGATTTTTATCGGTATTGCGACATTATGGCGGACACATCGAACACTTTTTTGGAACCATTGGCATTTTTCTAGCGATCAGTGCTGTAAAAATGCATTGCTTACTATAAAAATGCCACTGGCAGGGAAGGGGTTAACACTAGGTGCGAGGGAGGGGTTAAATATGTTCCCTGGGTGTGTTCTAACTGTAGGGGGGTGGGACTGACATGTGTAAATGACAGATCGATGTTCATGAGGGGAACTCCAGACCCCCCCAAAAAAAAATAAGGTGGGTTCCCTCCAGGTGCATACCAGGCTCTTAGGCTTGGTCTGGAACATAAGGGGTTAAACCCGCGCAAAAAAAAACCAGCGTGGGGCCCCCCCCAAGATCCAAACCAAGCCCTTATCCCAGGCACGCAGTCTGGTCAGACAGGAATGGGGGTGGGGACGAGCGAGCGCCCCCCCCTCCTGTGCCGTACCAGACCACATGCCCTCAACATGGGGGAGTGTGTGCTGTGGGGGAGGGGGGCACTGCCCCCCCACCCCAAAGCACTCTTGTCCCCATGTCGATAGGGACAAGAGCCTCTTCCCGACAGCCCTGGCCGTTGGTTGTCGGGGTATGCGGGCGGAGGGCTTATCAGAATCTGAGAGGCCCCTTTAATAAAGGGGCCCCTAGATTCCGGCCCCCCACCCTATGTGAATGAGTATGGGGTACATTGTACCCCTACCCATTCACCTGGGGAAAAAAATGGAAAAAAATAATACACCACACACATTTAAAAATTAATTTATTAGTCAGCCGGGGGTCTTCTGCCGGGGCCCCCCACCACCACCCCATTAGGCCCCGGGCTTCGCCATCTTCTGCCGGAAGCCCCTTCAAAAGTGAGGCTCCTGCCTTTGGGGGAAGGTCCCGGGCTTCTACGACGGTTTCTGCGGGGGGGGTGCACTGGCACCCCGCCCCCATCTTCAGTGCCGTAATTCACCGGGACCCCCTTCACCAGTGAGGCTCCTGCCTTTGGGGGAGGGTCTCGGGCTTCTACGACGGTTTCTGCGGGAGGGGGGTGCACTGGCACCCCACCCCCGTCTTCAGCGCCGTAATTCACCGGGACCCCCTTCACCAGTGAGGCTCCTGCCTTTGGGGGAGGGTCTCGGGCTTCTACGACGGTTTCTGCGGGGGGGGGGGTGCACTGGCACCCCACCCCGTCTTCAGCGCCGTAATTCACCGGGACCCCCTTCACCAGTGAGGCTTCTGCCTTTGGGGGAGGGTCTCGGGCTTCTACGACGGTTTCTGCGGGGGGGGGGGTGCACTGGCACCCCACCCCCGTCTTCAGCGCCGTAATTCACCGGGACCCCCTTCACCAGTGAGGCTCCTGCCTTTGGGGGAGGGTGCCGGGCTTGTACGGTGTCTTGTACGGTGACACCCGCGGGCTTCTGCGATGCCTTCCGCTTCTGCCTGTCTCCTCCGCGGAGCACAGGGCTTGTCTCCGCTGTCTTCTCCCTTCTCTTCCATTGGATGTTGACACGACGAGGTCCGGCGCTGGAATGCCGTCTGAGCAGTGGGCATGGACTTATATAGGGTAATGCCACCATGTGACCTCAACCCATGTGACATCACATTCCCATCATGCCCAGGGAATGTGATGTCACATGGGTTGAGGTCACATGGTGGCATTACCCTATATAAGTCCATGCCCGCCGCTGACACGGCATGTCAGCGCGGAACCTCGTTGTGTCAACATCCAATGGAAGAGAAAGGAGAGGACAGCGCAGACAAGCCCTGTGCTCCCGGAGGAGACAGGCAGAAGAAGGAAGAGAGAAGAAAGAAGACGGAAGAAAGCCCTGGCTCCGCGGGGGAGCCAGGCAGAAGAGGGAGCAGAGAAGACAGAAGAGAAAAGACCAGGGAGTTGGCGCACCCCCGGCAGAAGACCAGGAAGACCGGAACCCTGGCGGAAGGCACCAGAAAGACCGGGGGATAGGCGCCATCCCCCGGCAGAAGACCCCGAAGTCCGGATGCCCCCCCTAATGTAAAAGAGCTTAAATGGGGTGGGGGCATCCGGCGGAAGGCTCCGGAGAGGACCGAGGGATGGCGCCCTCCCCCGGCAGAAATCACCGAAGCCCAGTTTCCCGGCGGAAGATCGGGAGAGAAGAAACCCCCCCTTGTAAGAGAGCTAAAGAAGAAAGGGGGGGCTCCGGAGCAGATTAATAAAATATTTTATTGTGTGGTATTTTATTTTACTTTACACTTTCCCCCATGTGAATGGGTAGAGGTACGATGTACCCCATACTCATTCACATAGGGTGGGGGGCCGGTATCTGGGGGCCCCCTTATTAAAGGGAGCTCGCAGATTCCGATTAGCCCCGCCCGCATACCCCGACAACCAATGGCAAGGGTTGTCGGGAAGAGGCTCTTCTCCCTATCGACATGGGGACAAGAGTGCTGTGGGGTGGGGGGGCAGTGCCCCCTCCCCCACAGCACACACTCCCCCATGTTGAGGGCATGCGGTCTGGTACGGCTCAGGAGGGGGGGCGCTCGCTCGTCCCCACCCCCATTCCTGTCCGGGCCAGACTGCGTGCTTGGGATGAGGGCTTGGTTTGGATCTGGGGGGGACCCCCGCGCCGAATCGGCATGGGTTTAACCCCTCACGTTCCGGACCAAGCCTAAGAGCCTAATGTAGCCCTGAAGGGGGACCCGCGCCGATTTCAAGTTTGAAATTTGGCGCGGAGTTCCCCTTCATGGCTGAAAACAGCTCGGAGATTCCCGTGCGCCGCGTCACGCAGCGCATTCACGGGTACGCCGCTTGGTATTTACCAAGATTTTCACGGCGTACTGACAAGGCGCACGGGAAGCGCCGAAATTTCTCTCTGCGCATGCCCAGTATGCAAATGAACCTCCCGAGGTTCAGGCGCACTGTGCAAGCGTACGGGGATCTGTTTTCAAAAAACACTTTCCCTTTCAATTCGGCCCGCCAAACACTTCAAAACACATGTCACTTCACTTCCCCTGCATCCCCCCACCTCCCCCCCTAATAAACTCCCGCCCGAATCCCCGATATTTACATTTCAATGTGCCGTGCGCCAGGTCTGTACTGGTGCACAATGCACCCTCTCCTGGGCGCACGGAGCACATTAGTAACTAGGGAAATACACTGCACTAGCAGCGTATTTCTTTAGTAAATGGCAAAACGGCTGCTACTCCTGCTTTTACTCCATGAGTCATGGAGTAAAGGCTTGGTAAATCAGCCCCATTGGGTTATTAACCTCGGAGCAGTGGAACGAAATTCTATATAGAGGGACATTGGTGTCAATTGCCCCAGCACAGAGATTGTCCCATCTATTTCTACTGCACCGGGTCTACTATACCCCTAAAAAAATGTTTGAACTAGGCTGGAATCTAAGTGACGAATGCCCCAGGTGCAAGGCAACAGGGGATCTTGTTCACATGTTCTGGAGATGCCCCAAGCTTTTCAGATATTGGACAGAAGTGGTAAACAGGATTAATAAAATCTTTAAGACCTCTTTAGAGCCGGAGGCCAGAACTTGCCTGCTAGGAGATATGGAAGATCATAGAATCCCTGCAGGAGCTTTGGAAAGTGTGCTTAGGTGCCTATTCCAAGCTCGGAAGCTAATAGCACAGAGATGGCAAGCGCATGCTCCTCCATCAATTGAGAACTGGGTTGAAACCATCAATGCCTTGATTTGGTGCGAGAGGGTGGCCTTTATTAAACAAGGAAACTATAATAGATTTAAGAAAGTGTGGGGGCCTTGGTTGATAGAAATGGGTGTTCCCTTGGAGAGATAGCCTCTATATGGGGTTCGTAAATCCCCCCATCTCAGATATTGTTAATGCTCTCTAACGACAAGGAGAAATCAAGTTCCCTCTGTTCTTGTTGGCTTCTGATCGGCTTGATTCCTATTCTATGCCTCTTGGATTTGACCTTTTTTTTTTCCTCTTTATTAACAAATCAAAAGACAAACTTAGATGAAGATACCTGCCTCTATTTTTCTATAATATTAGCAGGGGGTGTGGGAGGGGGGAGAAGAGAGAGAGGGGATGGGTTAAATTAATGAATTTAAACAATATATGCTTGTTTATATATATCAATGGAATTGAACTACACTATTTATACCACCGATATGTAAACATATAAATCTGTATTTATATTTATTTTTTGGAAAACAATAAAGAGAAATTAAGATAAAAAAAAAGATTTGTTATTACATTCTTTATGTCCTATCAATTTGCTACCATTCGTTGTCTCCCATATCGTTCATTAGTGGCCCCTACGGAACCTACAATTCAAACAGGCGTTGTCCTTCTACCTTATACTGCTTGCTTAAGGTACAAACAAACCAGGTGTTTCTATCCTTTCTCAGTAACCCAATTCTTATTGATTGAGACCTTGCAACCATGCAAATCATCTCAACAGTCTGATACCCTTGTTGAGACCCTTGCAACACATGACCCTTACAAAATGCAAAAAGAAAAAAAAAACGCAAGAAGAAAAAATATATATATAAAAATTGCCACAACGTAATCTCAGCTCAGCAACCTGACACCTGTTGAGACCATTGCAACCATGCAAAATTTGTCTCTGCAGCCTGACACCCTTGTTGAGACCCTTGCAAACGCAATACCGTCTCAGCAGCCCCACACCCATCGAGACTCTTGCAACCACACAAAATCGTCTCAGCAGCCTGACACCCTTGTCAAGACCCTTGCAACACATGACCCTTACAAAACAAAAAAATATATATATATATATATATAAAAACGCAAAAGAAAAAAAAAACGCAAAAAAAAAAAATATATATATAAAAGTGCAAAAAAAAAAAAAAAAATTGCCACCTCACAATCTCGGCCCAGCAACCTGACACCTGTTGAGACCATTGCAACCATGCAAAATTGTCTCAGCAGCCTGACACCCTTGTTGAGACCCTTGCAAACGCAATACCGTCTCAGCAGCCCCACACCCATAGAGACTCTTGCAACCACACAAAATCGTCTCAGCAGCCTGACACCCTTGTCAAGACCCTTGCAACACATGACCCTTACAAAACGAAAAATATATATATATATATATATATAAAAACGCAAATGAAAAAAAAAAAAAAAGAAATATAAAAGTGCAAAAATAAAAATTGCCACCTCACAATCTCGGCCCAGCAACCTGACACCTGTTGAGACCATTGCAACCATGCAAAATTGTCTCAGCAGCCTGACACCCTTGTTGAGACCCTTGCAAACGCAATACCGTCTCAGCAGCCCCACACCCATAGAGACTCTTGCAACCACACAAAATCGTCTCAGCAGCCTGACACCCTTGTCAAGACCCTTGCAACACATGACCCTTACAAAACGAAATATATATATATATATATATATATATATATATAAAAACGCAAAAGAAAAAAAAAAACGCAAAAAAAATATATATATATAAAAGTGCAAAAAAAAATAAAATAAAATTGCCACCTCACAATCTCGGCCCAGCAACCTGACACCTGTTGAGACCATTGCAACCATGCAAAATTGTCTCAGCAGCCTGACACCCTTGTTGAGACCCTTGCAAACGCAATACCGTCTCAGCAGCCCCACACTCATCGAAACTCTTGCAAGCACACAAAATCGTCTCAGCAGCCTGACACCCTTGTCAAGACCCTTGCAACACATGACCCTTACAAAACGAAAAAAAAAAATATATATATATATAAAACGCAAATGAAAAAAAAAAAGAAATATAAAAGTGCAAAAATAAAAATTGCCACCTCACAATCTCGGCCCAGCAACCTGACACCTGTTGAGACCATTGCAACCATGCAAAATTGTCTCAGCAGCCTGACACCCTTGTTGAGACCCTTGCAAACGCAATACCGTCTCAGCAGCCCCACACCCATCGAGACTCTTGCAACCACACAAAATCGTCTCAGCAGCCTGACACCCTTGTCAAGACCCTTGCAACACATGACCCTTACAAAACGCAAAAAAAAATATATATATATAAAAACGCAAAAAAAAAAAAAAAAACGCAAAAAAAAAAAATATATATATATAAAAGTGCAAAAAAAATAAAAAAAAATTGCCACCTCACAATCTCGGCCCAGCAACCTGACACCTGTTGAGACCATTGCAACCATGCAAAATTGTCTCAGCAGCCTGACACCCTTGTTGAGACCCTTGCAAACGCAATACCGTCTCAGCAGCCCCACACCCATAGAGACTCTTGCAACCACACAAAATCGTCTCAGCAGCCTGACACCCTTGTCAAGACCCTTGCAACACATGACCCTTACAAAACGAAAAATATATATATATATATATAAAAACGCAAAAGAAAAAAAAAACGCAAAAAAAATATATATATATATATAAAAGTGCAAAAAAAAAAAAAAAAAAATTGCCACCTCACAATCTCGGCCCAGCAACCTGACACCTGTTGAGACCATTGCAACCATGCAAAATTGTCTCAGCAGCCTGACACCCTTGTTGAGACCCTTGCAAACGCAATACCGTCTCAGCAGCCCCACACTCATCGAAACTCTTGCAAGCACACAAAATCGTCTCAGCAGCCTGACACCCTTGTTAAGACCCTTGCAACACATGACTCTTACAAAACGCAAAAAATAAATAAATAAAGATATAGAAAAAAAAAAAGAAATATAAAAGTGCAAAAAAAAAATTGCCACCTCACAATCTCGGCCCAGCAACCTGACACCTGTTGAGACCATTGCAACCATGCAAAATCGTCTCAGCAGCCTGACACCGTTGTTGAGACCCTTGCAGACGCAATACCGTCTCAGCAGTCCCACACTCATCAAGACCCTTGCAACCACACAATACCGTCTCAGCAGCCTCACACCATTGTTGAGACCCATACAAATGCAATACCGTCTCAGCAGCCCTACACTCATCAAGACCCTTGCAACCACTCAATACCGTCTCAGCAGCCTCACACCATAGTTCAGACCCTTGCAAACGCAATACCGTCTCAGCAGCCCCACACTCATCAAGACTCTTGCAACCACTCAATACCATCTCAGCAGTCTCACACCATTGTTGAGTCCCTTGCAAACACAATACCATCTCAGCAGCTCCACACTCATCAAGACTCTTGCAACCACGCAATACCGTCTTGAGCAACCTCCCACTCGTCAAAGACCTTTGTGACCATGCAGTCTCGCCCCAGCAACCTGGCATTCATTAAGACCCTTGCAGCCAGACAAATCATCTTTGGCCTCATGTACACTGCTGTTGGTAAACAGACGTTTAGGAACAGTTGGGTGTTTTTTCAGACGCCCCTGATTTCTCCTCTATGTTATCTTATCAGTACATGTACACAGGATCATTCATAGTTGTTTCTAGGCAGTTGAGTTTAGAAACCTTCCCGAAAAAAAAAAAAAAAAATGGGTTCAGACGGATGCTCAGAGGCATTCAAAAACGCCAATGCCTGTAACAGCTTGTAAACACTGCCAGATGCGGTAACTTATGTTTACCAGCGTTTCATTCACAGTCGTTTTCATAAAATATAAAGGGGAATATTGTCTCAGCAACTTGACACTCATTTGAGACCCTTGCCAAATGTAATATCATCTCAGCTACCTCACACCCGTTCAGACCTTTGCAGCCATACAAAGTCGTCTTAGCAACCTGACACTCATTTGAGACCATTGCAAATGCAATATCGTCTCAGCAACCTGACACCCATTCAAACCCTTGCAGCCATACAAAGTTGTCTCAGCAGCCGACACTCATTTGAGACCATTGCAAAACGCAACATCGTCTCAGCAACCCCTCACTTGTTGAGACCCGTGCAACCACACAATGCCATCTCAAAACAAACCTCATAATCATCGAGACCTTTGCAACCACGCAATATCGTCTCAGCAAACCAGACTGAGACCCTTGCAACCACGCAATGCCGTCTCAAAACAAACCTTCATACTCAAGGCCCCTGCAACCACACAATATCGTCCCAGCAACCTGACACTCACTGACACCCTTTCAACCGCACAATATTGTCTGCAGTAGTATAAAACACTTTGCGGCACGCACCTACGTGCAAACCCAAATACAAACTAAACTTGCAAACACACCTCAGTGACAAACAATCAGCCACACAAACACACAGTGGCACCCAGTTGGCCATTCATCTTCAGTGGCAAGCGGGCCACTCATCGTTTCTCTGTTTTTTCCCTGCGGTTAATTCAGGTTTTCATCCAGCACCAGCGAGTGCACGTTGGCCTGCGAGTGCATGTATATCGTCTTGTTGAGCACCTGTGTATTGTCTTGATTTTCTCACACCAATGCAAGATCCAGTCCAAGTTCTCAAACTAGACCAAGCATCAGTAGCAGACCTAGCTATGTGGGACAACTTCCCCACCTGATAGAACAGCATTTCAATCTTCATCCCGGCAGTGTCAGCCGAGCCACCAAAGGCTTTTGCAGCCATTTTTAGGCCGCCACTGGTTCTCCAAACCTTGGCCCCCAGAAATTCTCTTAAATTTTTGCTTCACCCAGTCTTCATCACGCCTCGTGCTGCACCCCATCGTGGCAGCTGCCCAGGTCTGGGACCACACTTGAACAGGACAGACACTGTTCTTCACCACAGACAATCAGGCCACAGCCGACATCATCAATTAAGGTAGATCTAAGTCACTCCCCATCACTTCCTGCGCAGGCTCCCGCAGCTGTCACTCCGTCACCAGTTATTATCTTATGTAGACCTTTTCCAGGCAAATGCAAAAAGCAGCTGTTGCGCTTTCCTATTCCAACCTTGGAATGGATGTTTTTTCCAGCAACAGCCTGGAGCCGACCCAACAACTATCCCTGTCCCACCATGGACATTGCTGACGATGGACTGAAGTCGCATCTCACCAACACAATCCAACTTATTAACCACTCCTTGGCACGCAACACACTGAAGGCCTATCGCACTGCTTAGAAAACTAATCACAAATTTTTGGCCCCTTGCCCCGGAGCAGCAATAGGCAACGTTGGACACATCCTAGCCTTCATATCATATTGCCACATGCAGCTGACCATTTCTCACAATACTTTCACGCCATATCTAGATGGCATCCAGCATTTCCTGTCCCTGCAGGACCCCAGTAAACCATCAGTATTCTCGAGCCCATGCAGTCAAGTCCCTCCTACAGGGCATACAGAAGCACCAACCTGTAGTCAGTGGCAAGCGCATACCTTTCAAGAGTCCCCTCTTTAGGGACATGTCTGAAATCCTTACTCGTTCCCTGTTTAGGGCTTTGCCCAGACTAGTCACCCAAACAGCCATCTACCAGGCCTTCTACGGTTCCCTACAACCTAGTGGATTTAGTCAGCGGCTCCGGCAGTCAGACACTGCTCCGACGCCACCCGACTCGCTTTTGAACCACTACACTCTCACAGTCTGCAAACGCAACAAACCAGCCCCTGGGGTTGACATCAACCTGTTTCAGACTAACAACGCCTGATGCCCAGTAGTGTTGAGCAGAATATGCCATATTCGATTTCGCGATATATCTCGAATATATATTCGAATATTCGAGATATATTCGCTAAATTCGAATATTCGTGATATTTTATCGAAATTAATTGATTGCGATTTTTCGCTATTGCGAATGCGAAAATAATTGCGATTTTTTAATAACTGCGGTAGGAGCGCTCTGATTGGCTTAGAATATTCGTGATATTTTATCGAAATATCGCAACATGCGAATGCGATATTTATTGCGGAATTTCGAGATATGCTGGAGGAGCGCTCTGATTGGCTTAGAATATTCGTGATATTTTATCGAAATATCGCAACATGCGAATGCGATATTTATTGCGGAATTTCGAGATTTGCTGGAGGAGCGCTCTGATTGGCTCAGAATATTCGTGATATTTTATCGAAATATCGCAACATGCGAATGCGATATTTATTGCGCAATTTCGAGATATGCTGGAGGAGCGCTCTGATTGGCTCAGAATATTCCTGATATTTTATCGAAATATCGCAACATGCGAATGCGAAATTGATTGCAGATATTTCGAAAACTGCTGTAGCAGCACTCTGAAATCGAATATGTATGATATTTTAACCAAAATACATATTGCGATTGCGATTTTTCGATCGCGCATGCGCAATTGCGCGAACAACACGCGACCATTTCCTGGAGCCTTGCCAGTTTCCAACTTATGATCGCAGCGCAATCACACAGCAACATGGTTGGAAGCAATTTCACTAAGTCTGAGGAAAAGTTGCTGATTTGTGTAAGTATTTTGACCACTGTTATTTCATCATCTTCAACTGCATTTTAGTCTAGTTTAAAAGTTAGTATATATGATCAGATATTAGTATTTCACAAAAAATGTGTCTCCTGCTTTTACAAAACTACAAGTCCCAGCATGCCTGGACAGCTGCAGACACCCTGGTTGGCAAATGTGTATTTAGGCACTTTTCCTTGTTATTTAGCATAATGAATTTAACATTTTTTTGGACATAGGACGTATGCGAACGTCCTGACTTCAGTGTCCTCAAGGCCCAAGGACGTTCGAATACATATTGCCCTTTAGATGTTGCAGAACTACAACTTCCAGCATGCCTGGGAATGCTGGCACTTCTAGTATTGTAAGTTCTGCAGGCCCCCGTTTTTCAGGCCTTTATGCACGGGTCTCTAAACTGTGGCACCCTAGATGCAGCAAAAGTAAAATTCTTAGCATGCACTGACAGACCGTGGCTGATGGGAGTAGTAGTTTTGCAACAGCTGGAGGTGGACTGGTCTTGAAACCCAGAGTTAGGTAACAAACCCGTAGTGTTTTGCAACCATTCTGCCTCCAGCTGTTTTTTTCCTGTTGAAAAGCCTGTGGCGTGCAAAACACAACCCAAAAACTCCACCCGGTGCAAGGAAAAATTTGCACACACCTAAAGAGTGACATCACAAAAAACTGCGGCAGTTGCATACGTCAGTGGTCCTCCGAAAAGGTCCCGTCTCTGACCCCCCGGGGCGTTAGGCTCCTGACAGGGAAAAGAGTTACTGTGGTCCATACAGCCGAAGCCATATGGACCCATCTCGGTCCAAGCAGCGCAATCAACACGCGAACAACACGCGACCATTTCCTGGACCCTTGCCAGTTTCCAACTTTTTGATCGCAACGCAATCGCAGAGCAAGATGGTTGGAAGTAATTTCACTGTATCTGAGGAAAATTTGCTGATTTGTGTAAGTATTTCGACCACTGTTATTTCATTATCTTCAACTGCATTTTAGTCTAGTTTAAAAGTTAGTATATATGATCAGATATTAGTATTTCACAAAAAATGTGTCTCCTGCTTTTACAAAACTACAAGTCCCAGCATGCCTGGACAGCTGCAGACACCCTGGTTGGCAAATGTGTATTTAGGCACTTTTCCTTGTTATTTAGCATAATGAATTTAAAATTTTTTTGGACATAGGACGTATGCGAACGTCCTGACTTCAGTGTCCTCAAGGCCCAAGGACGTTCGAATACATATTGCCCTTTAGATGTTGCAGAACTACAACTTCCAGCATGCCTGGGAATGCTGGCACTTCTAGTATTGTAAGTTCTGCAGGCCCCCATTTTTCAGGCCTTTATGCACGGGTCTCTAAACTGTGGCACCCTAGATGCAGCAAAAGTAAAATTCTTAGCATGCACTGACAGACCGTGGCTGATGGGAGTAGTAGTTTTGCAACAGCTGGAGGTGGACTGGTCTTGAAACCCAGAGTTAGGTAACAAACCCGTAGTGTTTTGCAACCATTCTGCCTCCAGCTGTTTTTTTCCTGTTGAAAAGCCTGTGGCGTGCAAAACACAACCCAAAAACTCCACCCGGATGCAGTGAAAAATGTGCACACACCTAAAGAGTGACATCACAAAAAACTGCGACGGGTACATACGTCAGTGGCCCTCCGAAAAGGTCCCGTCTCTGACCCCCGGGGCGTTAGGCTCCTGACAGGGAAAAGAGTTAGCAACGCATATCTCCCCTATACGTGTATCCTGTGTTGTTAATAATATATTCATAATTATGCAAATGATAATGGCTGCTATATTTATGCAAAAAAGGTGGCGACCGAAATGGCAGGATATAAAATCTTTCATGTTACCCCTGTCATTGATTAATAAGGCGAGAATGCTTCCAATTGTTGAATAGCATACATTTACGTCATATATCCATAAGGCTGTCAACAGAAGTATTACAATATACTTTGTTCTTCATCTTGCAGAAGTTCCTGGAAACAGGATACGATAAGCTGCGGAGGCAGCCAGAGAAAAGGGCTGTGGTCAGCGCCCTAATCGCTGACTTTGGCGGCCAACACGACCACAATGCAATTGTGAAGAAGTGGTCTGACCTGAAGAGGCGCCAAATGGATCAGGTCAGACGTCTTCGGGCTAAATATCATCCAGGTAAGTTATTGTTGACAGTTATGTTTTTTTTTTAAAAAGTCTATTTTGTGCGTGAACTCGAAAGAGAGAGGAGCCGGCCTGCAGGAGTTGGGAGGCCTCCCCCAGAGGCAATCTGCCACCTTTCTCCATGCCCCGGTTGGCAATGGCGGGTGTGAGGGGGTCCTCCCAACCCAACCTCGCATAGCACACCCACCAGGGGCGGGGCTGAGACCACCAAACTCAATTCACAGGTAGCCGAGAGCGGGATCCGAACCCCTAGCTGCAGAGGTGAATCACTTGTCAGTGCAGTGGCAATCGCGTGGAGCCACCGCAGCTCCTTTGGTGACAGTTATGTAAGGTCATATGTAATTCATGTAAGGTCAGATGTTGTTAACCAAGATGCCATGTTGTGCTAACATATATCACCACCAGCCAAGGTATTCATAGTACTGTTGAAAAAAGACATGGGACAGCAGACAGGAACACAGAAGTTATGTGGGAACATAATTTTCCCATTGCTTTGCATGGGACTTTAAAGAAAAACCCCGACCATGGCAAGTGGGGGTGGGTAAGGTTTAAACCACCTATCCTATGTTTGTGGCTGACATATAAGTAACCTGTGTGCCAAGTTTCATATAAATATCTTTAGCCGTTTGTACGTGATGCTGGAACATACATACATACATACATACATACATACATACATTTATGCACACACACACGTTGAGTTTTATATATATAGATTACCACTAAATTCCTGTGTTAGGAGTGGGGTTGTTATAGTAATCCCGTGTGCTCCATCAGGCCCTTTTTTTAACATGAGATGGTCTGAACAAAACAAAGGAGACAAAAACAGCTCATTTTAACATGGTTGCATCCCAGCTCACGCTCAGTCCCCTGTAGTGCCCACAAGACCCTTTAATATAACATTGTCCCATTGGTTAACTGTCTATATAAATCAATTTGTATTCATATACAATACAGCAGAGTACACAGAATTTGCATACGTCATTAGAAAACATTTTTATAATATATGAACATTGTGTTATTATAGGAGCTCCAATGCCAGTTGTCCGCGCCAAGCGCAGAAGGCGCCAGGCCGATGAGGAGGAGGAGGAGGATGCGGCAGAGGAGGATGCGGCAGAGGAGGAGATGGATGAAGAGGAGCAGCCAGGGCCCTCCCACTCCCCAACCCCAGCTCCTGCTGAGGAGCAAGCTGAGGAGCTCCCCCCCCCACCACCCCAACTTCTCAAGCAGAAGAGCAGGAGGAAGAGAGCGGTCCTGTGAGCCTCGTTCAGGAAGGTAAATATGTGCACAATGATTAATAACATTTCAACAATAAAATGTAGATATAAAAATGGACAACATATAAAGCGCACCTGTCAGATTGTAGAACCATAATATGGTATTGATGCTAGAAGTATACAGGTAGTGCATAATTATTAGGCAAGTTGTATTTTTGAGGATTCATTTTATTATTGAACAACAACCATGTTCTCAATGAACCCCAAAAACTCATTAATATCAAAGCTGAATTTTTTTGGAAGTAGTTTTTAGTTTGTTTTTAGTGTTAGTTATTTTCGGGGGATATCTGTGTGTGCAGGTGACTACTATTACTGTGCAGAATTATAAGGCAACTTAACCAAAAAATAAATAGATACCCATTTCAATGATTTATTTTTAACAGTGAAACCAATATAACATCTCAACATTCACAAATACACATTTCTGACATTTAAAAACAAAACAAAAACAAATCAGTGACCAATATAGCCACCTTTCTTTGCAAGGACACTCAAAAGCCTGACATCCATGGATTCTGTCAGTGTTTTGATCTGTTCACCATCAACATTGCGTGCAGCAGCAACCACAGCCTCCCAGACACTGTTCAGAGAGGTGTACTGTTTTCCCTCCTTGTAAATCCCACATTTGATGATGGACCACAGGTTCTCAATGGGGTTCAGATCAGGTGAACAAGGAGGCCATGTCATTACTTTTTTTTATTTAATACCCTTTCTTGCCAGCCACGCTGTGGAGTACTTTGACACGTGTGATGGAGCATTGTCCTGCATGAAAATCATGTTTTTCTTGAAGGATGGTGACTTTTTCCTGTACCACTGCTTGAAGAAGGTCTCTTCCATAATCTGGCAGTAGGACTGGGAGTTGAGCTTGACTCCATCCTCAATCCGAAAAGGCCCCACAAGCTCATCTTTGATGATACCAGCCCAAACCAGTACTCCACCACCACCTTGCTGGCGTCTGAGTCGGACTGGAGCTCCCTGCCCTTTACCAATCCAGCCACGGGCTCTTCCATCTGGCCCATCAAGACTCACTCTCATTTCAGCAGTCCATAAAACCTTAGAAAAATCTTTCTTGAGATATTTATTGGCACAGTCTTGACGTTGCAGCTTGTGTGTCTTGTTCAGTGGTCATCGTCTTTCAGCCTTTCTTACCTTGGCCATGTCTCTGGGTATTGCACACCTTGTGCTTTTGGGCACCCCAGTGATGTTGCAGCTCTGAAATATGGCCAATCTTGTGGCAAGTGGCATCTTGGCAGCTGCACGCTTAACTTTTCTCAGTTCATGGGCAGTTATTTTGCACCTTTGTTTTTCCACACGCTTCTTTTGTTTGATGATCACGCTTCAGAAGCTTTGCAACTTTAAGAGTGCTGCATCCCTCTGCTAGATATCTCTCTATTTTGGACTTTTCAGAGTCTGTCAAATCCTTCTTTTGGCCCATTTTGACAAAGAAAAGGAAATTGACTAATAATTATGCACACCTGATATAGAGTGTTGATGTCATTAGACCACACACCTTCTCATTACAGAGATGTACATTACCTAATATGCCTAATCTGTAGTAGGCTTTCGAGCCTATACAACTTGGAGTAAGACAACATGCATAAAGAGGATGATGTGGTCCAAATACTCATTTGCCTAATAATTCTGCACTCCCGGGATGTGTTAGACACATAACAAGTGTATACACATGATAATGATTGATTAATAAGCAAAAAAAAAATTTTATTTATTTGGTAACGTTATTTTAAATCCAAATTTTTTTTTATTATATCCTAACAGTATCAAGAAAGATGATGAGGCAGAACGCGCTCATAAAGACAACCCACCAGAGGATCCTGGCAAATCAGCGCCAGATCCGCTACCTTATTCAACAAAATGTGCTGCTAGAGCAGCAGCAATCAAAAAATATAGCGAAGATGGAGCGCCTTCAGAAGCTCAATCAGAGTTATATCTGAAATTATTTTTTTATTAATAAATATTATTTTTTGGAAATGTTTCATTTCTTTTTGAGATAGATTTGTAGGTTTTTCAACACATCTAACTTCACATCAAACAAATCAACATCAACACATTTAACTTCATAATAAGCAAAAACATTTTATACTATTATTTTATTTAACAGTAACCTAGGACAAACTAAAGCACACGACACAGACACGACGAACACAAAATAAACTGTTGAAAAATGAACATAACAAAAGCAACAATATATATATATATACAAAGAGAGAGAGAGGGAGAGCAAGAAAGAGAGAGAATGCAGATGAGCTCTTGCAGACAGCCCAATGGTTGCAGTATAAATGCCGCAAAACAGGGTTTAACATAAGGTTCATTGTTATAGTTACACTTGCTGTTTAGATCCGGTCTGGTAGCTTGTAGCGGAGGCTGTTGGTGGATCCGCTGTGCCAGAGAGGTCATGAAGCTTTACTCAGCATGGAGGCAGCAGCAGGAGTATTAAAATATAATATAACTAGACAATGCATTTCCTGAGGAAAATGCGAGTGGGAATGCTGAATAGCTTAATTGGTGAGCCCCTTGCCAAAGACATTCACCATAACCACTACACTATCTTTAGGACACACAGCTTCTTTCTCTATCTGCAAAGTATAGAGTATGCTGACTTCCTGGTCGCCCCTCCCCCCTCAATAGGTTTCCCCTCCCCCCCAGGTCAGTGAGGAGGAATATTGCACTGAGGTCAGGAAAGTGATTTATGGAAAGAAATAACATTACAAACGCTTTTAATTCACAGATCTAATACATGATTTAAGCCTCCAAACAAAGCTTAATAAATCCTCAAACTGCAGCATGCTGTTTGCTCCATGTCAACGACTTCTCATATAGAAGGTATAAAAAATCTCTAACCAGACACCTGCTTAACGCGGCTAAGTCATTAATTCCGTTATACTGGAAATCTACTTCAGCTCCAGCCATTAAAGAATGGCTACAAAAAATCTCAGAGATCCATGACATGGAGGACACAGCGGCACAAGCCACAGATGAAGCGGCAAAATTCCAGGACACTTGGCGCCCATGGGTGACCTTTCGATACTCGGAAGAATATGAACAGGCACTCTCAACACCCACTACGTGAATAAACCACCCGACTAAGCTGATAGTCGGGTTAACATACCCAAAACTCTCTAATATCTCCCGTCCATTGTCAACCAGCCATAGCGAGAAGGGAAACACCCTTTGTCTCGCATAGATGTCGTCTCATATCCATGAATGCCCTATGAACAACACACAGCATTGCTAAACCCAGGTACAGCTTACTCTCACCCCTCTTGAACCCTTTCCAACTTTTCTACTCTTTACATCTGTTTCTCAATTCTTTATCGGCTCTAGACCGAAAAACAAGCCCATTAACAACAATAAACAAAAGGAAACTTGGCTGAAACGGCAGCTGAGGAATCACAATTTTGATCATTTGCACGCAAAGTAACCGGTTAATCCTTCATGTTCTTAGATAAATGTTACCCAGCCGGTAACCGGTTAATGCTATTGTTGTTCCCACTATTGTTAGACAAATGCAGTGTATGTACTTTTATCATTCAAAATTTGTCTCATCTGCGTGTATACACAATTGTACTGCAACTTTTGTTTTAATAAAGCATTTGAAAGATTAATAAATCCTCAAACGTACATGCAATTGATACAACGACTACACCGTTTGAAATACACGGCCCTTGTAAACGCATCGATATGAAATTTATGTAGATAAACTTAAAAATGTGGCCATGTCTGCGATTTAGAAAAGAGCGTCTTTGTGAGTTCTGCAGCAACATTTTTTAGATAATTTCACATGAGAGTCTATGAGACATAATTTCTGGCTGTTGCTCCAATAACTAAAACTAAAATACGTATCGCAGAATTGATCACATTGCCATAAACCAGACAAGCATAGCTACGTTTTGATATAAAAATTGTGTATGAAAAGTAGATCTTGTGGGCGTGAGACCAATTTGTTTCCCCTTTTTGTAAAGATATTTTTAATTACAAAGATCTCCAATGTTAAGGTCACATGACAGACTCTAAATCCCCTCCATAGGATTACATTATAACCTATCGCATTTTTGTGAAAAATTCGCAAAACGTAAATTGCGTTTTCACCAAAAAATTGTAAACGATAACGATCTGAAAAGTCATAGCCGGATAGCTAAATATTTTGTGACCGCTTTACAGTTTTTTCAGTGTCTGTAAGTGAAAGTATGAAGTAGCTGAAACTTTTGGCAGGGCATGTGAATTCAAAGGGGAAAAGGATGTTCTCATTGACTTCAATGTTAAAAAAGGGTCTAAAAGCTTAAAATTTATAAAAGTGTAAAAAGTAGGAAAAAACTTGAAGAAGTCCCATCATTTGCTGAAAGAGACGAACATTTTTACAGTTGAATGGTCTCAATAGCTGAAAGTATGCCGAAGTTACGCAGAACCAAAAAACGTAAGGAATAATAAGATTACTAAATTTACGGATATCAATACTGGAAATGTTTATTAAAGCATTCACACTAATTAAGATTAATACATTTACGGGTATCCATACTAGGAATGCTTATTAAAGCATTCCCACTAAGTATCACACAGGCATGATTTACAAGCAGTAGTGGTAATAGTAATACATAGCATAAAAACACTTGGGGAATACTTTACAGCATCAGTAGTGGTCATAGTAGTCAATAGTGTACCAAAAAATTGGGACACAGGTGTCTTGACTGAGCTGTAATAGTAGTAGTAGACATTGACAATACAGTGTCAAATCACTCGGGCAAGAGGTGCCATGATGAACAGCAGTCTTAATAAGAGTATATAGGGTGTGAAATAACTGCTGACATAGGTGTCTTGACTGGGCAGCAGAAGCAGCAGTAGTAGTATTAACAGTAGTAGTTGATACAGAGTCATATCACATGGGCAGGAGGTGCCATGATGAACAGCAGTAGGAATAGGAGTATATAGAGTGTCAAATAACTGCTGACATAGGTGTCTAGACTGGGCAGCAACAGCAGCAGAAGCAGCAGTAGTAGTATTAACAGTAGTAGTTGATACAGAGTCATATCACATGGGCAGGAGTTGCCATGATGTACAGCAGTCTTAATAAGAGTATATAGAGTGTGAAATAACTGCTGACATAGGTGTATTGACTGGGCGGCAGCAGCAGCAGAAGCAGCAGTAGTAGTATTAACAGTAGTAGTTGATACAGAGTCATATCACATGGGCAGGAGGTGCCATGATGAACAGCAGTAGGAATAGGAGTATATAGAGTGTCAAATAACTGCTGACATAGGTGTATTGACTGGGCGGCAGCAGCAGCAGCAGAAGCAGCAGTAGTAGTATTAACAGTAGTAGTTGATACAGAGTCATATCACATGGGCAGGAGTTGCCATGATGTACAGCAGTCTTAATAAGAGTATATAGAGTGTGAAATAACTGCTGACATAGGTGTATTGACTGGGCGGCAGCAGCAGCAGAAGCAGCAGTAG
Organism: Rana temporaria; assembly: GCF_905171775.1. NCBI lineage: Eukaryota > Metazoa > Chordata > Amphibia > Anura > Ranidae > Rana > Rana temporaria. The sequence continues at coordinate 189,597,154 of NC_053493.1, read as the reverse complement.
TAGTATTAACAGTAGTAGTTGATACAGAGTCATATCACATGGGCAGGAGGTGCCATGATGAACAGCAGTAGGAATAGGAGTATATAGAGTGTCAAATAACTGCTGACATAGGTGTATTGACTGGGCGGCAGCAGCAGCAGAAGCAGCAGTAGTAGTATAAACAGTAGTAGTTGATACAGAGTCATATCACATGGGCAGGAGGTGCCATGATGAACAGCAGTAGGAATAGGAGTATATAGAGTGTCAAATAACTGCTGACATAGGTGTATTGACTGGGCGGCAGCAGCAGCAGCAGAAGCAGCAGTAGTAGTATTAACAGTAGTACTTGATACAGAGTCATATCACATGGGCAGGAGGTGCCATGATGAACAGCAGTAGGAATAAGAGTATATAGAGTGTGAAACAACTGCTGACATAGGTGTATTGACTGGGCGGCAGCAGCAGCAGAAGCAGCAGTAGTAGTATTAACAGTAGTAGTTGATACAGAGTCATATCACATGGGCAGGAGTTGCCATGATGTACAGCAGTCTTAATAAGAGTATATAGAGTGTGAAATAACTGCTGACATAGGTGTATTGACTGGGCGGCAGCAGCAGCAGAAGCAGCAGTAGTAGTATTAACAGTAGTAGTTGATACAGAGTCATATCACATGGGCAGGAGGTGCCATGATGAACAGCAGTAGGAATAGGAGTATATAGAGTGTCAAATAACTGCTGACATAGGTGTATTGACTGGGCGGCAGCAGCAGCAGCAGAAGCAGCAGTAGTAGTATTAACAGTAGTAGTTGATACAGAGTCATATCACATGGGCAGGAGTTGCCATGATGTACAGCAGTCTTAATAAGAGTATATAGAGTGTGAAATAACTGCTGACATAGGTGTATTGACTGGGCGGCAGCAGCAGCAGAAGCAGCAGTAGTAGTATTAACAGTAGTAGTTGATACAGAGTCATATCACATGGGCAGGAGGTGCCATGATGAACAGCAGTAGGAATAGGAGTATATAGAGTGTCAAATAACTGCTGACATAGGTGTATTGACTGGGCGGCAGCAGCAGCAGAAGCAGCAGTAGTAGTATTAACAGTAGTAGTTGATACAGAGTCATATCACATGGGCAGGAGGTGCCATGATGAACAGCAGTAGGAATAGGAGTATATAGAGTGTCAAATAACTGCTGACATAGGTGTATTGACTGGGCGGCAGCAGCAGCAGCAGAAGCAGCAGTAGTAGTATTAACAGTAGTAGTTGATACAGAGTCATATCACATGGGCAGGAGGTGCCATGATGAACAGCAGTATTAATAAGAGTATATAGGGTGTGAAATAACTGCTGACATAATTGTCTTGACTGATCCAGAGGAGTCATGGGAGAAAATCATGTGGTCAGATGAGACTATAATATAACTTTTTGATCATAATTTCACTAACCGTGTTCGGAGGAAGAATAATGATGAGTACCATGCCAAGAACGCCATCCCTAATGTGAAGCATGGGGGTGGTAGCATCATGCTTTGGTGGTGTTTTTCTGCACATGGGACAGGGTGACTGCACTGTATTAAGGAGAGAATGACCGTGGCCATGTATTGCAAGATTTTGGGCAACAACCTCCTTCCCTGAGTTAGAGCTTTGAAGATGGGTCGAGGCTGGGTCTTCCAACATGACAATGACCCAAAGCACACAGCCAGGATAACCAAGGATTGGCTCTGTAAGGAGCATATCAAGGTTCTGGCGTGGCCTAGCCAGTCTCCAGACCTAAACCCAATAGAGAATCTTTGGAGGGAGCTCAAACTCCGTGTTTCTCAGCGAGAGCCCAGAAACATGACTGATGTAGAGAAGATCTGTGTGGAGGAGTGGGCCAAAATCCCTCCTCCAGTGTGTGCAAAGCTGGTGTAAAACTACAAGAAAGGTTTGACCGCTGTAATTGCAAATAAAGCCTACTGTACCAAATATTAACATTGATTTTCTCTGATGTTAAAATAGTTATATTCAGCACTGTAAATACATCAGGTCCGGGGCTTCATCAGGGAATGCATGGCAAGGGACCCTTCAGCGCCCTGAACCGACGACGGGTGCCAGAAAGTCACCGCCGATCCAGGACTCATTCATCTTTATGAATGTGAGTCTGTCCACGGAGTCTGTGGACAGACGGGTCCTCTTGTCCGTGACCACCCCACCTGCCGCGCTGAATGTCCGCTCAGATAGTACGCTGGAGGGGGGGCAAGACAATAACTCCAGCGCATACTGAGCGAGCTCGCGGCAGGTGTCCAATCTGGCAACCCAGTACTCCATGGGGTCGTCGGTGCTCATACTGTCAGAAGCACCGACGGACGCCATGTAGTCTGCCACCATGTGGGCCAGCCGCTGGTGGTGACTGCTGCTGCTGCTGGTGCTGGTACTGGGTCGCTCGGTTTGGAAGAACATCCTCATCTCTTCCATTAGGTCCCCTGCTCGGCTGCAGCTGGGTGCAGCCACCTGCTGGGTGAGATGAGGGGGGACAACTGGAGGCCGGGGAGTTGCCTGCTCCAACCGTCTGACAATGGCTGCCTGCAGTTCCTCCATCCGGTGCTGCCTCCGGCTGGCTGGGATGAACTGCTCCAGTTTCCCCTTGCACCTGGGATCCAAAAGGGTGGCCATCCAGAAATCATCCCTCGTCTTGATGGTCTTAACCCGGGGGTCCCTCCTGAGGCATCTCAGCATGTGGGCAGCCATGGGGAAGAGCACAGCCCGCTGTGACTCCTCAATGCTGGCCAGGTGAATGAGGTGCGACTCTTCATCCCTGAGGCGCTGCTGGTCAAACTCAGACATGCCCAACCCCCGGACTATCGGTGCCCCCAACACCGGCTCTCCCTCCTGACCAGGCCCTGACTCCGGGACGACACCAGCAACCACCTCCTCCTCCTCTTCATCATCATCCTCCTCCTCCTCCTCCTCGTCCTGGCCCTGGTCTCGGTGGAGCATTGCTGACTCCTCCTGCTCCACCAAGGCACTCTCCCCAGCCTCGAGCAGGCGATCTAGTGTCCTCTCCAGCATGAACACTATTGGCAGCACGCTATTGAGGCCGATTTGCTCACTGCTGACCATCTTGGTCGCCTGCTCGAAGGAGGACAACACTTGGCAGACCTGGTTTATCTGCCCCCACTGCGCACAGGCGATGAAAGGGAGTTGTGGTGAAGCCCTCTCAGTGCCTAGTTCCATCAGGTACTCCCTCACCGCCCTTTGCTGCTCCCACAACCTCTTCAGCATGTGGAGGGTGGAGTTCCACCGCGTCACACTGTCCACAATCAGCCTGTGAAGGGGCAGATTGTACTTCCGCTGCAACTTGGACAGGGACGCGGTAGCAGTTGGGGAGCGCCTGAAGTGGCTGGCAATCCTACGCGCCTTTGCCACAATGTCACTCAACCCTGGATAAGTGCGCAGGAACTTCTGCACCACCAGGTTGAGGACATGTGCCAGACAGGGCACGTGGGTCAGACTGCCAGCACTAAGGGCGGCGAGTAGGTTGCTGCCGTTATCGCAGACAACCATACCTGCCTGGAGCCTTCGGGGTGTCAGCCACTTCTGGACCTGAGCCTGAAGTGCTTTCAGCACTTCTTCTCCAGTGTGTCTCCGGTCCCCTAAACTAACAAGCTGGAGCACGGCCTGACAGCGCACGTGCCCCACACTTGAGTAGCTACGGGGGTGCTTGCTGGGAGGCTCAGCAGCTGCGGAGACAGTGGCTTGAGGGAGACCAGCAGTTCTCCCCTGGACACCCCGGGGCGGCACCACAAGATCGGTTGCCGCCGATCCCTCACCGACGCCTCGGAGGGAAACCCAATGGGCCGTGAAGCTGATGTAGCGCCCCTGCCCATGCCTGCTGGTCCAGCCATCCTTTGTCAGATGAACCCTGTCGCTGACAGCGTGATCCAGCGACAGGGTTACATTCTGCACAATGTGCTGGTGTAGGGCAGGGACACCAGTCCTGGCAAAGAAATGGGGTTGGGCCTGCTCCAACATCTGCCTGAAGGGGTTGCTGTCAACTATGTTGAAGGGCAGCAGATGTTGGGCAATAACCCTTGCCAGGAGCCCATTGAGGGAACGCACACGTCGGTCTCCAGGGGGGAAGGGAGTGGTGCGGTCAAAGGCGTCTGAAATCGACGCCTGGCGCCGGACGGCAGTGCGGGACACAGACGTGGAGGGTGCTGTGGAAGTAGAGGTCTGGCTGCCGGTACCAGTACCTCTACTAGAGGGAGCGGGGGGGCATGACCTGCTGGAAAGAGATGAAGATGTGGCAGGGGCTGCTGTACCCTGCTCACTTGTGGTGGTGGCGCTGCTACCACCACCACGCTTCATCTTGTCATACACCGCCCAGTGGTTTATCCTCAGGTGCTGGTTCAGGGCTGTGGTACCCACCCGAGCCAAACACTTCCCTCTCTTCACCCTCACTTTACAAATCCGGCAGATGGCCACGGTAGGGTTGTCTGCCACCAGGGTAAAGTAATTCCAGACAGGTGACTTCAGCACCGCCCTCCTGTCAGATGGGGTGACGCTTACTTGCACCTGCTGGGACTCGGTGCGCACAGGTGGAGCTGCCTGCTGCTGCTGCTGCTGCTGCTGCTCCTCCTCCTGACACCTCCTGCTGCCATCACCAGTGGAGACCCTGACGATGGTCTCCCTGGTGGTGACCTGGCGCACCGTTTCACCAGGGTGCCTACCTTCCCCGTCGTCACTGACGTAGTGAGCCGACGCGTCAGATGGCAACCATGATGGGTCACCCTCTTCGCCCCCAGAGATGTCAGACCAAGGGCTGAAATGTGTTGGTCTGAGGGAACCACCTGACATGGAGCCTCTAGCCTGGCTCCGCTGTCCCCTCACCCACGCCTGGGTCTGACTAGGTGCTGCTGTTTCCTGCACCAAAACAGCAGCACCAGTTTGAAGGGATGTCTCTGGGATACTGCCAGCAGGTATCCCATCCTCCTCATCCATCCCTTCAAAAAGGTCCTGACCATCAGGACAGAGCTGGAGGTCTGCCTGATGCATGGCCTCCCCCAAGAGATCCCTCTCACTGTCGCTGTCGAACAGTAAGATGCTGGACTCTTGGGGGCTGGGGGGGGGTAGTACAGGCACCGGTGTAATGGTGGTACTACTGTGAGTCGGGACCGACGACTCAGTGGCACTGCTGTGCCCCATATAGTCCACCACTACTTGAGCCTGAGATGGCAATATCGGGCGGCTGCCCGATGGGAAGAACTCCCGGATCAGGCGTACTCCCCTTGCACCCGATCCTCTACCACTAGTAGGGGCACGAGAGGTACCCCGTGCTGGCAGCGATCCAGCACTGGGAGTAACTCCCCTACCCCTGCTGCCACGGCCACGGATGCCGCTCATTATTGCTGATATGTGTGTGGGGGGGGTAAACTTTATTGGGGGGGGAAAATGTGAACAAAATGTGTTTTTGTGTATTTTTTACAAGACAGGCACACAGACAAAGACGTACACAGACAGCTACTAAACTATAAGAAAAGTAGTACACCAGACAAGGACTACAAAATTAAAGAAAAAAAAAAAGCACTAAACAAACACTAACTTTTTTTTTTTTTTTTTTTAAACACAAAACACAGACACTAAACACACACTAAGCTAAGCTAGATGAAATAAATGTACACTAACAGTGTGTACACTTACTACACAAAATTTAACTAAACTGAACACAAAACTTAGCTTTTATAAAAGCTCTTTAGGAAAAACTAAACAAAATGTGAACTGAGATGCCTATCAAATATCACTGAACAGCGAACCTGCAAGATCTAACAGTAACACAAGATGAACAAAACTTAGCTTTTAGAAAAGCTCTTTTAGAAAGCTCAGCAAAATGTGTTCTGAAATCTCTAGCAAATATCACTGAACAGCGAGGATTGCAGGATCAAACAGTAACACAAATGAAAAAAACAGCACAAAACAGCACAAAACGTAGCTTTGAAAAAAGCTCTTGGGTCTATTGCTTTGAAAAAAGCAGTTGATATACTGGAAAAGATCCACTGGAATCACTAAATAGCAATGCTGGTGATGATCTAAATCAATCAAGAACAAAGACACAGGAAACCAGGAACACAGAAACAGCCTCCACACTCTATAGCCAGCTTCTGAATCTGCAATGAAATGGTGCTGGGAGTGAGCTTATATAATGTCCATGCAGGCAGGTTCCTATTGGTTGCTAACCTCTGACGAGTGTGGAAGGAGAACTCTGATTGGCTCTGATGCAAAAGGGCGGAGCAAATAATCGCGCAATATTCCTATTGCCGAATATTCGCATTGCGAATATTCGGCAATATAAAATGATCGCTTCAGCTACTCGGCCCAATGGCTCTAATCATACCAGCAATGCTTTTAGACGTCTATGGAGATCACTAGGATGTGATCTGTTTTAAACATGAAACTGTAAAAATCGCTCTGATGCGGAAGATCGGGGCGAGGAAAGTAATCGCGCGATATTGCGTTTGCCGAATAATCGCATTGCGATCTTTCTGGAAAATTCAATGAACGCTTCAGCTACTCGGCCCAGGGTCTCTAATGATACCAGCAATGCTTTTAGACGTCGATGGAGATATCTAGGATGTGATCTGGTTAAAAAAAAAAATTGTAAAAAATCGAATATTCGGAATTGCGAATATTCACCGCGAATTTCGAAATATAGCGCGATTTCTCGAATATGCTATATTCGAGTCGAATATTCGCAATGCGAATATTCGTGAGCAACACTAATGCCCAGTGACGGTGCTCGACCCACTACTGCTCCATCTACCCAGCCAATCTGATGGTAGCTCGTTGCTACCCTTTCTAAACCAGCTCCCTGAGTGTCAGCCAGTGTGTCAAGCATGTCAGAATCCTCCTAAGTAACTTGTGCTTCAAACCCCAGTCAGTTCTCTGGACATTCTTTCCGAATTAGAGCAGCCTCAGTTGCCTCCCAAGATAATCAAGATACCAGGCTGATGGAAGTCTCCTTGTTTTGCCACATACATCCCAAATCCTCATGAAGGAATGGCACAAGCCTTTACCAAGCTGGCTCAATAAATACAAGAAATCAATATAAACTATTTCCCTATCTGAGTCTTTTGCCCCCTTTTCTTGGTATACTGACCAGACCACCAAGGCACACTTCAGGTCTATTTATGTTGTAAGTCTTGTCGCGTGTTTATGTGATCCACATCTCTCTCGGTCAGAGGGTAACGACCATAAATAAGAAGGCCAGTATGGTGGCCTGAGTTTATGGGAGGAGCCCGGAGGGTATTTAAGCAGCCCACTCACACATGCTCTTTGTCGGTTCAGTGTGTGGTACTACACGTCACTGGGCCGACTCTTCCCAGCTCACCTCATGTCCGTGAGTCTGCGCATTCAATCGCATTCGACATCCTCCCGCCCTTCCCTTTTTCAGGGCACTTCTCAGCATATCCTTCAATTAACTACCCATTACTTACCTTGGGTATGCCCCCTTTTCTTGGCATACTGACCAGACCACCAAGGCACACTTCAGGTCTATTTATGTTGTAAGTCTTGTCGCGTGTTTATGTGATCCACATCTCTCTCGGTCAGAGGGTAACAACCATAAACAATTTCTATTAAGATATTTTTTTTAAAAAAAATGAAAATGACACATTTTAAGTGTGATACAATAAATATTTTTGGATACTCAACAATGTCTGGCTTCTTATTATATCAATGCTGCCTAAAAGAACAAATCTAGATTTGTGGTGTTTACAATGATGAGTATTTAGTAAATGAAAATAAACATGACACTATGATAACGTAGGAGAAAGCTAGAATGAACTCAAATTAGAAAAGAATCAAACCAAGAAAATTACTAGAAGAGGGGCAGAAAAATTGGGCCTTAGGCACTGGTGGCGGTGTCACAATACTGCATGCAACCCCTCACAGATACTGTAATTGGAGCTCAGCAAAGAGCCACATGCAAAGTATTGCATTAAAAATTGTTATTAGACGCCCCTTTTAAACAGGGGCAGAAACATTGGGCTTTAGGCACAACACAACACTGCAACCCCTCAGATACTGTAATTGGAGTGCAGAAAAGAGCCACATGCAAAGTATTGCATTAAAAATTGTTATTAGACGCCCCTGTTCAACAGGGGCAGAAACATTGGGCCTTGCGCACAACACAACACTGCAACCCCTCAGATACTGTAATTGGAGCACAGAAAAGAGCCACATGCAAAGCATTGCATTGAAAATTGTTATTAGATGCCCCTGTTAAACAGGGGCAGAAACATTGGGCCTTAGGCACAACACAACACTGCAACCCCTCAGATACTGTAATTGGAGCGCAGAAAAGAGCCACATGCAAAGTATTGCATTAAAAATTGTTATTAGACGCCCCTGTTAAACAGGGGCAGAAACATTGGGCCTTAGGCACAACACAACACTGCAACCCCTCAGATACTGTAATTTGAGCACAGAAAAAAGCCACATGCAAAGTATTGCATTACAAATTGTTATTATACGCCCCTGTTAAACAGGGGCAGACACATTGGGCCTTAGGCACAACATAACACTGCAACCCCTCAGATACTGTAATTGGAGCGCAGAAAAGAGCCACATGCAAAGTATTGCATTAAAAATTGTTATTAGACGCCCCTGGTAAACAGGGGCAGAAAAATTGTGCCTTAGGCACTGGTGGCGGAGCCCAGAAACCAAAAATGTTCTTACTAGCTATCAGCAAGATCAGTGAGAAGGAAAAGGATATTCAGTCAGCAGCATAACAGGACAGTCACTCAGCATCAGCATAGGCAGTCTCCAAGGGATCTGTCATTTAAAAAAAATTATTCAGTTACATCTGCATCAGGTGCTTGTTAGCTGGTGTTGATCCAAGCCTGATTCATTTTTATAAAGGTCAGTCAATCAACGGAGTTGGTGGAGAGGCGTACCCTGTGATCGGTCACAAAGCCTCCAGCAGCACTGAATGTGCGTTCTGAAAGTACGCTGGATGCAGGGCAAGCCAGTAGCTCAATAGCGTACTGTGCATGCTCTGGCCAGTGATCCATCCTCAAGACCCAGTATGCCAGAGGATTTTCGGTGGGGAAGGTGTCCAAATCTGATCTTGCCCCTAGGTATTCACGCACCATGTAAATCAAATGCTGGCGATGGTTGCTGGAACTGGTCATACCTTGGGGCTGGGGACTAAAAAATTGTCTGAACGCATCGGTCAGACGGCCACCTTCTCCACCACTCCTTCTGTGACTCACCGGAGCCTCAGCAACACGTTGTCCAGGACCTGGATTTGGTAATCCCCCAGGTTCTGGGAACGCGTTGCACAGAGCCTTCTGCAAGGCCACCCGAAGATGTTTCATCTTCATCTCCCTCTGCGACGGCAAGATAAGCTCCGCAACCTTACTCTTGTAACGTGGATCAAGGAGAGTTGCCAGCCAGTAATGATCCCTCATCTTGATACCACAAACACAAGGATCCTTACGCAGGCTTTGCAGGATCAGGGAGGCCATGCAGCGTAGGTTTGCTGAGGCATTCGGGGCACAGTCCTCTGGGTCACTGAGGATGACAGGATCCGCAGCCACCTCATCCCAGCCACGTAAAAGTCCACGGGTTCCTTGGGACTGTAAGTGATCCCTTGAAGACTGCTGCTGCTGAGTGCTAGGCTCCACCTCCATGCTGCTGATACAATCCTCCTCCTCCTCCACCTCGTCCTACTCATCCTCTTCCTGTGTGGTAGGCGGGCATGCAGGACCACTGTCTGGATAAAGGGGGCCTTGAGAGGTAAGGAAGTCCTCCTCTTTCTCCCTCTGTTCTGCCTCAAGGGCCCTGACCATTATTCCACGTAGAGTGTGCTCCAACAGTTGAATTAGAGGGTCAGTCTCACTGATGCATGCGCTGTCACTGCTCACCATCCTTGTGGCCTCCTCAAATGGTGACAGGACAGTGCATGCATCCCTGATCAAGGCCCACTGGCGTAGGGAAAAAAACCAAGCTCCCCTGACCCAGTTCTGCTGCCATATTGGCACAGGTACTCATTGATGGCCCTCTGCTGTGTGTGCAGCTGCTGCAGCATGGCCAACGTAGAGTTCCATCTGGTGGGCATGTCACAGCTTAGGCGGTTCTTGGGCAGGTTGTATTCCCTTTGGAGGTCTGTCAGCCAAGCAGTGGCATTGTATGACCTTCGGAAATGCACACAGACTTTCCTGGCCTGCTTCAGGACATCCTGTAAGCCTGGGTACCTGCCCAAGAACCGCTGCCCCACCAAATTAAGAACATGAGCAAAACAGGGCACATGGGTCAGTTTTCCCTGTCGCAGGGCAGAGAGGAGGTTGGTGCCATTGTCGCTAACCACCATTCCTGGCTTAAGCTGGCATGGCGTCAACCACCTTTGAGCCTGCCCCTGTAGAGCTGACAAAACCTCAGCCCCAGTGTGGCTCCTGTCTCCCAAGCACACCAGCTCTAGCACCGCATGGCATCTCTTGGCCTGCATTCCTGCGTAGCCCCTTGTACGCCTACGGAGCACGGCTGGTTCAGAGGAAACATCAGCACAGGAAGAGGCCACAGAGGAAGAAGAGGAGGGGGTGGAGGAGAGAGGTGTGTCACAACCAGTAGTAGTGTTTTGGAGGTGTGGTGGCGGAACAACCTCTAACACTACTGTACCATGCCCTGTGTCCTTCCCAGCTGCCAGCAGAGTCACCCAATGCGCCGTGAAAAAGAGGTAACGTCCCTGTCCATGCCTGCTGGACCATGAGTCAGTGGTAAGATGCACCTTACCACTGACCGCCCTGTCCAGCGAGGCATGGACATTGACTTCCACATGACGGTAGAGAGCGGGAATCGCCTTCCGTGAGAAAAAGTGGCGTTTGGGTACTTGCCACTGAGGTACCGCACATTGCACAAACTCACGGAAGGGGGCAGAATCTACCAACTGAATTTCGCTAAGCTAGCATTTAACCGCTGGGCATGTGGATGGCTGGGAGAGTACTTCTTTCGGTGCTGCAGCAGCTGGGGCAGGGAAATTTGTCTGCTAGATTTTCCGCATGTACTACTAGGTTGTGACACACCTATTTCTACACCTTCAGTCTTATCAGTGCAGGCTTCAGAGAGGACTGAGGGTCTTGTGGGGTTGGAGCTCCTAGCTGATGAGGGACAAGGGGAGGTCCGCTTTGTTCTTTGGTGTGGGTCTTTCTGGTATGCTTGCCAATGAACTGAATGGCAGGTCGACATATGTCTGGTCAAGCATGTGGTGCCCAAGTGGGTGATGTTTTGGCCACGCGAGATACGCTTGAGACATATGTTGCAAATAGCAATGGTGCGATCTGATGCACATGTCTCAAAAAAGGCCCACACCAAAGAACTTTTGCAGTACCGTTGAGATGCAGCAGCGCCCTGCACAGGCGTAGCTCTGCAATGTAATGCAGATGGTGTGCTGCCCTTAAGCTGTCCCCTGGAGGACATCCTGCCTCTTTGGAGATGTGACTGTGACTCCTCCTCCTCCTCTTCCTCCTCCTCTCTCCTATCAGGCACCCAGGTAGAGTCAGTGACCTCATCATCCCCTCACTCCTTATCACTGTCGAAAACCTGGCAGTATGCTGCAGCTGGGGGAACATGACTGCCAGATTGCTGTCCCTCTCGGGCCTTCGCTCTCTCTGGGCTCACATCAATGTCTTCCTCTATCTGTGTTCCGTCATTGGAGCCTTCAAAACGCTGCGCATCTTCATGTAGCATGTACTCAACACTATGTTGAAACAGTTCGGGGGACTCAGGAGGACATGGTGGGACTAGGGAAGGATTGTGTGATGCCATTGTGCACAAGGAAGAGGACGCCTTGGCAGCTGCTTTGCCAGATAAACTAAGTTCAGCCTGGGTGAGAGAGGATGAGGAGGATGAGGACGGCTTGGTCATCCACTCTACTAATTTCTCTGCATGTTGAGGCTCAACACGGTCAGCTCCCGAAAACAATGACGAGCGTATCAGACGGCCACGTCCTGAAGAGGATGCACCGTGTCCACCACCAGCGTTGCCTCTAGATGCAGAGCCTGCTTGCCCTCGTGACTCTCTGCCTTTCTTTGTTGTCCTTCCAGACATTTTAATAGCCTGCACAGGACAAAATCAGAAATAAACAGCACCTGTCCAGTAAGAGCAACTGCGTTTATGGGCAAAAACAGCAAACGTATAGTATGATCGACTGCGTTTATGGTCAAAAACACAGCAAACTTATAGTAAGATTGACTGAGTTTTTGGGCAAAAACACAGCAAACGTGCAGTATGATCGACTGCGTTTATGGGCAAAAACACAGCAAACGTATAGTAAGATCGACTGAGTTTATGGGCAAAAACACAGCAAACGTATAGTAAGATCGACTGAGTTTATGGGCAAAAACACAGCAAACGTGCAGTATGATCGACTGTGTTTATAGGCAAAAACACAGCAAGCGTATAGTAAGATCGACTGAGTTTATGGGCAAAAACCCAGCAAACGCGCAGTATGATCGACTGCGTTTATGGGCAAAAACCCAGCAAACGCGCAGTATGATCGACTGAGTTTATGGGCATAAACACAGCAAACGTGCAGTATGATCGACTGCGTTTATGGGCAAAAACACAGCAAACGTATAGTAAGATCAACTGCGTTTATGGGCAAAAACACAGCAAACGTATAGTAAGATCGACTGAGTTTATGAGCAAAAACACAGCAAACGTGCAGTATGGTCGACTGCGTTTATGGGCAAAAACACAGCAAACGTGCAGTATGATCGACTGCGTTTATAGGCAAAAACACAGCAAACGTATAGTAAGATCGGCTGAGTTTATGGGCAAAAACACAGCAAACTTATAGTAAGATCGACTGAGTTTATGGGCAAAAACACAGCAAACGTGCAGTATGATCGACTGTGTTTATGGGCAAAAACACAGCAAACGTATAGTAAGATCGACTGAGTTTATGGGCAAAAACACAGCAAACGTGCAGTATGATCGACTGCGTTTATGGGCAAAAACACAGCAAATGTATAGTAAGATCGACTGAGTTTATGGGCAAAAACACAGCAAACGTGCAGTATGATCGACTGCGTTTATGGGCAAAAACAGCAAACGTGCAGTATGATCGACTGCGTTTATGGGCAAAAACACAGCAAACTATAAGTAAGATCGACTGAGTTTATGGGCAAAAACACAGCAAATGTGCAGTATGATCGACTGCGTTTATGGGCAAAAACACAGCAAACGTATAGTAAGATCGACTGCGTTTATGGGCAAAAACACAGCAATCGTGCAGTATGATCGACTGCGTTTATGGGCAAAAAACACAGCAAACTTATAGTAAGATCGACTGAGTTTATTGGCAAAAACACAGCAAACGTGCAGTATGATCGACTGCGTTTATGGGCAAAAACACAGAAAACGTATAGTAAGATCGACTGAGTTTATGGGCAAAAACACAGCAAACGTGCAGTATGATCAACTGCGTTTATGGGCAAAAACACAGAAAATGTATAGTAAGATCGACTGAGTTTATGGGCAAAAACACAGCAAACGTGCAGTATGATCGACTGCGTTTATGGGCAAAAACAGCAAACGTGCAGTATGATCGACTGCGTTTATGGGCAAAAACACAGCAAACGTATAGTAAGATCGACTGAGTTTATGGGCAAAAACACAGCAAACTTATAGTAAGATCGACTGAGTTTATGGGCAAAAACACAGCAAACGTGCAGTATGATCGACTGCGTTTATGGGCAAAAACACAGCAAACGTGCAGTATGATGGACTGTGTTTATGGGCAAAAACACAGCAAACGTATAGTAAGATCGACTGAGTTTATGGGCAAAAACACAGCAAACGTGCAGTATGATCGACTGCGTTTATCGGCAAAAACACAGCAAACGTATAGTAAGATCGACTGATTTTATGGGCAAAAACACAGCAAACGTGCAGTAAGATCGACTGAGTTTATGGGCAAAAACACAGCAAACGTATAGTAAGATCGACTGAGTTTATGGGCAAAAACACAGCAAACGTGCAGTATGATCGACTGCGTTTATGGGCAAAAACAGCAAACGTATAGTGAGATCGACTGAGTTTATGGCCAAAAACACAGCACATGTGCTTTAACAGCGACTGCGTTTATGTGCAAATAAATAACACACGTGCAGTAACAGCTAATGCGTGTATCTGCAATTATATTGCACACATGTGATGCAGAAACAGCAACTGCGTGTATGTGTGCAATTAAATAGCACACGTTCACTAACACTGAGCACTATGTTTAAGTTTAATCTAAACTGCATGCAGGCAATACAACACGTTAGAGCACTGCAGCTAGCACAAAGAAATTGCCTAACAATAGGAATAGCTGATCTAGCTAAGCTATACAGTGTATAAATATATGTACAACGCTAGGATGTATATACTGTATATCCTCTACACACTGCAAATTTAACCATACTGACTAGCCTTCCTGCTCTATCTATCTATCTATCTATCTATCTATCTATCTATCTATCTATCTATCTATCTATCTATCTATCTATCTCTCTCTCTCTAACTGACTGTCTGACTTGTCTTTAACAAAGCCGGAACACACTACACGAGGCCGCCTTGCAGGCAGCCTTATATAGTGTGGGGCGTGTACTAAACCCCCTGAGCCATAATTGGCCAAAGCCACCCTGGCTTTGGCCAATTATTGTTCTTCGTTTTTTGCGCCTTGTGAATGGCCAAGCATGCAGGGTCATGGTGCATGCTTGACCAATCATCAGCGCGCAACGCCGCAGTGAATTATGGGCCGATGCGCGTCACTCGAAATTGGCGCGAACGGCCCGTTTTGTTCGAAATTCGTCGAACGTAGGAACAGACGATGTTCGAGTCGAACATACGTTCGCATCGAACACAAAGCTCATCCCTAGTCCCGGGTGGAACTATCATGGGTAGGAAGACTTGCTGCCTAAAGGATGCAAATTCTTCCCCAGATTTTGGACATCTTTAGGTCTTTACATATTCCTCCCCAACATCATTACTTAAAGGCCCTTACACATCTACTTCATCAATTTATCTGGCAGGGGAAAAGAGCTTGATGAAACATCTGTCTTTTGGTGGTATGGGTATGACCTACATGACTACAACATGGCTGCCCATCTAGACCCCTATGGGTTGGCGTTGAAAGGGGGTTGAGAAAATCTGATAACATGTATGACCTGCTTTTTACTGACCTGTGGAGTCCTCTATACTTACGTTAACTGCCGATTACCACTGAAGTCTCAATTTTAGCATGGAGAAATATGAACAACCTTTCTGATGACTTGATAGTTGGATCTGACATTAAATTTCCCCTAACTGTACTGACACGACTAATCCCACACTTATCTTTAACAGATGGGGACCATTTTGGCATATGCTGGATAAACAACCTTTTGTTTCAGGGAGTGCCCTGTTCACCGGAGTTCCTTATGAGTAAATACAACACTTTTATTTCACCCTACTGCAAATTTGAATTTTTTTATTGGCATCTCTGATGCCCCCCATTAACCTACACCCAAAGATCTGGCAATTCCTTTCCAGTCTGGCGAAAGCCACTATAGGCATTTCATTTTATGATATGGACTCTTTAATTGATATCCTGACAATCTCAGGACTAGTGTTGAGCGGAATACGCCATATTCGATTTCGCGATATATCACGAATATATAGATGAATATTCGTGAAATATTCGCTAAAATCGAATATTCGTGATATTTAAAAAAATAAATAAAAAATTGCGACATTTCGCTAATGCGAATACGAAATTGATTGCGAAATTTTGACAACTGTGGTAGGAGAACTCTGATTGGCTCTGATGCAAAAGAAGGGCGGAGAAAGTATTCGCGAATATTCAGAAATAGAATATTGGTGATATTTTATCGAAATTTCGCTAATGCGAATGCAAAATTGATGGCGAGATTTTGACAACTGTGGTAGGAGAACTCTGATTGGCTCTGATGCAAAAGAAGGGCGGAGAAAGTATTCGCGAATATTCGGAAATCGAATATTCGCGATTGCGAATATTCGGCAACATAAAAGGATCGCCTCAGCTTAGCTACTCGGCCCAGGGTCTCTAATCATACCAGCGATGCTTTTAGACGTCGATAGGATGTGATCTGTTTTATTCGCGAATATTCGAATATGCCATATTCGTAACGAATATTCGAAATGCGAATATTCGTGAGCAACACTACTCAGGACTAACCCATTCCTGCGGCCTGATTCAAATTACTATGGTGAAATATGTGGACCAGACAAAGATTCACATCCTCACCTTTCTCAGCTTCAGTCCCAACAGGAAGTTACTAAAGCCTGCTGGCTTTTTATTAAAACTACAGAATCACAAAACATGCACACCCACTCTACCTTCCTCCCTCCCTGTATGGCTTGTCCTTGACATGAAGCTTCTCATTGGTCAGTTCACATAAAAGGGTGGTTTCTTCTCACAAGTCCATTCCATGTTCTTCTTGAAAAATCCATGTGTCATTTAGGCATAGAAGAGTTCTCTCAGTAAGGCTGACAAGGGGAGGGGTAATTTCCTCTTCCATACAGAGCAAGGAACGAGAAGGGGGTTTTGGAATCTAGAAATGCAGTGGGGGGATGAGCAGAACACACATTTGAAAGATGAGAAGCAGAAAGAGAAAATGGAGACTGAACTTTTTCCCTTATCCCTTTTGTATATCCATCCAAGTTGAAATATACTTTAAAAACATATCTGACAAATCTTATCAAGGAAAATAAGCAGTATTGATCATTCTCATACATACATATGCATATATAAAAGAAATATAAAAAAAAAAACAATATAGAAACAATATGAAAATATAAAAGACATTAAAACATTTTAGTGGTTCTAATAAAAGAATTCAAAATATAAATTTTATCCAGATCCATCACACTTATATATAACACCCTTCACCACAAATGTACGTTTGAAAAACTAACATCATGCTCAAATGGGAAACAGAGCTTCAAACTTCCTTCTCCAGGTGGTATTTCAATCCATATAGGCTAGCAAAAATGTTTCATACTTCCATGTCACTCTACTGTGTTGCTGCTCTACAGGTACTCTGCTACATATTTTGTAGTCATGCAACACTATTCGCACCTTCTGGCGGAGAATTTTTCAGATCATTTCCTCTCATCCCCTTTAAAACTTGCATTAGCTATTCTAGGCCGGGGAATATATTCCTTTCCTACAGCCTTTTAGAAACTTATCACCAATATGCTGCTAGATGCCAAATTACCCATTGCAAGACATTGGAAGCTTGACCTGCCCCCTAATTTGTCCGAGGCTGACAAAGTGAAAAAGTTAAATTATAAAATCCTGCCATCATTATTTGTTGTTTGTCCACAAGATAGCGGGATTTTATAAGACTTTTTCACTTTGTCTTTTCAGACATTAAGTGGCTGTAAAGAGACTGCAGGAGCTCAGCAGTGTTGATATGTTTTTTACATATTTTTTCAGTATATCTTTAAAATAACTTCTTATTCTCAATAAAATGGCAGTATACAAATGTGATTATCATTTCCATTTTTCTGGCCACTAGATGGTAGTGATATTTTTCTAAAAATATCTCTCTATTTCCTGTCCCCTGCTATTTGTTGTTTGTCCACAAGATGGCGGGATTTTATAAGGTTCTTTCCAGATTATTTTCGATTTTTTTTTTAATTTTTCAATTATCCAGACACAAAGTGGCAACAAAGAGGTTGCAGGACCTCAACAGTATTGATTAGCTTCTGAAATTCATAATAATTTAGCAATTTTTTTTTTTTTATTTCAAGGTCTTCTATAGTTTTGGTATGTTTCTGCAACAATTTATTGAGCATTATGGAAGGATTGATCCGGATTGGACATCCCCAAATTACCTGACGTTCAAGAACACATGACCCCTGATGACGTTGGTGTGCACCATAGAAACCGGTAGGGTGCTTGATTGTGATACGTCATTTTTGCTATTTTTTGAAACACTGTTGGAATGCACCATGCACATGGATTTTTAAGCTGCAAGCATTTTCTGTTTAACCTTGTTTTTATCTGTTTTTGGAATAAAATCGTGACATACTGTACTTCACTACGGAAGCCCTTTTCTTTTTGATCTTTCCCATTAACCATTGGACAACTCTCCTTAAATCGTTTTTTGCCTGGAAACGTGCTCAAACGATCTGGATTCCTTTTTGGTGCAAGTGTCCTGGAGGTTGGTTAAACGTTGGGATCATCATTGAGATTGTGTACAACTCCTGCTGGATATATCCATATGCATTTTATGACTACCTGTAATAGGGGTCATGGAAGTCTAGTGAGTAGGATGTGTGACAGGTGATGGTGGTGGAAGAAATTCCAGTCAAATATACCTACTATTCAGCAGGGATTTGAAGATGGTGTACACTATTTGAAGAAATTTATACATTGTCCGAGGACTCTGATACATTGTTTGAACATTCACTATGTGCACTATTGAATTTATTTTGTGTTTGGACTTTTTACACCCATATTATCATATTATCATGTTGGTGTTTAGTTGAAATCACATTGAAGACGTCAAATACAGTAGTAGGTTGGACAATTTGTTTTTCCTCCGCATGTATATTTGTCCTATGACAAAACAACAGGAGTACAGGGGGAGGTAAGAAGAAAAAAAAAAATAAAGCGTCAAGACTGTAAATTTGAAGCTGAGACTGAAATCAGGTCCGATTAAAGCAGGTGCAGTGTGAAATACGGTATCATTGATCATTAACCACAGGAGGTTGAGGGGAGGGCGGACAGTTAAATACATAGTCAAGTACATTGCATGAAGTTGTTTTACGCAGTGAGTGACGGAGCCTTGGCCCCCCTTAATCCCTTTAAGACTCTCTAAGGTTATTGTGAACCCCAGGATATACTGACTCAGAAAGGAGATATAGAAGCTCAGGCAATTCTGCTGATTCCTTTGAACTTGGATCTAAAGTACTGCAGCGAAAACACAAATACATGTATTTCTGTAGAGAGGGGTAGAGGTGAAATATCTGAAGAAATACCGTTATAAGAAGATAAAAATCCCGATGGCTCCAAGTAAAGCTAAAAAAACCTCAAATTCCTACCCCCCAGTACCTCCCCCTCCCATCTCGTAGTTAAGGCAGCAAAGGCAGCAGGAAAGGAGATTATGGAATCCTCCCTGATTGAATCATCAATGGGAATACAGAAAACCAAAGCTAAGGAGATGGATCAAGAGCATATGCCCTCTGGAAAGGATATTATGTCTGCCATTAAACTATGCAGCGAAACATTAACAATAAAAATTGACGCATTAGCTATAGACATTAACATCATGAGACATGAATTTGAAAAAGTTAAACAAAAAACGTCAGAGATGGAAGTTCGAATATCAAAAATAGAAGACATAATAAGAACGGATAACAAAGAGTTATATGCGTTCAAAAAGCAAATCAACACCCTGCAGGATAGGGCAATAGACACAGAGGGACGCCTGAGAAGGAACAACATCAGGATTATTGGGCTACCGGAGAGAGTGGAAGGAGATAAACCGATAGAATTTATTGAGAACTTACTGTTAAATGTTTTACAACTTTCGAATACTTCTGCAACGTTTGTAGTAGAAAGAGCCCACAGGATCTCCTTTCGAACGCCGAAGCCAGGATCCCCCCCGCGTCCGTTTCTTTTAAGATTATTAAATTATAAAGACCGAGATCATATATTAACAATGGCAAGGTCAAGATCCGAGGTGCAATATGAGAATGCTAAATTGTTATTTTTCCCGGACTATCCACCTAAAATACAACAACAGCGCAGAGAATATACAGAAGTGTGAAAAAGTAGTAAAGGGGGTAAACTTCCGCGCTAGGAATGGGTAAATGAGCTGCTGCCCCCTGGATGATTTCTCAAAGAGAGACCGGAAAAAGTATGAGGTAAATATACAGGGTAGTGGCGCTGCTTAGTAGTGATATAACTGGGATCCTACCAGTTTATCCAATCACTCTGGTGTAAAAACGTGTGCTACAGGTGTCGGGTGCCTGTGTGTGGTAGGTTTTATGTAAGAAAACCTCCACTGGGATTAGGTCCCCTATTTATGCGTGTGACAGTGCACAAACAGTGAATATGATGTGGACTAAGTCTTCCTATGGGCTTAAGAGAAAAACAACATTTGGTGGTGTGCTCTGTGTGCGATCCTGGGGCTAGGTATGCCCTCTCTGCATGCCTCCTGCCCCAAAGCACACACTCCCCCATGTTGAGGGCATGCGGTCTGGTACGGCTCAGGAGGGGGGGGTGCTCGCTTGCCCCCCCCCCATTCCTGTCCGGCCAGGCTGTGTGCTTGGATAAGGGTTTGGTATGGATCTTGGGGGAACCCCACGCTGTTTTTTTCATGCAGGTTAACCCCTTATGATCCAGACCAAGCCGAAGGGCCTGATGTGCCACTGCATTGGAACCCACGCCCTTTTTTTTTTAATTTGGTGTGGGGTTCCCCTTCATCAGCGTCCCCGCTAGAACACACACAGGGAACATAATTAACCCCTTCCTTGCCCCTAGTGTTAACCCCTTCCCTGCCAGTGGCATTTTTATAGTAATCAATGCATTTTTAGAGCACTCCTCACTATAAAAATGCCAATGGTCCAAAAAATGTGTCCGATGTGTCCGCCATAATGTCGCAGTATCGATAAAAATCGCTGATCACCGCCATTACTAGTAAAAAAAAAAACAGAAGAAAAATGCCATAAAACGAACCCCTATTTTGTGGACGCTATAACTTTTGCGCATTTTGCATTTTTTTGAACCAAAAATATGTAGAAGAATATGTATCGGCCTAAACTGAGGCAAACTTTTTTTTATTGATTTTTGGGGATATTTATTATACCAAAAAGTAAAAAATAATAAAAAATACCACCAAAAGAAAGCTATATTTGTGGGGAAAAAAGGACATCAATTTTGTTTGGGAGCCACGTTGCACGACTGCGCAATCGTCAGTTAAAACAATGCAGTGCCGAATCGCAAAAAGTGGCCTGGTCATTGACCAGCAAGTGGTTAAAAAATAACAAAGCAATAAAGTTAGCCCAATTTTTGGTGATAATGTGAAAGATGATGTTACACCGAGTAAATAGATACCTAACTTGTCACGCTTTAATATTGCACACACTCATGGAATGGCGCCAAACTTCAGGACTTTAAAATCTCCATAGGCGACACTTGTTTTTTTTTACAGATTACCAGTTTAGAGTTACAGAGGAGGTCTAGTGCTAAAAGTATTGCTCTCGCTCTAACGCACGCATCAATACCTCACACGTTTGAACGGCGTTTACATATGTGGGCGGGACTTACATGCGTGTTTGCTTCTGAGTACGAGCTACTAGGGACAGGGGTGTTTGAATTATTTTTTTTTATTTTTTTTACATAATAATTCAATAAGACCTCACATCTTGTCCTTCAGGCTGGAAAGCATGCGATCGGGAAAAAAATAAACACAGATCTCATGCTTTCAGCCACGATTGCAGCTTTGTTCATGCTTCTGCCTCTGCATTTCTGGTGAACTGAGCAAGCCCAGGGACTTAGAATTTTTGATGTTGCTTTTTGTGTCTCATAGAGCGTGTTTTTTGGCTTAGTAATTTAAGGACATCCTTAACAGGTGTAACAAGTGCACCCAATGTAAAGACTGAACTTTGTCCATGTGTTTTCAATTGCGTCATTGACACACAAGCCTATGTTATATAAAGCATGTTTATAGCATTTGTCAGCTGCCCTGAAAGAGGGCAGGTTGTGTGTGTGGGGGCTGAAGTTTTTCCTTGTTAAAGCTCAATGGAGCGAAGAGGGATTCAGAACACCCTACGCTTTCAGGTTATGCCTGTTCATTTGCACAAAGTAAGTTTGGAGTTCCTTGTACAGGATTTGCTGTAGAAATCAGTTGGAGTGGAACCACGTCACATCTATTGTATCCAGGATCATGCAGCACCAAGGTACTATGATGTTTCTTTTGTGCATAGAAATTTTTGCACTGAAGTTATTGAGAAATGTAAGGAACTGGAGAAAGCTAACCATGAGTCCATAAGGCCTTTCATAGTGGAACCCTTGTATGCCATGGAGGAGAAACCATTGGTTGTTCATCTATTTAACCCCTTCACGGACATTGCCTTGGTAGTGGCCTTTTTGAGGAGATACTGCTCTTCAGTGAAGGGAGGCTTCAGACTGACTAATCGTCTGGGGATCTTTAATGGCAAATTAAAGTTTTTTGTCAAGCTGAAGGTGGATTCTGAAGGGATTGGTGGAGTGCGGCATCCACCAGCCAATTTTTTAATAGCAGGAAATAGAGGGTTTCTCTACTACCCTGGTCAACCGACATACTGCAGGAGATGCCATAAGTTTGGGCATACCAGAGAGGAATGTAATGTGGAGATGCACTGTCGGAACTGTGGGGAGGAGGGACATGAGGCTGGGGCTTTCTTGGTTAAACGGGCCTGTGATATATGTGGACAGCCTGATCACACAGTTAAAAATTGCCCAAAAGTAAGAAGGGCCTATGTCTCTTATGCTAAAGCTGTCAGGCGCACCGCTGAGGGTGGGCGGCCAGTGTCCAGTGTCAACTCAGGTGCTGTCTGACTCTCCTGAAAGGCTGGAAAAGGAGGAGAAGGTGGTGGTGGAAGAGGTGGAGGAGGAGGTGGTGGTGGAAGAGGAGGAACACCAGGGTGTGGAGGAGAAAGAGTAGAAGTGCCACCCTCCAGTGTGGAGCCATTAGCAATGGAGAGTGGAGAAGAGGTTGAGAGGGCAGTGGAGGAGGCTATGGAGGAATTGACAGCAGCCTTACAGTGGGAGCTGGAGGTGCAGGAAGCCCAAGAAGAGGAGATGGAAAAGATGGAGACACTGGGTGCCAAGACTAAGGTGCCCTAAGAACAGAAGGGCTAAGAAATTGAAGGTAGAGACTGCCGGAATTGTAACAAGCAACCCCTTAGAGGTCCTGGGGGATGTTGGAGGGGAGATAGAATCATCAGCACCAAGTCCAGGGACTCCAGAAATTTTTCAGCCAGCCATATTGTCGCCAAGTCAGGAAATTTTGGATGATGAAAGCGTTGTGGCCCTGAGGAATGTATGTCAGTTTTCTGGCTTAAGTGATAGATCTGGGGGTGAATGATGCACATCTGCATGTGAATGAGCGTCAAGCTGGTGTCCCTCAATGTGAGGGGCTTTGGGTCTCCTGCTAGACAGTGTGCTGTTTTTGAGGACTTGAAGGTCAATGGAGGAGACATCACCTGTCTACAGGAGTGTTTTTTTAATCGAGCGCCCAAGCCTTCCGGAGTGGGTGGTGGATTACAAATAGTCAGCAGTTGGGGATAATAGGAATGCTGGGGTAGGCATTATCATTACAAATAGGAATATTCGCATTATGTCTCATGTTGTGTTAGTGCCAGGCAGATTAATTATGGCAGATTTAGTTTTATTTAACCAGAAGTTTAGGCTTTTTAATTTAAATGCTCCTGTGAATAAGCAGAAACGTCTTGAGTTTTTTGAAGTTTTAAAGTTACACGCAGTGGGAAGGAGACCTAGTGTGATCATGGGTGATTTTAATACAAGTCCGATTTGTGAAGGAGCAGCAGAGACTAAGTTGGATGCAGGTAGCGCTATGCTGAATGGGGTAATTCAGGAATCAATGATGCTCATATTGTTCTGGGTTTGGTGGATCCATATTTCACTTTTTTTTCGGAGTGTGGGCGCACCAGCTCCAGAATCGACTTATGTTTGTTTTCTGATGTGTTCAAATGTGCTAAAGTTAAACACAGGCCGGTAATTTTTTCAGACCATGTGGCAGTGTATGTTGATTTGAATAGTAATAGTAATAGTATTAAGTTTGGTTTAGGAGTATGGAGGTTAAATAGCTTATTGTTGCAGGACGAGCATGGCAAGGCCCATTTTAGTAATGTATATAGTAGATGGGTAAATAGGAAAAAAGATTTTGGCAATATTTTGGGGTGGTGGGATTGGGTTAAATGGAAAATTAAATTATTTTTTCAAATAAAGAGTAGGGATAAAAGTAGCAGTGAGAAAATAAGATATTCTCGGTTACAAGCCAGGTTGGCTACATTATCATCATTTGACTTAGAGAAGGCATATGATAAAGTGAATCATGGGTTTTTGTGGGAGGTTTTGAAGCGGATGGGTATACCACAGTTGCTCATTAATGTAATAAAAGGGTTGTATTGGGGGATCAGTAGTCGGGTTCTGGTTAATAGAAGTTTGGGGCGGGCTTTTTTGGTTAAATCTGGGGTGAGGCAGGGGTGTCCCCTGTCCCCCATTCTCTTTATTTGTTTTATTGATCCACTGTTAAGGATGATACAGAGAGATAAGGTGGTGAGGGGCTTTTTGGTGCCTGGGAGTGGGGGAAAAATTGTGAAATGCCTAGGTTATATGGACGATGTGGTGGCAGTGTGTCAGTCGGTGGTAGGCGTAAGAAGGGTGAAGTTGCTTTTGTCCATTTTTTTGTGTGTGTGCGGGAATGAGTGTGAATTGGAATAAGTGTAGTTTGGGTGTGTATGGGAGACAAGTGGAATGTGTGAATGATCAGATTGGGAAGGTTGAGGATGGAGTGAGGATTTTGGGTATTGTGTTTGACCATGGAATGAAAAGGGGAGGCATGCTGGAATGAAGTGGGAGAAAAAATAGCCAGGAAGTTGAGGGATTGGTGTCCAAGAAAATTGTCGATTTATGGGAAAGTTTTAGTAGTCAAGGCAGTAATTTTGCCTTTAATTTTGTATGTGAGCAAAATCTTAGGTAGGGTTGAGGAAAATTAATAAGTTATTATTTACCTTTTTATGGGAGTCGAAAATGGACAGAGTCAAGAGAGAATATGTGTGTAGACGTGAATGTAATGGTGGGTTGGGTTTTTCCGAATGTGAGAGTGTTTTTGTTAATGAGATATTGGTTTTGCGTGGTGAAAGTCTTGAGGAATGGTGGAGTGTGTGTTAGGATGATTGCCTTTTCAGGTGGGTGGTTGTTTAGTTGATGGGGGTGGTTGGGAAGGGATTCAAGTATACCGGTGGCTTACGTGGTGTCACGCGACTACTGGGTGTTAGAAAAGTTTAGGGTAGAGTTTAAGTTGGCAGATTTAGGAGAAGGGGAGTGGGATAAAGTGAAAGTGAGAAAGTGGTTGATAGAGAAGGAGTATGTGTGTAACCTTAAGGGAATTAATGCGTCAGTGGCTGGGGAAGTATGGAAGAAAATTAGTATATATGGGGTGACAAATGTGCAGAGACAGAGAGTATGGATGAGTTTACATGAATGTCTAGCTACAAGAGTATTTAGGAAAAGGAGGGATCCGCATGTGTCTGATATTTGTCCAAGAATGAATTGTGGGGGTGTAGAAGCCAGTGAGCATGTGTTATGGGGGTGTGGTGTAGCGAAATATGTGATCAATAAGAGCCAAGATCTGGTGAAAGAAATAACAGGAGTGAAGGTGAGTGAGTGGAAAATGATGATGTATGGTTTGGGGAAACTGGAAAAAGATAAACAGAGAGTATTGTGGTTAGTGTTTAGTGTTGAGCAGAATATGCCATATTCGATTTCGCGATATATCTCGAATATATATTCGAATATTCGAGATATATTCGCTAAATTCGAATATTCGTGATATTTTATCGAAATTAAATGATTGCGATTTTTCGCTATTGCGAATGCGAAAATAATTGCGAATTTTTAATAACTGCGGTAGGAGCACTCTGATTGGCTCATAATATTCTTGATATTTTGTCGAAATTTCGCAAAATGCGAATGCGATATTTATTGCGCAATTTCGAGAAATGCTGGAGGAGCGCTCTGATTGGCACAGAATATTCGTGATATTTTATCGAAATTTCGCAAAATGCGAATGCGATATTTATTGCGCAATTTCGAGAAATGCTGGAGGAGCGCTCTGATTGGCTCAGAATATTCGTGATATTTTATCGAAATTTCGCAAAATGCGAATGCGATATTTATTGCGCAATTTCAACAAATGCTGTAGGAGCACTCTGATTGGCTTAGAATATTCGTTATATTTTATCGAAATTTCGCAATATTGCGAATGCGATGATTATTGCGGAATTTCCCCAAATGCTGTAGGAGCGCTCTGATTGGCTCATTCTGAAATCGAATATTCGAGATATTTTAGCGCAATTTCACAAAATGCGAATGCGAAATTGTTTGCAGATATTTCGAAAACTGCTGTAGGAGCACTCTGAAATAGAATATTTGTGATATTGTAGCCAAAAAATATTGCGATTTTTCGATAGAGCATGCGCAATCGCGCGAACAACACGCGCCCAACACGCGACCATTTCCTGGACCCTTGCCAGTTTCCAACTTTATGATCGCATCGCAATCGAAGAGCAAGATGGTTGGAAATAATTTCACTGTATCTGAGGAAAAGATGATGATTTGTGTAAGTATTTTGACCACTGTTATTTCATTATCTTCAACTGCATTTTAGTCTAGTTTAAAAGTTAGTATATATGATCAGATATTAGTATTTCACAAACAATGTGTCTCCTGCTTTTACAAAACTACAAGTCCCAGCATGCCTGGACAGCTGCAGACACCCTGGTTGGTAAATGTGTATTTAGGCACTTTTCCTTGTTATTTAGCATAATGAATTTAACATTTTTTTGGACATAGGACGTATGCGAACGTCCTGACTTCAGGGTCCTCAAGGCCCAAGGACGTTCGAATACATATTGCCCTTTAGATGTTGCAGAACTACAACTTCCAGCATGCCTGGGAATGCTGGCACTTCTAGTATTGTAAGTTCTGCAGGCCCACATTTTTCAGGCCTTTATGCACGGGTCTCTAAACTGTGGCACCCTAGATGCAGCAAAAGTAAAATTCTTAGCATGCACTGACAGACCGTGGCTGATGGGAGTAGTAGTTTTGCAACAGCTGGAGGTGGACTGGTCTTGAAACCCTGAGTTAGGTAACAAACCCATAGTGTTTTGCAACCATTCTGCCTCCAGCTGTTTTTTTTCTGTTGAAAAGCCTGTGGCGTGCAAAACACAACCCAAAAACTCCACCCGGTGCAGGGAAAAATGTGCACACACCTAAAGAGTGACATCACAAAAAACTGCGACGGGTGCATACGTCAGTGGTCCTCCGAAAAGGTCCCGTCTCTGACCCCCAGGGGCGTTAGGCTCCTGACAGGGAAACGAGTTACTGTGGTCCATACAGCCGAAGCCATATGGACCCATCTCGGTCCAAGCAGCCGAAGCCACAAGGACCCAACATCCTCAGAGGGACTGCCGAAACAGAACCCTCCTCGGTGAGGCTCCCCCTAAGGGAGACCCCATGAGAGCCGGTGAACCTAACCAGAAGGCCGAGTCTACCAACTCCCAAGACTTTCAGAGACCGGCCCGAGGACCAGCACCCTACTCGCCACACATAAAGTGCAAGCACCAAAACAAAAAGAGTGACAAACAAAACAGAACACGGGAAAAATAATAAAAGAAAGTGGGGAAAAGGAAGATGGGAGAGTGAGGAAAGTGACCAATGTGAAATAATTCTGCCTCCAGCTGTTGCAAAACTACAACTCCCTGCATGCAACTGGCTGCAATTACCCCCCCCCCTCTCCCCCAATGTGAATTTACAGGGTACATTCACATGGGCTGTGGCTTACAGTGTGCTTCTAGCTGAAGCAAATTCGGCGCTGCAGCTCAAACCCTCAGCGGGAAACTACTGTGAACCCCATGCCTCCCCGTTATTACCGGACAGCCATTAACTGTCCAGGCATGCTGGGAGTTAAAGTATAATTGTTGTACAGCTGGTGACGGGTGAGCTACATGGTGTATCAGAGCATGCTGGTAGTTGTAGTTGTTAAATAACATCAACTCCATTATTTATTCTAAATTAATTAATCAAAAAGTCAAAAGAAACAAACATATTCTTGTTCCTATATAAAGATAGGGATGAAAAAATATAATCTATTGTACAGGCCCATTATCAGTGTCCAAAAAAAATTATAGCGGTCAGATGAATAGCAACGCATATCTCCCCTATACGTGTATCCTGTGTTGTTAATCATATATACATAATTATGCAAATCATAATGGCTGCTATATTTATGCAAAAAAGGTGGCGACCGAAATGGCAAGATATAAAATCTGTCATGTTACCCCTGTCATTGATTAATAAGGCGAGAATGCTTCCAATTGTTGAATACCATACATTTACGTCATATATCCATAAGGCTGTCAACAAAAGCATTACAATATACTTTGTTCTTCATCTTGCAGAAGTTCCTGGAAACAGGGTACGATGAGCTGAAGAGGCAGCAAGAAAAACAGGCTGTTGTCAGCTCCCTAATTGAGGAACTACGCGCCCAAAACGGCGAAGCACCCAGTCGCATGACCATCCTCAAAAAGTGGTCCGACCTGAAGAGGCGCCAGATGAACCGGGTCAGGCGTATCCGGAATAAATATCATCCTGGTAAGTTATTGGTCACAGTTATGTTTTTTTTTCCTAAAGTGTATTTTGTGCGTGTACTCGAGAGAGGAGCCGGACTGCAGGAGTTGGGAGTAGGCAGGCCTCCCCCAGAGGTAATCTGCCACCTTTCTCCATGCCCCGGGTGGCAATGGCGGGTGTGAGGGGGTCCTCCCACACAGACCGTCCTACCTGCTCCGCTTCGAAGCCCAACGGGGCAGAGGGACTCCCTGTAAGGGAGTGAGAGGATTTGCCCGCTCAACCAGCCCCGTTAGTCCTTCGCCTCTCTTTTTAGAGACCGCGTGGTCAGAGTGCGTGCATGTTAACCCAATTGCGAGTGCGTGTGTAAGTGTGGTGGTTTTTGTGGGAGGGAGGTGGGCGTACTAAGCGCAGGCTTACCTCGCATAGCACACCCACCGGGGGCCGGGCTGAGACCACCAAACTCAATTCACATGTAGCCGAGAGCGGGATCCGAACCCCTAGCTGCAGAGGTGAATGGCTTGTCAGCGCAGTGGCAATCGCGTTGAGCCAGCCCGGGTCCCTTGGGGACAGTTATGTAAGGTCATATGTAATTAATGTAAGGTCAGATGTTGTTAACCAAGACGCCATGTTGTTGTAACATATATCACCACCAGCCAAGGTATTCATAGTACTGTTGGAAAAAGACATGGGACAGCAGACAGGAACACAGAAGTTATGTGGGAACATACTTTTCCCATTGCTTTGCATGGGACTTTAAACAAAAAGCCCGACCCTCACCAATGGGGGTAGTTAAGGGATAAATTAACGATCCTATACTTTAAGTGGACGTATAGATAACATGTGACCAAGTGTTATCGAAATATCTACAGCTGTTATGAAGTAACATGTATTTCCCATAGAGTTGAATGGGACTTTAAAGAAAAACCCTGACCAAGGCAAATGGGGGTGGGTAAGGGTTAAACCACCTATCCTATGTTTGTGGCTGACATATAAGTAACCTGTGTGCCAAGTTTCATGTAAATATCTTTAGCCGTTTGGACGTGATGGTGGAACATACATACATACATGCACACACACGTTGAGTTTTATATATATAGATTCCCACTAAATTCCTGCATTAGGCGTGGGGTTGTTATAGTAATCCCGTGTACTCCATCAAGCCCTTTTTTTAACATGAGATCGTCTGAACAAAACAAAGGAGACAAAAACAGCTCATTTTACCATGGTGGCAGCCCAGCTCACGCTCAGTCCCCTGTAGTGCCCACAAGACCCTTTAATATAACATTGTCCCATTGGTTAACTGTCTATATAAATTAATTTGTATTCATATACAATACAGCAGAGTACACAGAATTTGCATACGTCATTAGAAAACATTTTTATAATATATGAACATTGTGTTATTATAAGAGCTCCGCTACCAGTTGTCCGTGCCAAGCGCAGAAGGCGCCAGGCCGATGAGGAGGAGGATGCGGCAGAGGAGGATGCGGCAGAGGAGGATGCGGCAGAGGAGGAGAGGGATGAGGAGGAGCAGCCAGGGCCCTCCCACTCGCCAACCCCAGCTCCTGTTGAGGAGCAAGCTGAGGAGCTTCACCCCCCCCCACCCCAACTTCTCAAGGAGACCAGCAGGAGGAAGACAGCGTTCCTATGACCCTCGCTCAGGAAGGTAAATATGTGCACAATGATTAATAACATTTCAACAATAAAATGTAGATTTAAAAATGGACAACATATAAAGCGCACCCGTCAGATTGCAGAACCATAATATGGTATTTATGATAGAAGTATACAGGTAGTGCAGAATTATTAGGCAAGTTGTATTTTTGAGGATTCATGTTATTATTGAACAACAACCATGTTCTCAATGAACCCCAAAAACTCATTAATATCAAAGCTGAATATTTTTGGAAGCAGTTTTTAGTTTGTTTTTAGTGTTAGCTATTTTCGGGGGATATCTGTGTGTGCAGGTGACTACTATTACTGTGCAGAATTATTAGGCAACTTAACAAAAAAATAAATATATACCCATTTCAATTATTTATTTTTAACAGTGAAACCAATATAACATCTCAACATTTACAAATATACATTTCTGACAATCAAAAACAAAAAAAAAACAAATCAGTGACCAATATTGCCACCTTTCTTTGCAAGGACACTCAAAAGCCTGACATCCATGGATTCTGTCAGTGTTTTGATCTGTTCACCATCAACATTGCGTGCAGCAGCAACCGCAGCCTCACAGACACTGTTCAGAGAGGTGTACTGTTTTCCCTCCTTGTAAATCTCACATTTGATGATGGACCACAGGTTCTCAATGGGGTTCAGATCAGGTGAACAAGGAGGCCATGTCATTAGTTTTTTTTATTTAATACCCTTTCTTGCCAGCCACGCTGTGGAGTACTTTGACACGTGTGATGGAGCATTGTCCTGCATGAAAATCATGTTTTTCTTGAAGGATGCAGACTTCTTCCTGTACCACTGCTTGAAGAAGGTCTCTTCCATAATCTGGCAGTAGGACTGGGAGTTGAGCTTGAATCCATCCTCAATCCGAAAAGGCCCCACAAGCTCATCTTTGATGATACCAGCCCAAACCAGTACTCCACCACCACCACCTTGCTGGCGTCTGAGTCGGACTGGAGCTCTCTGCCCTTTACCAATCCAGCCACGGGCTCTTCCATCTGGCCCATCAAGACTCACTCTCATTTCAGCAGTCCATAAAACCTTAGAAAAATCTTTCTTGAGATATTTATTGGCACAGTCTTGACGTTGCAGCTTGTGTGTCTTGTTCAGTGGTCGTCGTCTTTCAGCCTTTCTTACCTTGGCCATGTCTCTGGGTATTGCACACCTTGTGCTTTTGGGCACCCCAGTGATGTTGCAGCTCTGAAATATGGCCAATCTGGTGGCAAGTGGCATCTTGGCAGCTGCACACTTAACTTTTCTCAGTTCATGGGCAGTTATTTTGCACCTTTGTTTTTCCACACGCTTCTTATGTTCGATGATCACGCTTCAGAAGCTTTGCAATTTTAAGAGTGCTGCATCCCTCTGCTAGATATCTCTCTATTTTGGACTTTTCAGAGTCTGTCAAGTCCTTCTTTTGGCCCATTTTGCCAAAGGAAAGGAAATTGACTAATAATTATGCACACCTGATATAGAGTGTTGATGTCATTAGACCACACACCTTCTCATTACAGAGATGTACATTACCTAATATGCCTAATCGGTAGTAGGCTTTCGAGCCTATACAGCTTGGAGTAAGACAACATAAAGAGGATGATGTGGTCCAAATACTCATTTGCCTAATAATTCTGCACTCCCGGGATGTGTTAGACACATAACAAGTGTATACACATGATAATGATTGATTAATAAGCAAAAAAAATATTTTATTTATTTGGTAACGTTCTTTGAAATCCAAATGTTTTTTTATTAAATCCTAACAGTAGCAAGAAAGATGATGCGGCAGCACGCGCTGATAAAGAAGACACATCTGAGGATTAAGGGAAATCATCAACAAATTCGCTACCTGGTCCAGCAAAATACGCAGCTAGAGCAGCAGCAATTAGAATATCTTGCTGAGCTGGAAAGGCTTCAGAAGCTCATGCTCAGCTATGTCTGAATTTATTTTTTTATTAAAAAATGTTATTTTTTGGAAATGTTTCATTTCTTTTTGAGATAGATTTTTAGGTTTTTCAACACATCTAACTTCACATCGAACAAATCAACATCAACACATATAACTTCATAATAAGCAAAAACATTTTATACTATTATTTTATTTAACACAAACCTAGGACAAACTAAAGCACACGGACACAGACACGACGAACACAAAATAAACTGTTGAAAAATGAACATAACAAAAGCAACAATATATATATATATATATATATATATATACAGAGAGAGAGAGAGAGCAAGAAAGAGAGAGAGAGTGCAGATTTGCTCTTGCAGACAGCCTAATGGTTGCAGTATAAAGGCCGCAAACCAGGGTTTAACATAAGGTTCATTGTTTTAGTTACACTTGCTGTTTCGATCCGGTCTGGTAGCTTGTAGCGGAGGCTGTTGGTGGATCCGCTGTGCCAGAGAGGTCATGAAGCTTTACTCAGCATGGAGGCAGCAGCAGTAGTATTAAAATATAATGTAACTAGACAATGCATTTCCTGAGGAAAATGCGAGTGGGAATGCTGAATAGCTTAATTGCTGAGCCCCTTGCCAAAGACATTCACCATAACCACTACACTATCTTTAGGACACACAGCTTACATAGTTACATAGTTACATAGTTACATAGTTAGTCAGGTTGAAAAAAGACACAAGTCCATCCAGTTCAACCACAAAAAACAAAATAAAAAAACACAGTAAAATCCCATACACCCAACTCCATACCCACAGTTGATCCAGAGGAAGGCAAAAAACCCCAGCGGAGCATGATCCAATTTGCTACAGCAGGGGAAAAAATTCCTTCCTGATCCCCCGAGAGGCAATCGGATTTACCCTGGATCAACTATACCTACAAATCTTAGTACTCAGTTATATTCTGTACATTTAGGAAAGAATCCAGACCTTTCTTAAAGCAATCTACTGAGCTGGCCAGAACCACCTCTGGAGGGAGTCTGTTCCACATTTTCACAGCTCTTACTGTGAAAAAACCTTTCCGTATTTGGAGGTGAAATCTCTTTTCCTCTAGACGTAAAGAGTGCCCCCTTTTCCTCAGTGATGACCGTAAAGTGAATAACTCAACACCAAGTTCACTGTATGGACCTCTTATATATTTGTACATGTTGATCATATCCCCCCTTATTCTCCTCTTCTCAAGAGTGAATAAATTTAGTTCCTCTAATCTTTCCTCATAGCTGAGCTCCTCCATGCCTCTTATCAGTTTGGTTGCTCTTCTCTGCACTTTCTCCAGTTCTCCTATATCCTTTTTGAGAACTGGTGCCCAAAACTGAACTGCATATTCCAGATGAGGTCTTACTAATGATTTGTACAGGGGCAAAATTATATCTCTGTCTCTGGAGTCCATACCTCTCTTAATACAAGAAAGGACTTTGCTCGCTTTGGAAACCGCAGCTTGGCATTGCATGCCATTATTGAGCTTATGATCAACTAAAACCCCCAGATCCTTCTCCACTACAGACCCCCCCAGTTGTACTCCCCCTAGTATGTATGATGCATGCATATTCTTAGCCCCCAAGTGCATAACTTTAAGCTTCTTTCTCTATCTGCAAAGTATAGAGTATGCTGACTTCCTGGTCGCCCCTCCCCCCTCAAGAGGTTTCCCCTCCCCCCCAGGTCAGTGAGGAGGAATATTGCACTGAGGTAAGGAAAGCTATTTATGGAAAGAAATAACATTACAAACGCTTTTAATTCACAGATCAAATACATGATTTAAGCCTCCAAACAAAGCTTAATAAATCCTCAACCGTACATGTGATCGATACAACGACTACACCGTTTGAAATACACGGCCCTTGTGAACGCATCGATATGAAATTTATGTTGATAAACTTAAAAATGTGGCCATGTCTGCGATTTAGAAAAGAGCGTCTTTGTGTGTTTTGCAGCAACATTTTTTAGATAATTTAACATGAGAGTCTATGAGACATAATTTCAGGCTGTTGTCCTTTAGAAGCTCCAAGAACTAAAACTAAAATGCGTATCGCAGAACTGATCACATTGCCTGAAACCAGACAAGCATAGCTACGTTTTGATATACAAATTGTGTATGAAAAGTAGATCTTGTGGGCGTGAGAGCAATTTGTTTCCCCTTTTTTTAAAGATATTTTTAATTACAAAGATCTCCAATGTTAAGGTCACATGACAGACTCTAAATCCCCTCCATAGGATTACATTATAACCGATTGCATTTTCGTAAAAAATTCACCAAACGTAAATTGCGTTTTCACCCAAAATTGTAAACGATAACGATCTGAAAAGTCATAGCCGGATAGCTAAATATTTTGTGACCGCTTTAAAGTTTGTTTAGTGTCTGTAAGTGAAAGTATGAAGTAGCTGAAACTTTTGGCAGGGCATGTGATTTCAAAGGGGAAAAGGATGTTCTCATTGACTTCAATGTTAAAAAAAAGGGTCTAAAAGCTTAAAATTTATAAAAGTGTAAATAGTCCAAAAAAACTTGAAGAAGTCCCATCATTAGCTGAACGAGACGAACATTTTTACAGTTGAATGGTCTCAATAGCTGAAAGTATGCCGAAGTTACGCAGAACCAAAAAACGTAAGGAATAATAAGAATACTAAATTTACGGATATCAATACTGGAAATGTTTATTAAAGCATTCACACTAATTAAGATTAATACATTTACGGGTATCCATACTGAGAATGCTTATTAAAGCATTCCCACTAAGTATCACACAGGCAGGATTTACAAGCAGTAGTGGTAATAGTACTAGATAGCATCAAAACACTTGGGGAAGACTTTACAGCATCAGTAGTGGCCATAGTAGTCAATAGTGTATCAAAAAATTGGGACACAGGTGTCTTGACTGAGCTGCAATAGTAGTAGTAGACATTGACAATACAGTGTCAAATCACTCGGGCAAGAGGTGCCATGATGAACAGCAGCAGCAGCATCAGTAGTGGTAATAGTAGTATAGAGTGGCAAATAACTAGTGACATAGGTGTCTTGATTGAGCAGTAGTAGTAGTAGTAGACATTGACAATACAGAGTCATATCACTTGGGCAGGAGGTGCCATGATGAACAGCAGTGGTAATAGGAGTATATAGAGTGTGAAATAACTGCTGACATAGGTGTCTTGACTGAGCAGCAGCAGCAGTAGTAGTATTAGCAGTAGTAGTTGATACAGAGTCATATCACTTGGGCAGGAGGTGCCATGATGAACAGCAGTGGTAATAAGAGTATATAGAGTGTGAAATAACTGCTGACATAGGTGTCTTGACTGAGCAGCAGCAGTAGTAGTATTAGCAGTAGTAGTTGATACTGTCACGATCGCTATCGTGCCAAACAGACAGCGAGGCGTGGTCACGCCCCAAGTGGCTCTGGGTGGGATTGAACCCAGGACTTCTCCATTGTTGCTCCAGGTCTTTGCCTCTGAGCCACTTCTCAAGTTCATATTCTGCTTGCTGTCCATCAAAGCCTGGTTCTGAACTATGTGCTGATTGCCTGTCTTTGAATCTCCCTGCAATCTGCACCTGTTTATCCTGGTCCAGCTGAGGCAGGTTTCCTAATCAACCAGGGTATAAAGCCCTGCCTCACTATGCGGCAGGTGTCAGTTCATTGTTCTCTGATAGTCCTGTCTGTGCCAACGGTTCCTGTGATCCTGTAGTTGTCTTCAGCCTACAAGACTGACCCTGGCTTCTGACCCTTTTGGCTTATGTACCCTGGAATGCTGCTGTCTCCTGCCCTTTGACCCCGGCCTGTACTTTCGGATTTTCCCTGCCTTCTCCAGCCCTTGACCCACGGCTTGTGCCCCGGATTTGTCTTTGGTTCCTGTCTGCAACCGTGAACCTTCCGTCAGTAGTTACCTGACTCTCTCTGGAATCCTGGACCACGGCTATACTTCGGCTATCCTTGGCAAATCCCTATCAAGCCCCCGTGCACAGACTCACAGCCCAGGTAGTGTCTTACCTTATTACTGTGGGCTGTGTGTATTTGTAAGGGTGAGCATACAAACCTGCAAAATGGACTCCACTCAAGGTAAGCCCTTACATAATGAACTGACCAATAACATGGAGTCCGCAGAGTTGTATAAAATGCTCACCTCCCTGGCTTTGCAAGTCTCCAGCCTGGGCCATACCATTTCTGAACTACAGCAAGAAGTTCTATTGCTTAAAGGGACAGTACGCCCAGCCCCGGAACCAGCATATCCTGAGCCATTTGTTGTGATGCCAGAGAGGTTTGACGGTAGCCGTGCATCCTTCTCATGCTTTAAGATGGATTGTGAGTTGTTGTTTACTCTTAAACCTAAGACCTATGCCACAGACTATGTTAAAGTTCGCGCTTCCATCAACCTGCTCACAGGGCAAATCAAATCATGGGCTCATCAGTTGTTGCAGGAAAAGAGTCCAGTCTTGGACAGCTGGGAAACTTTCATGTTTGCTCTGGACTCATACATTCCTGTCTCCAAGAGAACCAGTATTCCCAAGTCTGCTCTCGGTTCATATGGCCTACGAGTATCCAGGGACAGGAATTCCCAGTACAGATATGACACCAAGCCAGCCCAGCATGTGCCAAGTTATGAAACTCTGTATGTGCCCAGCCATGAAGCTCCAACACCACATAGCCTTGACGCTCCTGTGGATGCACACACGCCTACCTTGGAGGATGAGGAACCCATGCAGATCGGGGCCATCCGGTCCAGCCTATCTAAGGTAGAAAGAGAGCGGAGGAGAGGCTATGGACTTTGTTTTTATTGTGGTGTTAGCGGGCACCTTATATCTCTCTGCCCAACTCGCCCACCTCGGCCAAGGGTTCTTCAGGTGGGTACTATTGGGAGTTTTTTCTCTACCCCAGAATCTTTGCCTGCTATGCAGCTTGAAGTTCCTTTGCCCCAGTCTGACATTCCGGCTCCAGTTCCAGTGTCCCCCAGTTCCTGTGTCTCCAGTGTCCCCCAGTTCCTGTGTCTCCAGTGTCCCCCAGTTCCTGTGTCTCCAGTGTCCCCAGTTCCTGTGTCCCCAGTGTCCCCAGTTCCTGTGTCTCCAGTGTCTCCAGTGTCCCCAGTTCCTGTGTCTCCAGTGTCCCCAGTTCCTGTGTCTCCGGTTGAAGTTCCAGCTCCGGTGTCCCCAAGTGAAGTTCTTCCACCTGACTGCACATATGCCTCGAATGGTACTATGGTCCGTAAGCAGGATCTAGCAGTGTTTGAACAAGCTTTACAAGCAGTGAGTGCACCCCCTACCAGAACTTCAAAAGCAACGAAGTCCAAAAAGAAAAAGAAAAAGTCTTCGGACTCTGTCGTTGGTGCTTTGTTTCCCCATGGTTTGGACGAGAACTGTTTGTATGGCATGGATGCCTATGGCAACATATCTCTCCTGTCGGACGATGTGTTTGACTACTCTAGTGAAGAGGGTGGTTTGGACTTTACAGACTGTGTCTATGAGGAAGCTCCTTCCAACGCCCGGAGGGCGTTTTTAAGGGGGGGGACTGTCACGATCGCTATCGTGCCAAACAGACAGCGAGGCGTGGTCACGCCCCAAGTGGCTCTGGGTGGGATTGAACCCAGGACTTCTCCATTGTTGCTCCAGGTCTTTGCCTCTGAGCCACTTCTCAAGTTCATATTCTGCTTGCTGTCCATCAAAGCCTGGTTCTGAACTATGTGCTGATTGCCTGTCTTTGAATCTCCCTGCAATCTGCACCTGTTTATCCTGGTCCAGCTGAGGCAGGTTTCCTAATCAACCAGGGTATAAAGCCCTGCCTCACTATGCGGCAGGTGTCAGTTCATTGTTCTCTGATAGTCCTGTCTGTGCCAACGGTTCCTGTGATCCTGTAGTTGTTTTCAGCCTACAAGACTGACCCTGGCTTCTGACCCTTTTGGCTTATGTACCCTGGAATGCTGCTGTCTCCTGCCCTTTGACCCCGGCCTGTACTTTCGGATTTTCCCTGCCTTCTCCAGCCCTTGACCCACGGCTTGTGCCCCGGATTTGTCTTTGGTTCCTGTCTGCAACCCTGAACCTTCCGTCAGTAGTTACCTGACTCTCTCTGGAATCCTGGACCACGGCTATACTTCGGCTATCCTTGGCAAATCCCTATCAAGCCCCCGTGCACAGACTCACAGCCCAGGTAGTGTCTTACCTTATTACTGTGGGCTGTGTGTATTTGTAAGGGTGAGCATACAAACCTGCAAAATGGACTCCACTCAAGGTAAGCCCTTACAGATACAGAGTCATATCACTTGGGCAGGAGGTGCCATGATGAACAGCAGTGGTAATAGGAGTATATAGAGTGTGAATTAACTGCTGACATAGGTGTCTTGACTGGGCAGCAGCAGCAGCAGCAGCAGTTGTAGTATTAGCAGTAGTAGTTGATACAGAGTCATATCACTTGGGCAGGAGGTGCCATGATGAACAGCAGTGGTAATAAGAGTATATAGAGTGTGAAATAACTGCTGACATAGGTGTCTTGACTGAGCAGCAGCAGCAGAAGCAGCAGTAGTAGTATTAGCAGTAGTAGTTGATACAGAGTCATATCACTTGGGCAGGAGGTGCCATGATGAACAGCAGTGGTAATAGGAGTATATAGAGTGTGAATTAACTGCTGACATAGGTGTCTTGACTGGGCAGCAGCAGCAGCAGCAGTAGTAGTATTAGCAGTAGTAGTTGATACAGAGTCATATCACTTGGGCAGGAGGTGCCATGATGAACAGCAGTGGTAATAAGAGTATATAGAGTGTGAATTAACTGCTGACATAGGTGTCTTGACTGGGCAGCAGCAGTAGTAGTATTAGCAGTAGTAGTTGATACAGAGTCATATCACTTGGGCAGGAGGTGCCATGATGAACAGCAGTGGTAATAAGAGTATATAGAGTGTGAAATAACTGCTGACATAGGTGTCTTGACTGAGCAGCAGCAGCAGAAGCAGCAGTAGTAGTATTAGCAGTAGTAGTTGATACAGAGTCATATCACTTGGGCAGGAGGTGCCATGATGAACAGCAGTGGTAATAGGAGTATATAGAGTGTGAAATAACTGCTGACATAGGTGTCTTGACTGAGCAGCAGCAGTAGTAGTATTAGCAGTAGTAGTTGATACAGAGTCATATCACTTGGGCAGGAGGTGCCATGATGAACAGCAGTGGTAATAGGAGTATATAGAGTGGGAAATTACTTTTGACATAGTTGTCTTGACTGATCCAGAGGAGTCATGGGAGAAAGTCATGTGGTCAGATGAGACCATAATATAACTTTTTGGTCATAATTTCACTAACCGTGTTCAGAGGAAGAATAATGATGAGTACCATGCCAAGAACGCCATCCCTACTGTGAAGCATGGGGGTGGTAGCATCATGCTTTGGGGGTGTTTTTCTGCACATGGGACAGGGTGACTGCACTGTATTAAGGAGAGGATGATCGGGGCCATGTATTGCGAGATTTTGGGCAACAACCTCCTTCCCTGAGTTAGAGCTTTGAAGATGGGTCGAGGCTGGTTCTTCCAACATGACAATGACCCAAAGCACACAGCCAGGATAACCAAGGGGTGGCTCTGTAAGGAGCATATCAAGGTTCTGGCGTGGCCTAGCCAGTCTCCAGACCTAAACCCAATAGAGAATCTTTGGAGGGAGCTCAAACTCCGTGTTTCTCAGCGAGAGCCCAGAAACCTGACTGATGTAGAGAAGATCTGTGTGGAGGAGTGGGCCAAAATCCCTCCTCCAGTGTGTGCAAAGCTGGTGTAAAACTACAAGAAAGGTTTGACCGCTGTAATTGCAAAGAAAGCCTACTGTACCAAATATTAACATTGATTTTCTCAGGTGTTAAAATAGTTATATTCAGCACTGTAAATACATCAGGTTCCGGGGCTCCATCAGGGAATGCATGACAAGGGACCCTTCAGCGCCCTGAACCGACGACGGGTGCCAGAAAGTCACCGCCGATCCAGGACTCATTCATCTTTATGAATGTGAGTCTGTCCACGGAGTCTGTGGACAGACGGGTCCTCTTGTCCGTGACCACCCCACCTGCCGCGCTGAATGTCCGCTCAGATAGTACGCTGGAGGGGGGCAAGACAATAACTCCAGCGCATACTGAGCGAGCTCGCGGCAGGTGTCCAATCTGGCAACCCAGTACTCCATGGGGTCGTCGGTGCTCATACTGTCAGAAGCACCGACGGACGCCATGTAGTCTGCCATCATGTGGGCCAGCCGCTGGTGGTGACTGCTGCTGCTGCTGGTGCTGGTTCTGGGTCGCTCGGTTTGGAAGAACATCCTCATCTCATCCATTAGGTCCCCTGCTCGGCTGCTGCTGGGTGCAGCCACCTGCTGGGTGAGATGAGGGGGGACAACTGGAGGCCGGGGAGTTGCCTGCTCCAACCGGCTGACAATGCCTGCCTGCAGTTCCTCCATCCGGCGCTGCCTCCGGCTGGCTGGGATGAACTGCTCCAGTTTCCCCTTGCACCTGGGATCCAAAAGGGTGGCCATCCAGAAATCATCCCTCGCCTTGATGGTCTTAACCCGGGGGTCCCTCCTGAGGCATCTCAGCATGTGGGCAGCCATGGGGAAGAGCACAGCCCGCTGTGACTCCTCACTGCTGCCCAGGTCAATGAGGTCCGACTCTTCATCCCTGAGGCGCTGCTGGTCACGCTCAGAGATGCCCAACCCCCGGACTATCGGTGCCCCCAACACCGGCTCTCCCTCCTGACCAGGCCCTGACTCCGGGATGACACCAGCAACCACCTCCTCCTCCTCATCATCATCATCCTCCTCCTCCTCCTCCTCGTCCTGGCCCTGGTCTCGGTGGAGCATTGCTGACTCCTCCTGCTCCACCAAGGCACTCTCCCCAGCTTCTAGCAGGCGATCTAGTGTCCTCTCCAGCATGAACACTATTGGCAGCACGTTATTGAGGCCGACATGCTCACTGCTGACCATCTTGGTCGCCTGCTCGAAGGAGGACAACACTTGGCAGACCTGGTGTATCTGCCCCCACTCCGCACAGGCGATGAAAGGGAGTTGTGGTGAAGCCCTCTCAGTGCGTAGGTAAATCAGGTACTCCCTCACCGCCCTTCGCTGCTCCCACAACCTCTTCAGCATGTGGAGGGTGGAGTTCCACCGCGTCACACTGTCCACAATCAGCCTGTGAAGGGGCAGACTGTAGTTCTGCTGCAACTCGGACAGGGACGCGGTAGCGGTTGGGGAGCGCCTGAAGTGGCTGGCGATCCTACGCGCCTTTGCCACAATGTCACTCAACCCGGGATAAGTGCGCAGGAACTTCTGCACCACCAGGTTGAGGACATGTGCCAGACAGGGCAAGTGGGTCAGACTGCCAGCACTGAGGGCGGCGAGTAGGTTGCTGCCGTTATCGCAGACAACCATACCTGCCTGGAGCCTTCGGGGTGTCAGCCACTTCTAGACCTGAGCCTGAAGTGCTTTCAGCACTTCTTCTCCAGTGTGTCTCCGGTCCCCTAAACTAACAAGCTGGAGCACGGCCTGACAGCGCACGTGCCCCACACTTGAGTAGCTACGGGGGTGCTTGCTGGGAGGCTCAGCAGCTGCGGAGACAGTGGCTTGAGGGAGACCAGCAGTTCTCCCCTGGACACCCCGGGGCGGCACCACAAGATCGGTTGCCGCCGATCCCTCACCGACGCCTCGGAGGGAAACGCAATGGGCCGTGAAGCTGATGTAGCGCCCCTGCCCATGCCTGCTGGTCCAGCCATCCATTGTCAGATGAACCCTGTCGCTGACAGCGTGATCCAGCGACAGGGTTACATTCTGCACAATGTGCTGGTGTAGGGCAGGGACACCAGTCCTGGCAAAGAAATGGCGGCTGGGGACACGCCATTGGGGTTGGGCCTGCTCCAACATCTGCCTGAAGGGGTTGCTGTCAACTATGTTGAAGGGCAGCAGATGTTGGGCAATAACCCTTGCCAGGAGCCCATTGAGGGAACGCACACGTCGGTCTCCAGGGGGGAAGGGAGTGGTGCGGTCAAAGGCGTCTGAAATCGATGCCTGGCGCCGGACGGCAGTGCGGGACACAGACGTGGAGGGTGCTGTGGAAGTAGAGGTCTGGCTGCCGGTACCAGTACCTCTACTAGAGGGAGCGGGGGGGCATGACCTGCTGGAAAGAGATGAAGATGTGGCAGGGGCTGCTGTACCCTGCTCACTTGTGGTGGTGGCGCTGCTACCACCACCACGCTTCATCTCGTCAAACACCCCCCAGTGGTTTATCCTCAGGTGCTGGTTCAGGGCTGTGGTACCCACCCGAGCCAAACACTTCCCTTTCTTCACCCTCACTTTACAGATCCGGCAGATGGCCACGGTAGGGTTGTCTGCCACCAGGGTGAAGTAGTTCCAGACAGGTGACTTCAGCACCGCCCTCCTGTCAGATGGGGTGACGCTTACTTGCACCTGCTGGGACTCGGTGCGCACAGATGGAGCTGCCTGCTGCTGCTGCTGCTCCTCCTGACACCGCCTGCTGCCATCACCAGTGGAGACCCTGACGATGGTCTCCCTGGTGGTGACCTGGCGCACCGTTTCACCAGGGTGCCTACCTTCCCCATCGTCACTGACGCAGTGAGCCGACGCGTCAGATGGCAACCATGATGGGTCACCCTCTTCGCCCCCAGAGATGTCAGACCAAGGGCTGAGATGTGTTGGTCTGAGGGAACCAACTGACATGGAGCCTCTAGCCTGGCTCCGCTGTCCCCTCACCCACGCCTGGGTCTGACTAGGTGCTGCTGTTTCCTGCACCAAAACAGCAGCACCAGTGTGAAGGGATGTCTCTGGGATACTGCCAGCAGGTATCCCATCCTCCTCATCCATCCCTTCAAAAAGGTCCTGACCATCAGGACAGAGCTGGAGGTCTGCCTGATGCATGGCCTCCCCCAAGAGATCCCTCTCACTGTCGCTGTCGAACAGTAAGATGCTGGACTCTTGGGGGCTGGGGGGGTACTACAGGCACCGGTGTAATGGTGGTACTACTGTGAGTCGGGACCGACGACTTAGTGGCACTGCTGTGCCCCATGTAGTCCACCACTACTTCAGCCTGAGATGGCAATATCGGGCGGCTGCCCGATGGGAAGAACTCCCGGATCAGGCGGACTCCCCTTGCACCCGATCCTCTACCACTAGTAGGGGCACGAGAGGTACCCCGTGCTGGCAGCGACCCAGCACTGGGAGTAACTCCCCTACCCCTGCTGCCACGGCCACGGATGCCGCTCATGATTGCTGATGTGTGTGGGGGGGGTAAACTTTATTGGGGGGGGAAAATGTGAGGAAAATGTGTTTTTATGTGTTTTTTTTACAAGACAGGCACGCAGACAAAGACGTACACAGACAGCTACTAAACTATAATAAAAGTAGTACACCAAAGACAAGGACTACAAAATGTAAAAAAAAAAAAAGCACTAAACAAACACTAACTAAAGTTTTTTTTTTTTTTTTAACACAAAACACAGACACTAAACACACACTAAGCTAAGCTAGATGAAATAAATGTACACTAACAGTGTGTACACTTACTACACAGAAATCTAACTAAACTGAACAACACAAAACTTAGCTTTTAGAAAAGCTCTTTAAGAAAAACTAAGCAAAATGTGCACTGAAATCACTAGCAAATATCACTGAACAGCGAAGCTGCAAGATCAAACAGTAACACAAGATGAACAAAACTTAGCTTTGAAAAAAGCTCTTTTAGAAAGCTCAGCAAAATGTGCACTGAAATCACTAGCAAATATCACTGAACAGCGAAGCTGCAAGATCAAACAGTAACACAAGATGAACAAAACAGCACAAAACAGCACAAAACGTAGCTTTGAAAAAAGCTCTTGGGTCTATTGCTTTGAAAAAAGCAGTTGATAAACTGGAATATATGCACTGGAATCACTAAATAGCAATGCAGCACTATGCTGATGATGATAGATCAATCAATCAGGAACACAGAAACAGCCTCCACACTCTCTAGCCAGCTTCTGAATCTGCAATGAAATGGTGCTGGGAGTGACCTTATATAATGTCCGTGCAGGCAGGTTCCTATTGGTTGCTAACCTCTGACGAGTGTGGAAGGAGAACTCTGATTGGCTCTGATGCAAAAGGGCGGAGAAAATAATCGCGCAATATTCCTATTGCCGAATATTCGCATTGCGAATATTCGGCAATATAAAATGATCGCTTCAGCTACTC
The DNA here is from genome assembly GCF_905171775.1 of Rana temporaria. NCBI lineage: Eukaryota > Metazoa > Chordata > Amphibia > Anura > Ranidae > Rana > Rana temporaria. Next base: position 189,552,963 of record NC_053493.1, on the reverse strand, counting down.
GGCCCAAGGTCTCTAATCATACCAGCAATGCTTTTAGACGTCTATGGAGATCACTAGGATGTGATCTGTTTTAAAAATGAAACTGTAAAAATCGCTCTGATGCGGAAGATAGGGGCGAAGAAAATAATCGCGCGATATTGCGATTGCCGAATAATCGCATTGCGATTTTTCGGCAAAATTCAATGAACGCTTCAGCTACTCGGCCCAGGGTCTCTAATCATACCAGCAATGCTTTTAGACGTCGATGGAGATATCTAGGATGTGATCTGTTCTAAAAAAAAAATTGTAAAAAATCGAATATTCGGAATTGCGAATATTCACCGCGAAATTCGAAATATAGCGCGATTTCTCGAATATGCTATATTCGAGTCGAATATTCACAATGCGAATATTCGTGAGCAACACTATTAGTGTTATGTGCATTAAAGGAAGTGTTGTGGAATGCACGCAACTTGTACGTATATAAACAGGTTTCGTTAGACAGTAAACAATGAATAGGATTATGGCTAAGCAAGCTATACGCTTTTTTTCATGTTGGATAAAAAAAAGGGTGTGGATGCCGAAGGCATCTGGAAGTTTAAAAAATGGAGGATGTTGATTAGTAATTAAGCCTCTGCCATGATGATGTAAGACTTGTTGGAGACAGTGAATGAGCGTCAAGCTGAATAGTCTCTCTCTTCTGAAGTGGCAAGAATGTCTTTGCAAAAAGATATGTTTTTGATCAAGGTTTTTTTTTTGTCAATGTATGTTTTAATTTTTTACGGCGTTCACTCACTTTGATATATTTGTGCTGCATTATGTTGCAAAATATTTCTCAAGATGTTGTGACTAATATGTCAATCCTGTGTCTGTGTCTCTATTGTGTTTTTTCCAAAGCATAAATCATATTCTGTTTAATGTCTCAAATATAAAATTACTTTCACATTTTGAAGTTTGTTTTTTGTTACTTTTTCATGCTACAGATTTTGACAGCTGCAGCTGAATTAGGGCTGATTGGTTACAACAATCAGTTGTGATTTTTGTCTGGAAGCTTTTTTCCTGGTGTGTATGCATGAAATGTTTGCTGTCATGTTTAGTCACCAGGAAAGGGAAATACAGTGCGGTAAGTATTATTTCCTTTTTACTGCAGTGGGCCTCAGCCTCAGTCAAGTACCCCTGACAGGACATGTTTTGTGGATTTATCTTATCAAGAATTGCTGTCCAGACTGTCTTTTAAAGCACATGTGCAAGATGAAGGAAAACCTGCAAACATGGCCTGTTGGGGGGGTGTATTGGTGGACAGGCTTGAAGTGTTGATTTACAGCACTGTGCTTAAATCTAGCACAAGGCAATCCTATTCTAATTGTGGGTGTTTGAGGCAAGCCAAGTGAGTGTTAGAACCCCTGCTTGTGTTTTTTGGGTTGGGCTTTGTGTCCCTTTTCTTAAAATTGGCTTCACTTCCTGTCACACAGCTGAACAGGATGTGAGGTTAAAACCCTACCAATGTCTTCTCTTGGGGACACAGGTCAATCTAACTAGTGTCCCCATTAATCAAATTGCACTCCAGCACTGCTGTGTACACCCCAAATGATTATTTAGTTTGGGGTTTAGTAAAGGCAAAGCCACTCTGCAGTATAAACGTAGTCGCTGAAAATCAGAGGGGAAGCACTGATGGTTTTAACTAATCTAATCCTGTAGAAGCAAAGTTTTTTTTTTTTTCTTCCTTGCTTGTCCACTTGTAGTGCAAAGTGGATTTGCCTTTAGGAAATTAATCCCAAAGTCCAAGATCCCTAATACTTTGGGGTGTAAACAGCAAAATGCTAGAGTGCAAATTACATAATGGGAAACTATTTAGATTGATCTCTGTGTCCCCGAGAAAAGATATTAGTAAGGTTTTACCCTCACTTCCTGTTTGGCTATGTGACAGAAAGTGAATTAATTTGAAGTAGAAAGTGAAAACATTTGTGAGGTGTCTTCACCCTATCAGGGGTGCAGACATCCCCAAAAAAATGAGTAGATGATACTTATTTGCAAAATAAGAAACATTTTTATTTAACATTGGGTGGTGTTTGTGGGGGTCCCTAACACACATTCATACATATTAGCAATTCTGTATCCCGGCCTATTGGCATGGTTATATTTCCTTAGTCCTCTCAATAAAATTATCAGAAATTTGTGCTTAAAGTAGAACTATAATCAACACCTTTTTTCTTTCATTTTGGATGGAGGGAGGGTTATAGCCCCTGTCAGTTTATTTTGTACCATCCCTGTCCAATTGAGGAGATTTGCCTTCACTTCCTGCCCCATAGCCAAACAGGAATTGAGAGAAAAACTATGCAAATTAAGGGAATCCAGTGCCCACCTCCCTCCCAGAACTAGTGTGTGTATGTCCCCCCCTGAAAATTTCTGGGTGGGTCATAAAAAAACAGGGTGTGGCCTTGACAGGAAGGGGTGGGTCATTTTTCTATTAGGAGGTGCAGAAGTTTAGTCAGGCCTAGGGCACCACAAAACCTAAATATACTACTGCATATTAGGGCTTATTTAGACAGGATCCGATTTACAGCATGTTTTTATATTGTGGGAGGAAACCCACGTAGGCACAGGGAGAACATGCAAACTCCAGGCAGATGGTGTCACGGGCAGGATTCGAATCAGCGACCCTTTTTGCTGCTAGGTGAAAGTACTATCCACTTCACCACTGTGCTGAACGAACATGATCGTGGCTGAAAGGATGAGATCAGTGTTTTTTTTTCCGATCTCATGCTTTCCAGCCTGGAAGATAGATGTGGGGTCTTATTGACCCCGCCTCTCTCCTAATGAGGACACACTAGTCCTATTACAAGGGATGTTTACATCCCTTGTAATAAGAATAAAAGTGATAAAAAAAGGGACAAAAAAGTGCAATAAGAAAAATATTACGTAAAAAAAAAAAAAAAATTAAAATGCCCCTGTCCCTAGTAGCTCGCACTCAGAAGCAAACACGCATGTAAGTCCTGCCCACATATGTAAACACCGTTCAAACCACACATGTGAGGTATTGACGCGTGCGTTAGAGCGAGAGCAATAATTTTAGCACTAGACCTCCTCTGTAACTCTGAACTGGTAACCTGTAAAAAAAATTCAAGCGTCGCCTATGGAGATTGTTAAGTCCCGAAGTTTGGCGCCATACCATGAGTGTGTGCAATATTAAAGCGCGACAAGTTAGGTATCTATTTACTCGGTGTAACATCATCTTTCACATTATCCCTAAAAATTGGGCTAACTTTACTGCTTTGTTATTTTTAAATTCATGAAACCGTTATTTTTTTGAGGCGTTTGAAAAATTATTGCGCAAATACCGTTGGAAATAAAATAAAAAATGACCGCCACTTTATTCCCTAGGGTGTCTGCTAAAAAAATATATTTAATGTTTGGGGGTCCTGAGTAATTTCCCTGGAACAAAATTAATGGCCAGATTCACATACAGGCGGCGCAGCGTAACGTAACCCGTTTACGTTACACCACCGCAAGTTTTCCGATTTAGTGCCCGATCCACAAAGCACTTACCTGGAAATTTGCGGCGGTGTATCGTAAACAGGTCCGGCGCAAGGCGGCCCAATTCAAATGGGGCGGGTACCATTTAAATTAGGCGCGCTCCCGCGCCAGACGTACTGCGCATGTTCCCGTCGCAAATTTCCTGACGTGCTTTGCGCAAAATTACGACGCGCCCACGTTTTGTGAATCGCGACGTGAAAAAAAGACTTACGCCGGGAAAAATATATATTTTTTTAAATAATTCAAAAGCGACGTGGGAAAGACGGGCATACTTTAACATGGTGGAGTACTTTTACACCATGTTAAAGGTGCCCTATTTTTGCAACGAAAATCTAACACTTGCGACGACGTAACGACGGGAAAAATCTTCGTGGATCGCCCTAACTCCTAATTTGCATACCCGACGCTGGTTTACGACGCAAACTCCCCCCAGCGGCGGCCGCGGTATTGCATCCTAAGATCCGACAGTGTAAGTCCATTACACCTGTCGGATCTTCTGGCTATCTATGCGTAACTGATTCTATGAATCAGTCGCATAGATACTTTGAGAGATACGACAGAGTATCTGAGATACTCTGTCGTATCTCCTTTGTGAATCTGGCCCATAATTTTTACATGAAGGAGAGAAGTGCCAGAATAGGCGCAGTATGGAAGTGGGTAACGTGAAACAATAAAAGTTAAATATTCCTTTAAATTTCCTACAGGGGGGAGGGGGGTATAACATGCCTGTGAAGCGCATGTTTCCCATGCTTAGAACTGTCCCTGTACAAGATGTCATTTCTGAAGTGAAAAAAAAAGTAATTTAAAAGTAATCATGGCTATAAAGAATACAGTCATTGCTCATTAAAAAAAAAATGTGTGGATATTAAGGGGAACCCCGCCGTAAAAAAAAAAACATTACGTGGGGTTCCCCCTAAATATCCATACCAGGCCCTTCAGGTCTGGTATGGATTTTAAGGGGAACTCCACCCCAAATTAAAAAAAAAATGGCGTGGAGTTCCCCCAAAAATCCACACCAGACCCTTATCCGAGCACATTAACCTGGCCGCCTGCAGAAAAGAGGGGGGACAGAGTGCGCCCCCCCTCTCCTGAACCGTACCAGGCCACATGCCCTCAACATGGGGAGGATGTCCCCATGTTGATGGGGACAAGGGCCTCATCCCCACAACCCTGGCCGGTGGTTGTGGGGGTCTGTGGGCGGGGGGGTTATCGAAATCTGGAAGACCCCTTTAACAAAGGGGACCCCCAGATCCCAGCCCCCCCCCCTGTGTGAAATGGTAATGGGGGTACATTGTACCTCTACCATTTCACCTAAAAAAAGTGTAAAAAATGTAAAAAATTACAATAGCTGTTTTTTGACAACTCTTTTATTAATATCTTCTTTCCGTGCTTCTTCTTCTTATTTTCTTCTTTCATTTGGGTTTCTTCCTCCATCTTCCTCTGCTTCTTTCTTGGGACTTCTCATCCGCATTTTGACCGGCGTCTTCTCCCATCTTCTTCTCCTTCCGTCGGCCGTCTCGTCCCGCATCTTCTTCCGGACGCTGCGCTTGAAATTGAAGTCCCAGCCGTGTGCCGCTCCTGTGATCCCACCCCCCTCTGACGCCACATGTAAACTCATAAGAAAGTCCGTGTGTGGTATATGTGCGTCAGAGGGGGGCGGGGTCACATGAGCGTCACACGGCGGGGAATTCAAATGGAAGCTCGTCCGCATCTTGCACGGCTTCATGCGGATGCTGGGCTTGAAATTGAATTCCCCACAGTGCGCCACTCATGTGACCCCACCCCACTCTGACACACATGCACCACATGGGGACTTTCTTATGAGTTTACCTGTGGCATCAGAGGGGGCGGGGTCCCAGGAGCGGCACACAGCGGGAATTCAATTTCAAGCGCACCGTCCGGGAAGAAGACTCGGGGACTCCACGCCATTTTTTTATTTGGGGTGGAGTTCCCCTTAAAATCCACACCAGACCTGAAGGGCCTGGTATGGATATTTAGGGGGAACCCCACGTCATTTTTTTTTTTACGGCGGGGTTCACCTTAATATCCATACCAGACCTGAAGGGCCTGGTAATTGAATTTGGGGGGACCCCCACATTTTTTTTTTTATTTTATGAATGAATCCTCTCAGAATTTCCAGGAGCCGACAATTCATTATAGTCGCGAGTGAATTTTAAATGTCTTTTTTTCCTATAGAATGTCATTTTTTGCAGGGACAGTTTCCAAGTACGGGAAACATGCGCTTTTTCACATGCTGACTTTAAACACCCCCCCCCCCCCCAGGTACGAAATTTAAAGGAATATTTCACTTTTATTGTTTCACTTTTAGCATTATTAAAAAAATGGCTGTTTTAAAAAATAAAAAAAACATTGATACATGTCCCCTGGGCCAGGACTCAGGTCCCCAAACACTTTTTAGGACAAAACTTGTATATTAACCTTTAAAATGAACACTTTTGATTTCTCCCATAGACTTCTATAGGGAGTTCGGCGGCGGCTTTACATATTAATTGCATTGTGCCGGCTGCTACTCCGGTTCATGCGCCTAATTAAGAATTCTTCCGGTGTACTAATTAAGCCATGAACCGGCGCAGCGCATTGACATTAGTAAATCAGCCCCATAGAGTCCCTGAAATGTGGCGGCTAAGATATAAATCCATTCGAATTTACGCCCCCCCACTCTTTCATGCTTGGGTATATGTTCAAGGGCAAATAAATCTCACCTTAGATGAGTCAAAGTTATGATAGAGACCAATGTGTCTACTAATAGGTGTTTCCATTTTCTTTTTTGGATTAGAGACCATGGGGGTTATTTACTAAAGGCAAATCCACTTTGCACTACAAGTGCAAACTTCAAGTGCAAAGTGCACTTGAAATTGCACTGAAAGTGCACTTGGAATTGCAGTCACTATAATCCAAGGGGGAAATGCAAGGAAAATAAAAAACAGCATTTAAGATTGCATATGATTGGATGATAACATCAGCAGAGCTTCCCCTCATTTGAAGCTACCCCTCAGATTTAAAGTGACTGGACTTCCAAGTGCACTTTCAGTGCAATTTCAAGTGCATTTTGCACTTGTAGTTTGCACTTGTAGTACAAAGTGGATTTCCATTTAGTAAATAACCCCCATGGTCTCTAATCCTGTGAAAAAAAGGTATTTTTGCTTTCCCAATGTAGAAAACTCAACATTCGCATGTCATTTAAAAAAAAAACACAGATGGTTTGACAATCGGCTCAAAAGTTGGGCCTATAGATGTGACCATTGGAAAAGGTCACTTCTCAGGGCGTTCATCACAAGGCTGCAAAAGTTACATTTTGTACATGGTTTAGTTAGTGATGTCGCAAACTTAACATTTTTTTCGGTTTGCGAACGGCGAGCGTGAACTTCCGCAAAAGTTTGCGAACCGGGCGAACCGCCATAGACTTCAATGGGCAGGCAAATTTTAAAACCCACAGGGACTCTTTCTGGCCACAATAGTGATAGAAAAGTTGTTTCAAGGGGCATAACACCTGGACTGTGGCATGCCGGAGGGGATCCACGGCAAAACTCCCATGGAAAATTACGTAGTTGTCGCAGAGTCTGTTTTTAATCCATAAAGGGCATAAATCACCTAACATTCATAAATTGTTTGGAATAACGTGCATTAAAACATCAGGTAGTGTAAGGGTTGGGGTTGGGGTTAGGGTTACTGACAGGGTTAGGGTAACAGATAGGGTTAGGGTAACAGATAGGGTTAGGGTTACAGATAGGGTTAGGGTTAGGGTTACAGACAGGGTTAGGGTAACAGATACAGTAGGTGAACCCGATTTTGTGTCAATCTCGCTCTCTTTCTCAGCGAGATTGAGCACCTACGAGCCCCATCGCGGGAGCCAGCGCCGAGCTGGCTTGCCGCGATGGATACAGAGCCGTCATAGAAGCGACGGGAGATCCGACTTGGATTCCCGCCAATTCTACACGTGTGCGGCGTTTGTTATGAATCCTGAAGGGGAAGTCCCCGCCGGATTTTAAATAAAAATCCGGCATGGGTCCCCCCTCAGGAGCATACCGGGCCCTTAGGTCTGTTATGGGTTGTAAGGAGAGCCCCCCTACGCCGGAAAAAACGGCGTAGGGGGTCCCCCTACAATCCATACCAGACCCGTATCCAAAGCACGCTACCCGGCCAGCCAGGAAGGGAGTGGGGACGAGCGAGCGCCCCCCCCCTCCTGAGCCGTACCAGGCTGCATGCCCTCAACATGGGGGGGTTGGGTGCTCTGGGGCAGGGGGGCGCACTGCGGCCCCCCCCACCTCAGAGCACCCTGTCCCCATGTTGATGAGGACAGGGCCCCTTCCCGACAACCCTGGCCGTTGGTTGTCGGGGTATGCGGGCGGGAGGCTTATCGGAATCTGGGAGCCCCCTTTAATAAGGGGGCCCCCAGATACCGGCCCCCCACCCTAAGTGAATGAGTATGGGGTACATCGTACCCCTACCCATTCACCTGCAAGAAAAGTGGTAAAAACACAAATAAACCACACAGTGTATTAAAATATTTTATTTTTCTGCTCCGGAGGCCGCCCCCTGTCTTCTTTATTAGCTCTTTTACCAGGGGGGGCTTCTTCTTTGACGTCTTCGGGTGGGTGGGGGCCGCCGTCTGGTTCTCTTCCACCGCCGGGGGGGGTGGCTTTTAAAAAAGCCCCCACCCCCCGGCGGGTTTCCTCCGGCGTCTTCGGCGGGGCTCTTCTTCTTCCGCTATCCCGACGGGTCTTCTCAACTCTCCGGGGTTCTCCTTCTGTCTTCGCCGCTCTCCGTTGTTGACTCGGCGCACCCCGGTTCTTCGTCTTGCTGTCCGGTGTCTTCTTCCGTGATGTACGTCTTCTCCTTCCGTGCTGTGATGAGTTCTTCTTCCGTGCTGTGACGTCATGTTCTTCACTTCTCTCCTTCTCCCGATGTTGCCACGCCGGTCCTCCTCGCTGAAATGACGGATGCGCGCCTTGCATCGGACCTATATAGGCCTCACAGTCCCATCATGCTCTGTACCTACCCATGTGATACCTACCCACGTGAGAGTTGAGTTGAGAAGACCCGTCGGGATAGCGGAAGAAGAAGAGCCCCGCCGAAGACGCCGGAGGAAACCCGCCGGGGGGGTGGGGGCTTTTTTAAAAGCCACCCCCCCCGGCGGTGGAAGAGAACCAGACGGCGGCCCCCACCCACCCGAAGACGTCAAAGAAGAAGCCCCCCCTGGTAAAAGAGCTAATAAAGAAGACAGGGGGCGGCCTCCGGAGCAGAAAAATAAAATATTTTAATACACTGTGTGGTTTATTTGTGTTTTTACCACTTTTCTTGCAGGTGAATGGGTAGGGGTACGATGTACCCCATACTCATTCACTTAGGGTGGGGGGCCGGTATCTGGGGGCCCCCTTATTAAAGGGGGCTCCCAGATTCCGATAAGCCTCCCGCCCGCATACCCCGACAACCAACGGCCAGGGTTGTCGGGAAGGGGCCCTGTCCTCATCAACATGGGGACAGGGTGCACTGAGGTGGGGGGGGGCCGCAGTGCGCCCCCCTGCCCCAGAGCACCCAACCCCCCCATGTTGAGGGCATGCAGCCTGGTACGGCTCAGGAGGGGGGGGCGCTCGCTCGTCCCCACTCCCTTCCTGGCTGGCCGGGTAGCGTGCTTTGGATACGGGTCTGGTATGGATTGTAGGGGGGCTCTCCTTACAACCCATAACAGACCTAAGGGCCCGGTATGCTCCTGAGGGGGGACCCATGCCGGATTTTTATTTAAAATCCGGCGGGGACTTCCCCTTCAGGATTCATAACAAACGCCGCACACGTGTAGAATTGGCGGGAATCCAAGTCGGATCTCCCGTCGCTTCTATGACGCGCTTGCTGGGATGTGCTGTCACTATTCCAGTGAGTGTGAGATGTCGGCGAGATCTCGGCACCCTGTCGCCGAGTATCAGCGCGACGCTGTCGTGCTAAAAGCACAATATCACAAACACCTACTGTAGGGTTAGGGTTAGGGTTACAGATAGGGTTAGGGTTAAGGTTACAGACAGGGTTAGGGTAACAGATAGGGTTAGGGTTACAGATAGGGTTAGGGTTACAGATAGGGTTAGGGTTACAGTCTGTAACCCTAACCCTAACCCTGTCTGTAACCCTAACCCTATCTGTAACCCTAACCCTGTCTGTAACCCTAACCCCAACCCTATCTGTAACCCTAACCCTATCTGTAACCCTAACCCAAACCCTGTCTGTAACCCTAACCCTAACCCTATCTGTAACCCTAACCCTAACCCTGTCTGTAACCCTAACCCTATCTGTAACCTTAACCCTATCTGTAACCCTAACCCTGTCTGTAATAGGGTTAGGGTTCACAGTGAAAGACCAAACTCTGACTATGTCCTCAGAACTTTTCAAGTTCAAGGTACGTGGCCTCTGAACACTGGGCATTATTCTAGGGCCAAAGGTAATCACAGCACCATGACCATGACGGCCCCTGCGGGGTGGCCTACCTCTGCCTGTCATTTTTTTTTAGATTCGTTTAGTTGTACTATGCGTGCAAGCTACTGTGCCCCCAGATATGAGATGTGACACTGGACAGGTGGGCACAGTTTACCCTGTGAGGCAAAGACACCCTGGCAGACAAATGACTACTATTATGTAGAAAAAACAAGAAACCGCGCTAGTATCCTCCCACCCTATAACCCCAGGCAGCAGCTGGCATACGATAACACAAAAGCAAAAATAAACAGAAAAAAAGCAGCGCCAAAAAACAGTCAATTGAAATACACAGTCTCTGAGCTTGTGATTTGGTTCCGTAATTGATTAAAAAACAGTTGTATGTTCACAAGGTAGGCAGATTGGACCCTGGCGAAAATACTTCATACGTTTTCACACCACCAAGTGACACATAAACAAAAGTGACCCTCCACCGGAAAGAAGAGCCGCTTACCAGAAGGCAAGCAGTTAAGGCAGATGGCTATAACCCAGCCGAGGCCTTTAATCCTTGGACGTTATCCACCAGGGAGCCCCCTGTCCTTTCAGTGTGATGGATGTCAGCTCCAACGTTTCAGATATAAACAAAAAAAGAGGTGCACATAGCGTAACTCTATAACCATACACTTTTATTTTAAAAAAGAAGGTAAAACATACTCACAAACGAGCATATAAAAAACAGCATATGTATAAATTGCCGGCCGGCATACAGGAGCCCTACTCCTTGGCGTGGTGACATCACTGCGTGATCCTCCCAGACGCGTTTCGTCACTAGTTGGACGTTGTCAATCACCCCCATTGACAACGTCCAACTAGTGACGAAACGCGTCTGGGAGGATCACGCAGTGACGTCACCACGCCAAGGAGTAGGGCTCCTGTATGCCGGCCGGCAATTTATACATATGCTGTTTTTTATACGCTCGTTTGTGAGTATGTTTTACCTTCTTTTTTTCAAATAAAAGTGTATGGTTATAGAGTTACGCTATGTGCGCCTCTTTTTTTGTTTATATCTGAAACGTTGGAGCTGACATCCATCACACTGAAAGGACAGGGGGCTTCCTGGTGGATAACGTCCAAGGATTAAAGGCCTCGGCTGGGTTATAGCCATCTGCCTTAACTGCTTGCCTTCTGGTAAGCGGCTCTTCTTTCCGGTGGAGGGTCACTTTTGTTTATGTGTCACTTGGTGGTGTGAAAACGTATGAAGTATTTTCGCCAGGGTCCAATCTGCCTACCTTGTGAACATACAACTGTTTTTTAATCAATTACGGAACCAAATCACAAGCTCAGAGACTGTGTATTTCAATTGACTGTTTTTTGACGCGTCTTTTTTTCTGTTTATTTATGACTACTATTATGTATTGCAGTGAATTTTGTTTTTATATCTTATCAACTGTGCCAACACAATATAGATGAGATGTGGCACTGGACAGGTGGGCACAGTTTACGCTGTGAGCCTGGGCCCCTTACATTACACAGCACCCCACAGCTCTGGACCCCTTTACATAGCACCCTGCACCACTGGACCCCTTTATATTACACAGCAGCTTGCACCACTTGGCCCCTTTATATTACACAGCACCCTGCACCACTGGACCCCTTTACATTACACAGCACCCTTCACCTCTGGACCCCTTTACATTACACAGCCCCCTGCACCACTGGGCCCCTTACATTACACAGCCCCTTGCACCTCTGGACCCCTTTACATTACACAGCACTGCACCACTGGACCCCTTTATATTACACAGCATCTTGCACCACTGGCCCCTTACATTACAAAGCACTGCACCACTGGACCCCTTTATATTACACAGCAGCTTGCACCACTGGGCCCCTTACATTACACAGCACTGCACCACTGGACCCCTTTATATTACACAGCACTGCACCACTGGACCCCTTTATATTACACAGCAGCTTGCACCACTGGGCCCATTACATTACACAGCACCCCACAGCTCTGGACCCCTTTACATAGCACCCTGCATCACTGGACCCCATTACATTACACAGCACCCTGCACCTCTGGACCCCTTTACATTACACAGCCCCCTGCACCACTGGGCCCCTTACATTACACAGCCCCTTGCACCTCTGGACCCCTTTACATTACACAGCACTGCACCACTGGACCCCTTTAGATTACACAGCACTTCAACTCTGGACCCCTTTACATTACACAGCACCCTGCACCTCTGGACCCCTTTACATTACACAGTCCCCTGCACCACTGGGCCCCTTAGATTACACAGCCCCTTGCACCTCTGGACCCCTTTACATTACACAGCACTGCACCACTGGACCCCTTTACATTACACAGCACTGCACCACTAATCTAACTAAACTATACAGTGTATAAATATATGTACAACTCCTGTTGATGTGTATATATCCTCTACACACTGTAACATTAACTGACTAGCCTGCCTGCTCTATCTAACTCCAAAAAAATGACACTCTCTCTCTCTCTCTCTCTCTCTCTCTCTCTGTCTCTCCCTGTAAACCACGCAGCACAGATTACAGAGAAAAAAAAAGCAGACTGATTGATTAGCCCTAACAAGGGCTGTTTGGGGTGCTGTTCTAACAGCAGAGATCAGATGAGTCTTTCAGGACTGGAGTACAATGCCCTATCTAGCGCTTTCCCTATGAAATCTGCAGCAGCAACTCCTCTCACTAAGAATGCAAGTTCAGAATGAATCTAAAATAGATGCTGCCCGAGGGGTGAGAGGGTCAGGGAGGGAGGGTATGCTGCTGATTGGCTGGAATGTGTCTGCTGACTGTGAGGTTGAGGGTCAAAGTTTGCTCAATGTTAATTAATAGGAGGCGGATCGAACATTGCATATGTTCGCCCGCGGCGGCGAACGCGAACAAGCGAAAATCGCCACGAATTATTCGCCGGCGAACAGTTCTGTACATCTCTAGGTTTAGTTACAGTGAGTTAGGCAATGGAGATCTAGGTTTATTTGAGTAGTGGCTCTGAACCAGTTGGTCCTTCAATGAAGAGGATCTTCTGAAAGTGATTTGAGGTTGTACTATAACATATTTGGAGACAGTTTCATCAGTCACCAGAAGGTGCCAATATTTTTCACAAATGTCACATACCTGTTTGTGATGACCAGAGTATCTAGTGATTAATCTTACATATTTGTTCAGGAATTTAAGATCTGGTAATGTGCAGTAACCTGTCTGTCTTGATTACAATCTCTATGATAGGCCTTTTTGAGACAGGATCAACTATAACCCTAACAATAACACCCTATAATATAAGTAGTTGACTTTGGAGGGCTTTGGCTTCAGTCTCAATGTCCTCTTGGAGTCTGCTGTTTCTTTTTAGCTGTAGGTATGGTCTATAAGGTATACTGGTAACTAGGGGAGTTGGATGGAAACTAGCAGCATGACATGACATGACATGGTAAATTTCAACTTGAAATCATTTAGAGCCAGATTCAGAAAGAGTTAAGCCGGCGTATCAGTAGATACACCGTCGTAACTCTGAATCTAAGCCATCGTATCTTTAAGTGTATTCTCGCCTGTGCCGTCGTATCTTAGCTTTCTACTTAGGCCGGCCGCTAGGGGCATGAACGCTGATTTATGCCTAGAATGCGTAAATCAGCGAGATACGCCTATTCACGAACGTACGCTTGCCCGTCGCAGTAAAGATACGCCGTTTACATAAGGCGTTTTCAGGCGTAAAGTTAGTCGAACAAAAAGCTGGCCTAGCCAATGTTAAGTATGGACGTCGGTCCCGCGTTGAATTTTGAAATTTTCACGTTGTTTGCGTAAGTTGTCCGTGAATGGGGCTGGACGTAATTTACGTTCACGTCGAAACCAATAGGTCCTTGCGGCGTAATTTGGAGCATGCGCACTGGGATACGTCCACGGGCGGCGCATGCGCCGTTTGTTCAAAATGTCATTTACGTGGGGTCATGGTTTATTTACAAGAAACACGCCCACCTCTTCACAATTTGAATTAGGCAGGCTTACGCCGGCCCATTTACGCTACGCCGCCATAACTTAGGAGGTAAGTGCTTTGTGAATACAGCACTTGCCTCTCTGACTTACAGCGGTGTAGCTTAAATACGATACGCTACGCCGGCTGAAACATATGCCACACTATGGGGCTGATTTACTATGCTCTGTGCGCTGCGCTGGTTCATGCCTTAATTAGTGCGCCGGGTGAAGCCTTAATTAGGCGCATGAACCAGCGTAGCAGCCGGCGCATTAAAAGTAATATGTAAAGCCGCGCCGTTCTCCCTATAGAAGTCTATGGGAGAAATCAAAAGTGTTCATATTAAAGGCTAATCTGCAAGTTTTGTCCTAAAAAGTGTTTGGGGACCTCAGTCCTGCCCCAGGGGACATGTATCAATGATTTTTTTTTTTTTTTAAACGGCTGTTTTTTCGGGAGCAGTGAAATTAATAATTCTTAAAGTGAAACAATAAAAGTGAAATATTCCTTTAAATTTCGTACCTAGGGGGGGTGTAATGTCAGCATGTGAAATAGCGCATTTTTCCCGCACTTAGAACTGCCCCTGCACAAAGTGACATTCAGAAGGAAAAAAAGCCATTTAAAATTCACACGCGGCTATAATGAATTGTCGGCTCTGACAATTCTGACAGGATTAATTCATAAAACAAAAAAAAAATGTGTAGGGGTTCCCCCAAATTAAATTACCAGGCCCTTCAGGTCTGATATGGATATTAAGGGGAACCCCGCCGTAAAAAAATAAAAAAAAAAGACGTGCGGTTCCCGGCAAATATCCATACCAGGCCCTTCAGGTCTGGTGTGGATTTTAAGGGGAACTCCACCCCAAATTTAAAAAAAAAATGGCGTGGAGTCCCCCTAAAAATCCACACCAGACCCTTATCCGAGCACGTTAACCTGGCCGGCCGCAGAAAAGAGGGGGGGACAGAGTGCGGCCCCCCCTCTCCTGAACCGCACCAGGCCACATGCCCTCAACATGGGGAGGATGTCCCCATGTTGATGGGGACAAGGGCCTCATCCCCACAACCCTTGCCCGGTGGTTGTGGGGGTATGCGGGTGGGGGGATTATCAGAATCTGGAAGACCCCTTTAACAAAGGGGACCCCCAGATCCTGCCCCCCCCCTATGTGAAATGGTAATGGGGTACATTGTACCTCTACCATTTCACCCCCAAAAAATGTCAAAAGTGTTAAAAATGACAGTAGCCGGTTTTTGACAAATCTTTTAATAAAATCTTCTTTTCTTCTTCCATTCGGGTTTCTTCCGTTGCTTCTTTCTTGGGTCTTCTCGTCCACATCTTGCCCGACGTCTTCTTCTATCTTCTCCGTCCGTCCTTCAGCCTTCTCGTCTGCCCGGTGTCTTCTCCTGTCTTCTCCGTCCTTCAGCCTCCTCGTCTGCCCGGTGTCTTCTCCTATCTTCTTCTCCTTCCGTCGGCCTCCTCGTCCGCATCTTGTGTCTTCTCCGGTCTTCTTCTCGGTCCGCCAGCCTTCTCCTCCACATCTTTTTCTTCCCCGGACGGCGCGCTTGAATTTGAATTGGCCGCCCTGTTCCGCTCCTGGGACCCGCCCCCTCTGACGCCACAAGTAAACTCCTTAGAAGGTCATGTGCGTCAGAGGGGGGCGGGGTCACAGAGCGTCACACGGCGGGGGAATTCAATTTCAAGCGCGCCGCCCGGAGAAGAAGATGCCGCTGCTTCCAATTGAAGTTTCCACCGTGTCACACTCATGTGACCCCGCCCCCCTCTGACGCACATATGCCACACGCGGACTTTCATATGAGTTTACCTGTGGCGTCAGAGGGGGGCGGGTCCCAGGAGCGGGAACACGGCGGCCAAATCAAATTCAAGCGCTGGGTCCGGGGAAGAAAAAGAGGTGGACGAGAAGGCTGGCGGACGGACGGAGAAGAAGACAGGAGAAGACAACGGGCAAGATGCGGGACCAGAAGGCTGAAGGACGGACGGAGAAGATAGAAGAACACGTCGGGCAAGATGTGGATGAGAAGACCCAAGAAAGAAGCAGCGGAAGAAACCCGAAGGAAAGAAGAAAAGAAGATTTTATTAAAAGATTTGTCAAAAACCGGCTACTGTCTTTTTAACACTTTTGACATTTTTTTGGGGGTGAAATGGTAGAGGTACAATGTACCCCATTACCATTTCACACAGGGGGGGGCCAGGATCTGGGGGACCCCTTTGTTAAAGGGGTCTTCCAGATTCTGATAAGCCCCCCGCCCGCAGACCCCCACAACCACCGGGCAAGGGTTGTGGGGATGAGGCCCTTGTCCCCATCAACATGGGGACATCCTCCCCATGTTGAGGGCATGTGGCCTGGTGCGGTTCAGGAGAGGGGGGGGCGCACTCTGTCTCCCCCTCTTTTCTGCGGCCGGCCAGGTCAGCGTGCTCGGATAAGGGTCTGGTGTGGATTTTTAGGGGGACTCCACGCCATTTTTTTTCAATTTGGGGTGGAGTTCCCCTTAAAATCCACACCAGACCTGAAGGGCCTGGTATGGATATTTGGGCCTGGTAATTTAATTTGGAGGGACCCCCATTTTTTTGTTATTTTTTGTTATTATTTTTAATGAGCAATGACTGTATTCTTTATAGCCATGAGTACTTTAAACTTCCTTTTTTTTGTTTCACTTCAGAAATGACATCTTGTACAGGGACAGTTCTAAGCACGGGAAACATGCGTGTAAACCCCCTCCCCCCTGTATGAAATTTAAAGGAATATTTCACTTTTATTATTTCACTTTAACCACTTCCATACCGCGCCTATTCTGGCACTTCTCTCCTTCATGTAAAAATTATATTTTGTTCCTGGGAAATTAATCAGGACCCCCAAACATTATATATAATTTTTTAGCAGACACCCTAGGGAATTAAGTGGCCGTCATTTTTCATTTGATTTCCTACGGTATTTGCGCAATAATTTTTCTAACGCCTTTTTTTTTTGGGCCCAAAAAAAAAACACGGTTTATGAATTAAAAAAAAAAAACAGTAAAGTTAGCCCAATTTTTATGGATAATAGATACCTAACTTGTCACGCTTTAATATTGCACACACTCATGGAATGGCGCCAAACTTCGGGACATAAAAATATCCATAGGCGATGCTTGTTTTTTTTACAGGTGACCAGTTCAGAGTTACAGAGGAGGTCTAGGGCTAGAATTATTGCTCTCGCTCTAACGCACGCGTCAATACCTCACATGTGTGGTTTGAATGGTGTTTACATATGTGGGCGGGACTTACATGCATATTCGCTTCTGAGTGCGAGCTTCTAGGGACAGGGGCGTTATTTTATTTTTTTGTTTGTTTTTTTTACCTCATATTTTTCTTCTTGCATTTTTTTGTCACTTTTTTTGATTTTGGATCACTTTTCTTCCTATTACAAGGAATGTAAACATCCCTTGTAATAGGACTAGTGTGTGACAGGTCCTCTTTATGGAGAGAGGCGGGGTCAATAAGGCTGGAAAGCATGGTATTGAAAAAAAAAAAAAGATCTCATGCTTTCAGCTGCAATCATGTTCGTTCAGCACAGTGGTGTAGTGTATAGCACTTTGACCTAGCAGCAAAAGGGCCGCTGGTTCGAATATAGCCTGTGACACCATCTGCATGGAGTTTGCATGTTCTCCCTGTGCCTGCGTGGGTTTCCTCCCACAGTATAAAAACACGCTGTAAATCGGATCCGGTCTAAATAAGCCATAATATGCAGTAGTATATTTAGGTTTTGTGCTGCCCTAGGCCTGACTACATTTCTGCACCTCCTAATAGAAAAAAGACCCACCCCTTCCTGTCAAGGTCACACCCTGTTTTTGTATGACCCGCCCAGGAATTTTCAGGGGACCCACACACTAGTTCTGGGGGGGAGGGGGGCACTGGATTCCCTTAACCACTTCCATACCAGGCACTTACGCACCTTCCCGCCCAAGCCAATTTTCAGCTTTCAGCACTGTCGCACTTTGAATGGCAATTGCGCGGTCATACAACACTGTACCCAAACAAAATTGGCGTCCTTTTTCCCCCACAAATAGAGCTTTCTTTTGTTGGTATTTGATCACCTCTGCGATTTTTTTTTGCGCAACAACTAAAAAAAAGACTGCAAATTTTGAAAAAAAAAAAACGTTTTTATTTTTTTCTGTTAATTTTTTTGTAAATACGTTTTTCTCTTTCAATTACGGGCACTGATATGGCGGCACTGATGGGCACCGATGAGATGGCACTGATGGACATCGATGAGGTAGTACTGACGGGCACAGATGAGGTGGCATTGATTGGCGGCGCTGGTATGCGGCACTGATGGGCACTCATAGGCGGCACTGATGGGCACTCATGGGCGGCACAGATGGGCACTCATGGGCGGCACTTATGGGTGGCACTGATGGATACTTATGGGTGGCACAGGTGGGCACTGATAGGTGGGCACTGTGCATGGATGGGCACTGTGGGGTGGCAGTGATGGACACTGTGGGGTGGCACTGATGGACACTGTGGGGTGGCACTGATTTTCCCAGGTTGCCAGTCAGTGCCCATTTGTGGGCACTGATTGGCATCTTTTTTCTTTTTTTTAATGCTTTTTTTTTTTTTTCCATATTTTTTTTTTTTTGCCCACCCTGGTGGTCCAGGGTGGGCATCCCTGGTGGTCCAGTGTGGTGATCCGAGGGGGGGCTGCGCTGATAAACAATCAGCGCGAACGCCCCCTGTCAGGAGAGCCGCCGATCGGCTCTCCTATACTCGCGTCTGTCAGACGCGAGTGAGGAAGAGCCATCGATGGCTCTTCCTGTTTACATTGTGATCAGCCGTGATTGGACACGGCTGATCACGTGGTAAAGAGTCTCCGTCTCCGTGAGAAACTCTTTACCGAGATCGGAGATGCAGGGTGTCAGACTGACACCCCGCATCACCGATCGCCGCGCTGCGTGCCCCCACAGGCGCGCGCGGCATGAAATCCTGCAGGACGTCCTGTCAGGATTGTGTAACCACTTCCCGGACGTAAATCGGCCATAGGCTGGGCGGGAAGTGGTTAATTTGCATAGTTTTTCTCTCACTTCCTGTTTGGCTATGGGGCACGAAGTGAAGGCAAATCTCCCCAATTGGACACAGATAATACAAAATAAACTGACAGGGCCTATAACCCTCCCTCACTCTATCCAAAATTAAAGAAAATAAAACGTGTTGATTATAGTTCTAGTCAGGGGCGGACTGACCATTGAGTCACTCGGGCACTGCCCTTGGGCCCCATGCCACTAGGGGGCCCCATTCGGGTTGCCAGGCTCAGTAAAACCAGGGACAGTATGTAAAAATCTGTGTTTTTTTTAGATCTGTCCCTGATATGTCCGAAACTGACATGCTTTTAATGTGAATATCCCAAGATTTTAGCTGCCCTGCCTCTGCACTGCCTCCTGGCGTGGTGGCCATCTGTAAGCCAGAGGGGCCCCATAATCTTCTATTGCCCGGGGGCCCCATGAGTTGTCAGTCCGCCCCTGGTTCTAGTTTAAGCACAAATTTCATAGAGTTTTATTGAGAGGCCTAAGAAAATATAACCATGCCAATAGGCCAGGATACAGCGTGGCTAATATTTATGAATGTGTGTGTTAGAGCACCCCACCCAATGTTAACTAAAAAATTATTAATTTGCAAATAAGTATTATCTGCTCATTTTTTGGGGATGTCTGCACCCCTGATAGTGAGAACATTTGTGAGGTGTCTTCACCCTTTCTAATTCAAATTCATTCACTTCCTGTAACATAGCCAAACAGGAAGTGAGGGTAAAACCTTACTAATATCTTTTCTTGGGGACACAGAGATCAATCTAAATAGTTTCCCATTATGTAAATTGCACTCTAGCATTTTGCTGTGTACACCCCCAAATTATTAGGGATCTTGGACTTTGGGGTCCATTTACTAAAGGCAAATCCACTTTGCACTACAAGTGCAAAGCAAGGAAGAAAACAAAACAACTTTGCTTCTACAGGATTGGATGTTAAAACCATCAGTGCTTCCTCTCTCATTTTCAGCAACTATGCTTGTACTGCAGGGTGGCTTTGCCTTTACTAAACCCCAAACTAAATAATCATTTGGGGCAGGGATCCTCAAACTACGGCCCTCCAGCTGTTGTAGAACTACACATCCCGTGAGGCCTTGTAATTCCTGTAGTTCCTGAACAACTGGAGGGCCGTAGTTTGAAGACCCATGATTTGGGGTGTACACAGCAGTGCTGGAGTGCAATTTGCTTAATGGGGACACTAGTTAGATTGACCTGTGTCCCCAAGAAAAGACACTGGTAGGGTTTTAACCTGACTTCCTGTTCAGCTGTGTGACAGGAAGTGAAGCCAATTTTAAGAAAAGGGACACAAAGCTCAACCCCCCCAAAAAAAAACACAAGCAGGGGTTCTAACACTCACTTGGCTTCCCTCAAACACCCACAATTAGAATAGGATTGCCTTGCCCTAGATTTAAGCACAGTGCTGTAAATCAGCACTTCAAGCCTGTCCACCAATAGCAACCCCCACAGGCCATGTTTGCAGGTTTTCCTTCATCTTGCACATGTGCTTTAAAAGACAGTCTGGACAGCAATTCTTGATAAGAGAAATCCACAAAACATGTCCTGTCGGGGGTACTTGAGGGCTGAGGACCACTACAGTTAAAAGAAAATACTTACCAGTTTGTCTTTAAAGTCATGGGGAATAAACATGGCAAACATTTCATGATTGCACACCAGGAAAGAAGCTTAGACAAAAATCACACCTAATTTGTTAGGCCCAAACCTATTTCAGCTGCAGCTGTCAAAATATGTTGCATGAAAAAGTAACAAAAAACAAACTTCAAAATTTTAAAGTAATTTTTATTGGTCAACAAAACAAGGAAAGCAAAAAAACAAACAAACACACACAAACAAAAATACATTTCAAAACTCAAAATAAACAGATTTAAAGTCGCAACATCTTCACAATTTTTTCATAAAATAAGGCAGCAGAGACAAATACATCAAAGTGAACATCATTTAAAAATAAACAAAAACCATTGGCAAAATAAAAACCCATTGAACAAACCACATTTGTGTTCCGCAACAGCATTTCTGCCTGCCCCTATGAGGGCAGCTGAGGACTGATCGATGCACGTTTTTTTTTTTTTTTTTTTTTTTTTCACAATCAAGTTTATTAATGTAAAAAATTGCAAATTACATCTTACAAAGTATTGGAGTTAGACGTCCAGAATAACAAAACATTATACAAAAAAAACATTGTATTAGCAATGGGATTTCGGACAAAATTTAGTAGTAATTATTCTATTCGTATATATGCATTTCAGAATATGAGGTTGGAGAAGGGTAGAGGGGTTGGAGGTTGGGGAGGGGAGGAAGGGAGGGGTGGGAGAAAAAGAAGGAAAAAAAAAAGATGAGGGAGGGGGAAGAAGGGGGGAATATATCATTTTATCAGGTTGGAAAGCGGTTTACATATTAAACAGTACATTGGTTTGTCAGGAGGGTAGATATTATATCTGTCGGGATTTAGATACAGGTACAAGTATAGTCATATCATTGTGTGATAAGAGTAACGTTCTATTTATTCATGCTAACAACAGTTGGTAGTCATTGGTATACCTAAATAACACCCAGGGTTGCCAGATTTTGTGGAAATTTGTAGAGTTTTCTCTCTTCATGGCTATTAATTCGTCCATTTTGTGCATATATTGCACTCTGTCTAACCAATCTTTAATGGATGGGCATTTGGAGGATTTCCAGTGTAATGGGATTAAAGTTTTCGCAGCCGTCAACAGGTGTCTTGTAAGGGACTTTTTGTAACTACTGATCGAAAGGTGGTTGGCGTGGATAAGGCAGGTGGCAGCATCCAGTTTGATACTCGTGTCTGTGATTGATTTGATGCATCTTATAACATCTGATTGATCTGATGCTGTTCATGAAGGGGAACTCCAGACCCCCCAAAAAAATAACGTGGGTTCCCTCCAGGTGCATACCAGGCTCTTAGGCTTGGTCTGGAACATAAGGGGTTAAACCCGCGCAAAAAAAACAGCGTGGGGTCCCCCCCAAGATCCAGACCAAGCTCTTATCCCAGGCACGCAGTCTGGCCAGACAGGAATGGGGGTGGGGACAAGCGAGCGCCCCCCCTCCTGAGCCGTACCAGACCACATGCCCTCAACATGGGGGAGTGTGTGCTGTGGGGGAGGGGGGCACTGCCCCCCCACCCCAAAGCACTCTTGTCCCCTTGTCGATAGGGACAAGAGCCTCTTCCCAACAACCCTGGCCGTTGGTTGTCGGGGTATGCGGGCGGAGGGCTTATCAGAATCTGAGAGGCCCCTTTAATAAAGGGGCCCCCAGATTCCGGCCCCCCACCCTATGTGAATGAGTATGGTGTACATTGTACCCCTACCCATTCACCTGGGGGAAAAAAAATGGAAAAAAATAATACACCACACACATTTAAAAATTGATTTATTAGTCAGCCGGGGGTCTTCTGCCGGGGCCCCCCACCACCACCCCATTAGGCCCCGGGCTTCGCCATCTTCTGCCGGAACCCCTTTCACCAGTGAGGGTCCTTGCCTTTGGGGGAGGGTCCCGGGCTTCGTCGGTTTCTGCGGAGGGGGTGCACTTGCACCCCACCCCCGTCTTCAGCGCCGTAATTCACCGGGACCCCTTCACCAGTGAGGCTCCTGCCTTTGGGGGAGGGTCCCGGGCTTCGTCGGTTTCTGCGGGGAGGGTGCACTTGCACCCCACCCCCGTCTTCAGCGCCGTAATTCACCAGGACCCCCTTCACCAGTGAGGCTCCTGCCTTTGGGGGAGGGTCCCGGGCTTCGTAGGTTTCTGCGGGGAGGGTGCACTTGCACCCCACCCCCGTCTTCAGGCTTCTACGGTGTTTTCCGCCGGGGGGCGACACCTGCGGGCTTCTGCGATGCCTTCCGCTTCTGCCTGTCTCCTCCGCGGAGCACAGGGCTTGTCTCCGCTGTCTTCTCCCTTCTCTTCCATTCGATGTTGACACGACGAGGTCCGGCGCTGGAATGCCGTCTGAGCAGCGGGCATGGACTTATATAGGGCAATGCCACCATGTGACCTCAACCCATGTGACATCACATTCCCATCATGCCCAGGGAATGTGATGTCACATGGGTTGAGGTCACATGGTGGCATTGCCCTATATAAGTCCATGCCCGCCGCTGACACGGCATGTCAGCGCGGAACCTCGTCGTGTCAACATCCTATGGAAGAGAAGGAAGAAGACAGCGCAGACAAGCCCTGTGCTCCCGGAGGAGACAGGCAGAAGAAGGAAGAGAGAAGAAAGAAGACGGAAGAAAGCCCTGGCTCCGCGGGGGAGCCAGGCAGAAGAGGGAGCAGAGAAGACAGAAGAGAAAAGACCGGGGAGTTGGCGCACCCCCGGCAGAAGACCAGGAAGACCGGAACCCTGGCGGAAGGCACCGGAAAGACCAGGGGATAGGCGCCATCCCCCGGCAGAAGACCCCGAAGTCCGGATGCCCCCCCTAATGTAAAAGAGCTTAAATGGGGTGGGGGCATCCGGCGGAAGGCTCCGGAGAGGACCGAGGGATGGCGCCCTCCCCCGGCAGAAATCACCGAAGCCCAGGGTCCCGGCAGAAGATCGGGAGAGAGGAAACCCCCCCTTGTAAGAGAGCTAAAGAAGAAAGGGGGGGCTCCGGAGCAGATTAATAAATTATTTTATTGTGTGGTGTTTTATTTTACTTTACACTTTCCCCCAGGTGAATGGGTAGAGGTACGATGTACCCCATACTCATTCACATAGGGTGGGGGGCCGGCATCTGGGGGCCCCCTTATTAAAGGGAGCTCGCAGATTCCGAATAGCCCCACCCGCATACCCCGACAACCAATGGCAAGGGTTGTCGGGAAGAGGCTCTTGTCCCTATCGACATGGGGGCAAGAGTGCTGTGGGGTGGGGGGGGCAGTGCCCCCCTCCCCCACCCCGCTCGTCCCCACCCCCATTCCTGTCCGGGCCAGACTGCGTGCTTGGGATGAGGGCTTGGTTTGGATCTGGGGGGGACCCCCGCGCCGAATCTGCGCGGGTTTAACCCCTCACGTTCCGGACCAAGCCTAAGAGCCTAATGTAGCCCTGAAGGGGGACCCGCGCCGATTTCAAGTTTGAAATTTGGCGCGGAGTTCCCCTTTATGGCTGAAAACAGCTCGGAGATTCCCGTGCGCCGTGTCACGCAGCGCTTTCACGGGTACGCCGCTTGGTATTTACCAAGATTTTCACGGCGTACTGACAAGGCGCACGGGAAGCGCCAAAATTTCTCTCTGCACATGTCCAGTATGCAAATGAACCTCCCGAGGTTCAGGCGCACTGTGCAAGCGTACGGGGATCTGTTTTCAAAAAACACTTTCCCTTTCAATTCGGCCCGCCAAACACATTCAAACACATGTCACATCACTTCCCCTGCATCCCCCCACCTCCCCCCCTAATAAACTCCCGCCCGAATCCCCGATATTTACATTTCAATGTGCCGTGCGCCAGGTCTGTACTGGTGCACAATGCACCCTCTCCTGGGCGCACGGAGCACATTAGTAACTAGGGAAATACACTGCACTAGCAGCGTATTTCTTTAGTAAATGTCAAAACAGCTGCTACTCCTGCTTTTACTCCATGAGTCATGGAGTAAAGGCTTGGTAAATCAGCCCCTATGTGAATCCAGCTAATAGTCTCCAAAATCTTAAAAAAAAATCAAACTTATCCCTAGAACCAGTCCAAATAGTGATTACATTGTCTATAAATCAGCACCATACTAGCATTTACTAGTGTACTGTTGTTTGTCATCATAAGAAAAAAAAAAGACACACTCCCACCCCCCCAGGTACAGGTTTGCATAGGAAGGGACACAGTGAGTTTTCATTAAAAACCCTATACCTGGAGCGACCAAACATGAAACATGAAAATATTGTTGCTTAGGATGAATCTCAGTAAATTCAAAACAAATTGAGTATACCGACCTGCTGCTAAACCGCTCTCAGAAATAAAGGTTTTGATGATTCAAACACCCAAATGATGGGGGATAGAGTTGTAGAGAGCCTCTATGTCTATGGCCATTAGCCAGGCTTCCTTTGGGATACTGATCCCATCAAGAGCCCGTAAACAAATTCATAATATCCTGAATGTGTGAACTCAATGACCTCACATGATGGCCTAAATAGTCATCCACCAATTAACTCACTGGTTTGGTTAAGCACCGATTTCCTGAAACTATGGGCTGCCCTGAAAAGCGATCCATACTGTTGTGTATTTTGGATAAAGCATATAGTGTTGGTGTTTTAGGAGTTTTTACAGTTAAAAACTCATTCTGGTCTTTCACACCGTCATTGAATGCATTTCCAATGAGACTTTTGTATTTAATT
This sequence comes from Rana temporaria, assembly GCF_905171775.1. Lineage (NCBI taxonomy): Eukaryota > Metazoa > Chordata > Amphibia > Anura > Ranidae > Rana > Rana temporaria. The sequence goes on along the minus strand of NC_053493.1, from coordinate 189,527,629 downwards.
ACTACCTGATCCAAATAGCCACTATAGGTACATCTGTACCAATGATGTTTATCCATAACCATGGCCCTATATTGCATCCTATCCATTACTACTAAGTTGCCGCCTTTGTCATCCGGCTTAATGATTATGTCATCATTATTTTTTAAGTCGCATAGAGCTGATTTGAGGGCAAATGCTAAGTTGGACATACTGTAGGTCTATGGGGCCAGATTCAGGTACAAATGCGGCGGCGTAACGTATCCCCTTTACGTTACACCGCCGCAAGTTTTCAGCGCAAGTGCCTGATTCACCAAGCACTTGCGTGTAAACTTACGGCGGTGTAACGTAAAGCCGTCCGGCGCAAGACCGCCTAATTCAAATGGGGCGTGTACCATTTAAATTAGGCGCATTCCCGCGCCGAACGTTCTGCGCATTCTCCGTTAGGAATTTCCCGATGTGCTTTGCGCAAAATTACAGCACCTCAACGTTTTTTTTGAACGGCGACGTGCGTTATGTCGTTTCGTATTCCCAGACGTCTTACGCAAAAAAAAAAAAATGTATTCGACGTGGGAACGACGGCCATACTTTTACATGGCTGTTCTAAAGATAAGCCATGAAAAAGCAGGCCTAAGTTTGCGACGGGAAAAAACGACTAGCAACGACGTAAGAGATTGCGACGAACGAGCGTATCTTAGTGGATCGCCGTAATCAGCTAATTTGCATACCCAACGCTGGAAAACGATGCAAACTCCACCCAGCGGCCGCCGGAAAATTACACCTAGGATCCGAAGGCGTATGAAGCCGTACGCCTGTCGGATCTTGGCCAAAATCCACTGTATCTTTTTTGTGAATTACAAATAAAGATACGACGCAGCAAATTTGAAAATACTCCAGAGTATCAGTAGATACTCCGGCGTATTTCCTCTGTGAATCTGGCCTATAATTCCAATTTGTTTGGGAAATTTCTTTAGTAACTTGCAGGGTAAAAGCCAGATGTTTGGATTGGCTTGCAATAGTATAAGGTCGCGTACACATGCGCCTACACACCATAGGTTAAATAACTGATCGTGTCAGAACGCGGACACGTAAACCACGTACAACGTCACTATAAAGAGGAAGGCCAAAGCCTTGGGCACCACCCTTGCCTCTGCTTTTGCTGATTCCGTGTTACCGCGTGTTAGTGAAAGTTTGGTTAAAGCTGATTCGCGCTTTTCAGTCTCCGTGCTTTGCAGATCGTATTCTCGGGTTCAGTTTGTTCTTGTGGGTTCCTATTTGGCATTCAGTGCTTGTGGTCAGGTCGTTTCTGTTTTGCAGAGCCTTCCTGTCCGCTCGTATCTGTTTTTTCAAGTGCATTCTTTACAGGTCTTTCTGTGTTTGGGGTGCTTTCTGTTTCATGTGCAATCTGACCAGCCGACCAGTTTGAAGCCATGTTGGAGGTGCGTTCTCATGCTTGAGTTCGTGCTGCGTATGGGCTGTCTTCTGCAGTTCATAATGTTGCTCGATCTGTGGCCAGGAACAGGGTGAGGAGGAGTTCATGGACCAAGAATTGGTTGCGCCAGTGTGATCAATTCTCTCTCATGCCTCTGCTTATGGAAATCCAGGAGAATAATTCTGAGGACTTCAGGAACTTTCTCCGTATGACGGACCCTGTTTTCCACCATCTATTGGATCTTCTGTACCCCTATATCACAAGGCAGGACACAGTGATGTGCCAAGCCATCACGGCCGAGCAAAGGCTTATTGCCACATTGCGGTACCTGGTGACTGGGAGGAGCCTGCAGGACCTCAAGTTCTCGACAGGCATCTCCCCCCAGGCGCTTGGGATCATCATACCGGAGACGTGTTCTGCCATCATACAAGTGATTCAGGAGGAGTATATTAAGGTAAGTTTCCTCCTTTCAGATCACAATCTATGTTTTTAATGTATGCTAATGTCTTGTATTTCTTGCATTATTCCCTAATTACCATGATTGTAATATGCTGTCCCTTTGTCCCAATGCATGTTGTAAGGTTTGAATGCTCCTTTTTTGGCCTACATGCATCTTTTTCCCTTCACTAACCTGTTTAGCATGCTATCCTAGGCCCAAACACACCTAGCCTAGTCTGTTTCCAACCTGATTTTTGTCTGCTCCATTGTAGTTCCCCCCCCCCCTTAAAATGTGTGCCAAAGTATTTTTTCTCATTCAATTTAGGCAGAGTGCTACCTGTTACCTAAACTCAGCTAGAACCCCCCCCCCCCTAAAAAGGTTTAATGGCCCATCAGAGGCGTGAGGAGTCTGATAAGTGGGCCTATATTTTTTGCCATGAAATACTCACTCCAATAATAAATGTTATACTGATGTTGGACAAGGATGTGTTTTGTATTGTGATTGCAATGTTTATGTGCCAAAGTACAATTTTTTTGTTTTTGTTTGTCCCCACAGTTTCCCTCCATGCCACAGGAATGGCAGACTGTGGCTTCCCAATTTGCCCAGCGGTGTGACTTCCCGAACTGCGGAGGGACAATAGACGGGAAACACGTCCGCATAGTGCCGCCACCCCGTTCGGAGTCGTACTTTTACAACTACAAAGGTTTTCATAGTATCGTGCTGATGGCGGTGGTGTTGGCACAGTACGAATTTTTGTATGTGGACATGGGGAAGAACGGCCGGCTGTCTGATGTGGGAGTGTTCGCGCAGACGAAGTTTGCCAAGCGCCTACAGATTGGTGGTCTTGCACTGCCACAGGATGAAAACAATTTGGAGGGACTTCCGTTTGTTTTTCTCACGGATGAAGCTTTCGGGCTTGGACCTCACCTCATGCGGCCGTTTCCCCAGAGAGCCCTAACCCAGGAGTGAAGGGTTTTCAATTTTTTCGGCTGGCCAGAGCCCAGAGGAGGGTAGTCGAGAATGCCTTTGGGATACTCGCCAGCCGGTTCCGCCTGTTCCAGACAGCCATTCACCTGGTGCAATATAAACTGAACACTGTTGGTTTTGCCTGTTGCATTTTGCACAAATTTGTACTCAGGCACTCCCAGATGTACCTAACCAACATTGGTCCTGAGGCAGGACTACCCTTAGATACCTTTGTTGGCCTGGACACTGGGCGAACTGGCTTGGCCCCCCAATCTTCTTGTGATGCATGCAACAAATATGTTGAGTACTTCGTGGGTAGGGGGGCCATTGCTATGCCAGACCATATTTGTTTCTAATTCGGCCCACAAAAGAAAGAAATATTTATTAAAAAATTATTTGACCATTGGAATTACAGTTGTTTGTCATTCTTGCTTTGGTTTCTTTTATCTGTCTCCCTGGTTCTCCAACTAGTATACTTGTAGTGCCAAATGTATTTCTCTGTTTTAGTAAATAACCACAATTGCACAGTAATCACTCCCTTTTTTAAATGTACAAACTGGTATTGAGCATAGAAAGAAGAAGCCACACAAATAATTTTTTTGGGGGGTTTTATTCTGTGCACAACTTGTGTGTTTTTTTTTTCATTTTCATGTATCCTCCAAATTATTATTTTTTTCACAACTTGTGTGTTTTTGTTTTTTTCTGTTAAATTTTGTTAGTACGAAAACCAGGCTTTTTTTAAACGAACAAATATCTACAAACAATGGAACTTACAAAGTTCAACCTTATTAGAAACACATGTGATGGGGTGATGTCACCCCAGAACAAGCCAAAATTTGAGGATGCACACATTTTTAGCGGCAAAATGGGGATTTATATCCTGATCCCATGCCAAATGTCAACATGTGCTATCTGCCATCATGGGTGTGTTTTGGGGGTGCAAACCCTTCCTCTCACCTACTTGAGTAGCGAGGAAGGGGTTGCACCCACAAAGCACAGACATATAGATATCCTGTGATGGCAGATAGCACATGTTGACACACTGGCCCAGATTCTCAAAAGAGATACGACGGCGCATCTCCAGATACGCCATCATATCTCTGCCTAGCACCGTCGTATCTATGCGACTGATTCTTAGAATCAGTTACGCATAGATATTCAATAGATCCGACAGGCGTAAGTCTCTTACGCCGTTGGATCTTAACTGCAATTTTTTTTGCCCGCTAGGTGGCGCTTCCGTCGTTTTCCCTGTTAACTATGCAAATTAGCTAGATACGCGAATTCTCGAACGTACGCGCGGCCGACGTAGTAAAGTTACGACGTATACGTTAGGCTTTTCCCGGCGTAAAGTTGCCCCTGGGTCTATGAGGCGCAGCCAATGTTAAGTATGGCCGTCGTTCCCGCGTCGAAACTGTAAAAAATTTTGCGTTAGGCCTCGTACACACGACCGGATCTATCCGCTGGGATTGATCCGCGGATCACTTCCAGCGGACAAATCCGGTCGTCTGTATGGCCTAGCGGATATTTATCCGTGGAGATTCGTCCGGCCGATCGATTTCAAGCAGATAGAAATTTCTTAGCATGCTAAGAAATCTATCCGCTTGAATCGTGTCCAGCGGATTGATCCGGTCGTCTGTACAGACTCACCGGATCAATCCGTCCGCTCCCCTCCCTCGCATGCGTCGTAATGATTCGACGCATGCGTGGAAGTACTTACCTTCCAGTGTCGCGCACGTCGCCGCGTCATCGTCGCGGCGAAGGCGCGACACGTCACCGCGGATGTATTCCACGCGGATTTTGATCCGATGGTGTGTACAAGCCATCGGATCAAAATCCGGAGGAGGAATCTCCGCTGGAAACGGTCCGGCGGACCGTTTCCAGCGGAGATCCCCTCGTCTGTACGAGGCCTTAGTCGTCCGTGAATGGTGCTGGACGTCCACGTCAAAACCAATGACGTCCTTGCGACGTCATTTAGAGCAATGCACGCCGGGAAATTTTAGGGACGGCGCATGTGCAGTTCGTTCGGCCCCTATCCGCCGAATTTGAATTCCGCTGGGTGATTTACGTTACGCCGCCGCAACTTTACACGCAAGTGCTTTGTGAATAAAGCACTTGCCTGAAAAACTTGCGGCAGCGTAACGTAAATGAGATACGTTACGCCCGCACAGAGATACGCCGATCTCTGTGAATCTGGGCCACTGTGTGCATCTTCAAATTGGCTTGTGGATTACCCAAATCCAAACTTGGCGCAACACACAACCTCCAAAACTTTTTATTGGGGGGGGGTCAGTCTACTATACGGCCCATCATGTCAATGATGTTCTATATTTTTGTTCTATGACATTCATCCTCTTCCTCATAATGTCCATTTCACTACTGCATTCCATGATTTCTTGGATCACGATTTTAGCACTAGCACTGGAGAAAGGTGTCCTAGCAGATGCTCTGATACCACTATGTTCATCCCCTAAAAAAATACAAAAGGGTTTATTAGAAATGTGCAGGCCTACCTACATCTCTTTTTCCCTGTGAAGCTGGGGTGACAGACACTGACCTGTTGTGCTGATTATCTCCACCTCTCCATCTTCCACACCTCCTTCCACTTCTCTTTCACCTCTCTTTCTTCCACCTCTCTTTCTTCCACCTCTCTTTCTTCTACCTCTCTTTCTTCCACAACTCCTTCTTCCACATCCACCTCCTCCACATGCTGAGGTTGGTGGGCTTTTTCTGGTCTGTGCCTCCTTGCCTCCTCAGAATGGTGTCCTCTTCTTTCCCCTAATAAAATTAAACAAAAGGTATACTCAGCACACAGATATTGGAGGGCAGAAATAGCAAACATTGCTTAGAAGTGGGGTACAATTGTCTGTTTTGGATCCTTCCTAAAAACATCACCTTTGTTTTTCTGCGTTACCCCAAGCTGGACTACTGACGCTTTTTGGAAAAGTGACACACATGGATGCACCCCCAAAGTATCATTTGTGGGATACCCTAATAAAAATGCTAGTTATGGGGGACACACAGGTGCTCCTGAGTCCAGATGTGTAAACAGCTGTTTATTATCACTGTGTGAATGAATCCGGTTTGCCTTTCACATTCTAGTAAGGTTGAACAAACACATCATCTTGACAACAATGTTTATAAACGTTGGTTTATGCCAAATAGGCATGACCACGTGTGCTTTTCCTGGATCTGCGGAAAACATCGGATTTTGGAGGAACGATGTTTACTACGAATGGAAAATACTACACTTTGCCAACTTCTAAACAGAAATTTGCCATGTTCAAAAGTACAACCAGGCCAAACAAGCACATGGAGAAAAACATAGCCAAAAATAATAAAGACAATTGCACCAAACACATGAAAATTACCTACTTTTGTCAATAATTTTCTTGATCTTCTTATATTGCTCTGGCTCCCGCAATTTCAAGTCAGACCACCTTTTTCGGAGCTGCTCCTTGGACCTCCTGACCCCAAAATACTCATAAAGTCTCCTCGACACTTTGTCCATTATCTGGGCCTTCCTCCGATTAGGGGTGTGGTATGGGCCATGATCTCCATCATAATCTTTCCTCCATAGTATGTCCACCATCTCCACCATCTCTTCAAGTGACATATTTGTGGCTTTGTAGCGTCTGGATCGTGATGTTCCCGCCTCCGGGCTTTCCTCGTCGGGACAGGGTATACCACGCATCTGTGACACCGCCATATTTTTGTTTCACACTGATTAGGGGGCGTGGAATAGAGGAAAAGGTCCGTCATGGGCGGGCCAAGAGGGCAGTGTTTCATGCATGTGCGGGGTATATAAGGAGAACGACGTGACTACATTGGTTATGCAGAGTCTGGACGAGCAGAAGGGACGACCGGCAGAAACGAGGGTAAATCTAAAAAAATGGGCCTAGCAGAGGCCTATAGACTGAAGTCATGGGATGGGGGGTGTATATGTTGATTGGACCCTTGAGCAATTTTTAATCTTGGGGCCCCCCATGCAATTTTGCTCTCCATCTGCTCGGAGACATCTCCAATATATATATATGTGAGACTGAAAAACCTCTTTATTTTACTGTGTATCAGATCAGGCAACGAATGTGATTGTTGGACAGAGGAAATTAAGCAGTGTATCATCTCATCAATGCTGAGGAGCATGATATATACACATGAATGGTGCCTTGATAAATGCTCTCATTACTTTTGCATGTTTTTATGCCACTTATTTAGTGAAATGTAAACACAGGGTCTGCAGGTAAATCATAATTTTACACAACAATGGGGCAGAGCTGGGCAGCATTTTAGTGGCAGCAGGAGACACTGTGTTTCAAGGTCAAAAGATTGTGCTTAGATTCTTTCGATGTAAAATCTGACCTAGTGTTTATATGTTTGTGGTTTTCTATTCTAGAAAATATTTCAAAATGGGGTTGCACCCACAAAGCACAGACATATAGATATCCTGTGATGGCAGATAGCACATGTTGACACACTGGCCCAGATTCTCAAAAGAGATACGACGGCGCATCTCCAGATACGCCATCATATCTCTGCCTAGCACCGTCGTATCTATGCGACTGATTCTTAGAATCAGTTACGCATAGATATTCAATAGATCCGACAGGCGTAAGTCTCTTACGCCGTTGGATCTTAACTGCAATTTTTTTTGCCCGCTAGGTGGCGCTTCCGTCGTTTTCCCTGTTAACTACGCAAATTAGCTAGATACGCGAATTCTCGAACGTACGCGCGGCCGACGCAGTAAAGTTACGACGTTTACGTTAGGCTTTTCCCGGCGTAAAGTTGCCCCTGGGTCTATGAGGCGCAGCCAATGTTAAGTATGGCCGTCGTTCCCGCGTCGAAACTGTAAAAAATTTTGCGTTAGGCCTCGTACACACGACCGGATCTATCCGCTGGGATTGATCCGCGGATCACTTCCAGCGGACAAATCCGGTCGTCTGTATGGCCTAGCGGATATTTATCCGTGGAGATTCGTCCGGCCGATCGATTTCAAGCGGATAGAAATTTCTTAGCATGCTAAGAAATCTATCCGCTTGAATCGTGTCCAGCGGATTGATCCGGTCGTCTGTACAGACTCACCGGATCAATCCGTCCGCTCCCCTCCCTCGCATGCGTCGTAATGATTCGACGCATGCGTGGAAGTACTTACCTTCCAGCGTCGCGCACGTCGCCGCGTCATCGTCGCGGCGAAGGCGCGACACGTCACCGCGGATGTATTCCACGCGGATTTTGATCCGATGGTGTGTACAAGCCATCGGATCAAAATCCGGAGGAGGAATCTCCGCTGGAAACGGTCCGGCGGACCGTTTCCAGCGGAGATCCCCTCGTCTGTACGAGGCCTTAGTCGTCCGTGAATGGTGCTGGACGTCCACGTCAAAACCAATGACGTCCTTGCGACGTCATTTAGAGCAATGCACGCCGGGAAATTTTAGGGACGGCGCATGTGCAGTTCGTTCGGCCCCTATCCGCCGAATTTGAATTCCGCCGGGTGATTTACGTTACGCCGCCGCAACTTTACACGCAAGTGCTTTGTGAATAAAGCACTTGCCTGAAAAACTTGCGGCAGCGTAACGTAAATGAGATACGTTACGCCCGCACAGAGATACGCCGATCTCTGTGAATCTGGGCCACTGTGTGCATCTTCAAATTGGCTTGTGGATTACCCAAATCCAAACTTGGCGCAACACACAACCTACAAAACTTTTTATTGGGGGGGGGGGGTCAGTCTACTATACGGCCCATCATGTTAATGATGTTCTATATTTTTGTTCTATGACATTCATCCTCTTCCTCATAATGTCCATTTCACTACTGCATTCCATGATATCTTGGATCACAATTTTAGCACTAGCACTGGAGAAAGGTGTCCTAGCAGATGCTCTGATACCACTATGTTCATCCCCTAAAAAAAAATAAAAGGGTTTATTAGAAATGTGCAGGCCTACCTACATCTCTTTTTCCCTGTGAAGCTGGGGTGACAGACACTGACCTGTTGTGCTGATTATCTCCACCTCTCCATCTTCCACACCTCCTTCCACCTCTCTTTCACCTCTCTTTCTTCCACCTCTCTTTCTTCCACCTCTCTTTCTTCCACAACTCCTTCTTCCACATCCACCTCCTCCACATGCTGAGGTTGGTGGGCTTTTTCTGGTCGGTGCCTCCTTGCCTCCTCAGAATGGTGTCCTCTTCTTTCCCCTAATAAAATTAAACAAAAGGTATACTCAGCACACAGATATTGGAGGGCAGAAATAGCAAACATTGCTTAGAAGTGGGGTACAATTGTCTTTTTTGGATCCTTCCTAAAAACATCACCTTTGTTTTTCTGCGTTACCCCAAGCTGGACTACTGACGCTTTTTGGAAAAGTGACACACATGGATGCACCCCAAAGTATCATTTGTGGGATACCCTAATAAAAATGCTAGTTATGGGGGACACACAGGTGCTCCTGAGTCCAGATGTGTAAACAGCTGTTTATTATCACTGTGTGAATGAATCCGGTTTGCCTTTCACATTCTAGTAAGGTTGAACAAACACATCATCTTGACAACAATGTTTATAAACGTTGGTTTATGCCAAATAGGCATGACCACGTGTGCTTTTCCTGGATCTGCGGAAAACATCGGATTTTGGAGGAACGATGTTTACTACGAATGGAAAATACTACACTTTGCCAACTTCTAAACAGAAATTTGCCATGTTCAAAAGTACAACCAGGCCAAACAAGCACATGGAGAAAAACATAGCCAAAAATAATAAAGACAACTGCACCAAACACATGAAAATTACCTACTTTTGTCAATAATTTTCTTGATCTTCTTATATTGCTCTGGCTCCCGCAATTTCAAGTCAGACCACCTTTTTCGGAGCTGCTCCTTGGACCTCCTGACCCCAAAATACTCATAAAGTCTCCTCGACACTTTGTCCATTATCTGGGCCTTCCTCCGATTAGGGGTGTGGTATGGGCCATGATCTCCATCATAATCTTTCCTCCGTAGTATGTCCACCATCTCCACCATCTCTTCAAGTGACATATTTGTGGCTTTGTAGCGTCTGGATCGTGATGTTCCCGCCTCCGGGCTTTCCTTGTCGGGACAGGGTATACCACGCATCTGTGACACCGCCATATTTTTGTTTCACACTGATTAGGGGGCGTGGAATAGAGGAAAAGGTCCGTCATGGGCGGGCCAAGAGGGCAGTGTTTCATGCATGTGCGGGGTATATAAGGAGAACGACGTGACTACATTGGTTATGCAGAGTCTGGACGAGCAGAAGGGACGACCGGCAGAAACGAGGGTAAATCTAAAAAAATGGGCCTAGCAGAGGCCTATAGACTGGAGTCATGGGATGGGGGGTGTATATGTTGATTGGACCCTTGAGCAATTTTTAATCTTGGGGCCCCCCATGCAATTTTGCTCTCCATCTGCTCGGAGACATCTCCAATATATATATATGTGAGACTGAAAAACCTCTTTATTTTACTGTGTATCAGATCAGGCAATGAATGTGATTGTTGGACAGAGGAAATTAAGCAGTGTATCATCTCATCAATGCTGAGGAGCATGATATCTACACATGAATGGTGCCTTGATAAATGCTCTCATTACTTTTGCATGTTTTTATGCCACTTATTTAGTGAAATGTAAACACAGGGTCTGCAGGTAAATCATAATTTTACACAACAATGGGGCAGAGCTGGGCAGCATTTTAGTGGCAGCAGGAGACACTGTGTTTCAAGGTCAAAAGATTGTGCTTAGATTCTTTCGATGTAAAATCTGACCTAGTGTTTATATGTTTGTGGTTTTCTATTCTAGAAAATATTTCAAAATGCAACAACTGAACAACCCAGACAACCTGTTGAGATTCATCGACAAGTACAGGGAGCTCAGCTGTTTATGGGACATCAGAAGCCCATCATACCAAAATAACAATGTCAGAAGGGCAACACTTGTCCAATTTGCCAAATATATGCAGACATGGATACCAAAGGTCACTTCCACTGTGATCAAGAACAAAATCAACAACATCAGGAACACCTACAGAAAGCGATATATCCAAGTGCATGCTTCTCGGAGGTCAGGAGCAGCAGCAGATGAAGTACAGGAGCCCAAGCTGTGGTACTACAAACACCTCAGGTTTCTGGATGATCAAATTGAGGCCTGGGAATTACTTTCAAGTCTTCCTTCCACCCTTCCTTCCAGCGTGCCTTCCACGGTTCCCCCCACCCCTGCAGAGTGTGCCGAGGAGCTGGCTGACATCGAGGAGCCAGATATGCTCATCTTCATAGTTACATAGTTACATAGTTAGTCAGGTTGAAAAAAGACACAAGTCCATCCAGTTCAACCACAAAAAATAAACAAACAAAATAAAAAACACAGTACAATCCCATACACCCAACTCCATGCCCACAGTTGATCCAGAGGAAGGCAAAAAACCCCAGCAGAGCATGATCCAATTTGCTACAGCAGGGGAAAAAATTCCTTCCTGATCCCCCGAGAGGCAATCGGATTTATCCTGGATCAACTTTACCTACAAAACTTAGTACTCAGTTATTTTATGTACATTTAGGAAAGTATCCATGCCTTTCTTAAAGCAATCTACTGAGCTGGCCAGAACCACCTCTGGAGGGAGTCTGTTCCCCATTTTCACAGCTCTTACTGTGAAAAAACCTTTCTGTATTTGGAGGTAATATCTCGTTTCCTCTAGACGTAAAGAGTGCCCCCTTGTCCTCAGTGTTGACCGTAAAGTGAATAACTCAACACCAAGTCCACTGTATGGACCTCTTATATATTTGTACATGTTGATCATATCCCCCTAATTCTCCTCTTCTCAAGAGTGAATAAATTCAGTTCCTCTAATCTTTCCTCATAGCTGAGCTCCTCCATGCCTCTTATCAGTTTGGTTGCCCTTCTCTGCACTTTCTCCAGTTCTCCGATATCCTTTTTGAGAACTGGTGCCCAAAACTGAACTGCATATTCCAGATGAGGTCTTACTAATGATTTGTACAGGGGCAAAATTATATCTCTGTCTCTGGAGTCCATACCTCTCTTAATACAAGAAAGGACTTTGCTCGCTTTGGAAACTGCAGCTTGGCATTGCATTTTATTATTGAGCTTATGATCTACCAAGACCCCCAGATCCTTCTCCACTACAGATACCCCAGTTGTACTCCCCCTAGCATGTATGATGCATGCATATTCTTATTCCCTAAGTGCATAACTTTACATGTATCAACATTAAACCTCATCTGCCACTCACTCGCCCAATTAGACAGAGCATTGAGGTCGGCTTGTAAATTGGCGACATCCTGCAAGGACGTTATTCCACTGCATAGCTTGGTGTCATCTGCAAAGACAGCAATGTTACTTTTGATCTCAGACCCAATATCATTTATAAATATATTGAAAGTAAGGGTCCCAGCACTGAACCTTGGGGTACTCCACTGATAACATTGGACCATTCAGAGTAAGAATCATTAACCACGACTCTCTGAATTCTGTCTTTCAGCCAGTTTTCTAAATCATTAACCACGACTCTCTAAATTCTGTCTTTCAGACAATTTTCTATCCATTTACAAACTGATATATCCAATCCTGTAGACCTTACCTTACACATGAGCCGTGTGTGCAGAACTGTATCGAACGCTTTTGCAAAATCCAAATATATCACGTCCACAGCCACGCTGTCATGATCGCTACTGTGCCGAGCGGGCGGCGAGGCATGGTCGTCCCCCAGTTGGCTCTGGGTGGAATTGAACCCAGGACCTCTCTATTGCTGGTCCAGGTCTTTGCCTCTGAGCCACTGCTCAGTGATATTCTTCTTGCTGTCCGTCGGAGCCTGGTTCTGAACTCGTGCTACTTTGGACCAATCAGTGGCCTGAGCGGCCTATTTAAACCAGCCCCTTCCTCCTTGCAAATTGCTGGTTCGTTTGCAGTGTTTGGAGTGTTTGCTACTGGAAACCTTATCTGTGGATATCCTGTTACCTGACCCTTGGCCTGCTTTTGGATTGTCGCTTTCTGTACCCCTTTGACCCCGGCTCGGACTTGGACTACCTGATCTCTTTATTCCCTGACCTTTGGCTTTGAACTTTGGATACCCTACCTGCTCCAACCCCTGACCTCGGCTTGTTCTCTGGATTATTCTTCAGCCTTGTTCCTGTTTGAGCACCTTCTGTTTGGACTATTTCCTGTGTGCTTCTGAACAGCCTCCAGTGAGCTTTGGCTATCCAGTTCCCGGTCCACCTTGGATTCCCTCCTGCCACTGGACCCGGTGCCTCTTGGTGCGTCCTTCCTTCTGTCTCAAACCCCAGTGGGTGGATCGCATCGAGTCGCAAAGGTGAGCCGCCCTTGGCATCTCGGCCTCGGTAAGTAACGTTCCTGACAATACGAACCAGCCAGATGTCTGAGGCCGACAGGGCACGCTCACCCTTTGAAGCCCTGTGTCAACAGGTGTCTGTATTGACTGATGTCGTTCAAAAACTGCAAGAAGGTAAGCCCTTACATAATGGACTGACCAATAACATGGAGTCCGCAGACTTGTACAAAATGCTCACCTCCTTGGCTCTGCAAGTCTCCAGCCTGAACCATACCATTCTGGGACTACAACAAGAAGTTCAAATATTTAAAGGGACAGCACGCCCAGCCCCGGAACCAGCATATTCTGAGCCGTTTGTTGTCATGCCAGAGAAATTTGATGGTAGCCGTGCATCCTTCTTGTGTTTTAAAACTGATTGTGAGCTGTTGTTTACCCTTAAACCTAAGACATATGCCACGGAATATGTTAAGGTTCGTGCTTCCATCAACTTGCTAACAGGGCAGATCAAATCATGGGCTCATCTGCTGTTGCAGGAAAAGAGTCCAGTCTTGGACAGCTGGGAAACGTTCATGTCTGCTCTGGACTCATACATTCCTGTTTCCAAGAAGACCAGCACTTCCAGGTCTGCTCTCAGTTCACGTGGCCTACGGGTATCCAGGGACAGGAAGCCCCAGTACAGTTATGACATCGAGCCAGCCCAGTATGTGCCAAGCTATGAAGCTCTGTATGTGCCCAGCCACAAAGCTCCCACACCATAAAGTCTTGACATTCCTGTGGATGCGCACACGCCTACCTTGGAGGATGAGGAACCCATGCAAATCGGGGCCATCCGGTCCAGCCTATCTAAGACAGAAAGAGAGCGGAGGAGAGGCTTTGGACTTTGTTTTTATTGTGGTGCTAGCGGGCACCTTATATCTCTCTGCCCAACTTGTCCACCTCGGCCAAAGGTTCTTCAGGTGGGTACTATTGGGAGTTTTTTCTATATCTCAGAATCTGTACCTACCTTCCCAGTTGAAGTTCCGGCTCCAGTGTCTCCAGTTCCTGTGTCTCCAGTTCCAGTTCCTGTGTCCCCAGTTCCTGTGTCTCCAGTTCCAGTTCATGTGTCCCCAGTTCCTGTGTCTCCAGTTGAAGTTCCGGTGTCTCCAGTTCCGGTGTCTCCAGTTCCAGTGTCTCCAGTTCCGGTTCCTGTGTCTCCAGTTCCTGTGTCTCCAGTTCCAGTTCCTGTGTCCCCAGTTCCTGTGTCTCCAGGTCCAGTTCCTGTGTCCCCAGTTTCTGTGTCTCCAGTTGAAGTTCCTGTGTTTCCAGTTCCTGTGTTTCCAGTTCCTGTGTTTCCAGTTCCGGTGTCTCCAGTTCCGCTGTCTTCAGTTCCTGTGTCCCCAGTTGAAGTTCCAGATCATGTCTCCCCAAGTGAAGTTCTCCCACCTGACTGCACATATGCCTCGAATGGTACCATGGTCCGTAAACAGGATCTGGTGACATTTGAACGGGCTTTACAAGCGATGAGGGAACCCCCTACCAGAACTTCAAGATCAACGAAATCCAAGAAGAAAAAGTAAAAATCTTCGGACTCCGTAGTTGGTGCTTTATTTCCCCATGGTTTGGACCTTAAAGACAGTGCCTATGAGGAAGCTCCTTTAAACGCCCGGAGGGCGTTTCTAAGGGGGGGAACTGTCATGATCGCTACTGTGCCGAGCGGGCGGCGAGGCATGGTCGTCCCCCAGTTGGCTCTGGGTGGAATTGAACCCAGGACCTCTCTATTGCTGGTCCAGGTCTTTGCCTCTGAGCCACTGCTCAGTGATATTATTCTTGCTGTCCGTCGGAGCCTGGTTCTGAACTCGTGCTACTTTGGACCAATCAGTGGCCTGAGTGGCCTATTTAAACCAGCCCCTTCCTCCTTGCAAATTGCTGGTTCGTTTGCAGTGTTTGGAGTGTTTGCTACTGGAAACCTTATCTGTGGATATCCTGTTACCTGACCCTTGGCCTGCTTTTGGATTGTCGCTTTCTGTACCCCTTTGACCCCGGCTCGGACTTGGACTACCTGATCTCTTTATTCCCTGACCTTTGGCTTTGAACTTCGGATACCCTACCTGCTCCAACCCCTGACCTCGGCTTGTTCTCTGGATTATTCTTCAGTCTTGTTCCTGTTTGAGCACCTTCTGTTTGGACTATTTCCTGTGTGCTTCTGAACAGCCTCCAGTGAGCTTTGGCTATCCAGTTCCCGGTCCACCTTGGATTCCCTCCTGCCACTGGACCCGGTGCCTCTTGGTGCATCCTTCCTTCTGTCTCAAACCCCAGCGGGTGGATCGCATCGAGTCTCAAAGGTGAGCCGCCCTTGGCATCTCGGCCTCGGTAAGTAACGTGACACACGCCTCTGTCCAGGGTTTTACTTACCTCTTCATAAAAGGAAATCAGGTTTGTCTGACAACTTCTGTCTTTTAGTGAGGTATAGTAGTTTACAACATATTTCTTGGCTGCAAATTATTGTTGGTTTAACAAGATGATTTTGAAACCAAAAGGAAAGCTTGGAAACACAAACAAAAGTCGTGGGCAGAAAGAATTGTGTCAGGGATGCCAACTGCAGGGGTCAGAATGAGAGTCTGTTCAATTAAAAAAAAAAAAAAGCTTGAAAATCTGTGTGATTGATTTTGCAAAAACTAAAACCATGTCCTCTTTTTCTACACAGGAAGAGATCAGCCAGGAGGAGGCAGCTCCGGAAGGTGTCAGCCAGGAGGAGGAAGGGGTGAGTGGCAGACAAGAGGAGGCTGGGCCGAGTGGCCGTCAGCAGGTGCCCAGGCCCATCGGCAGCACTATATCACAGATGCCTCCCCTTCAGATGTGCCCACCTAGAAAATGGAGGCGCATGACCCAGCCGGAGGAGGAGTCCCTGTGGGTCATCAGGGAGGCATTGGAGATCATGAGGACCCCCCTTAACCCAGTTGAGAGCTACAGCTCCTACCTGGCGCACAAGCTCCAAACATTGGAGGAGGGACAACGGGGCCTGGCCCAAGACCTGATGGCATCTGTGATATATAAGGGAAGAAGGGGCCTGCTGACTGTGACCACAGAATTGTGGGACCCGGCCCAGGCTCCTCCTCCTCCTCCTGCTGCCACATTATCACCACCTGCAAGGGGCTGTGGAGGGAGCCGTGGAAGGAACCCTGCAGGGAGCCGTGGAAGAAAGGCTGTAAGGAAGACCAGAAAGTGATTCCCTGGCTTCAAGCTGATTTGGCCCCAAACTGAGGCTGTTGTAGTACCACAGCTTGGGGTCATGTATGACATCTGCTGCTACTTCTGATTTCTGGGATTTGGGGAGCACATTGTGACTCCTGATGTTGTTGCTTTTGTTATTGATCATGGTGGAATGTGCCTTTGGTGTCCAAAGTCTGCAGATATTTGGTTGATTGGGCAAGTGTTGCCCTTCATGTTTATTTTTTTGGATTGCCAGAATAAATGGAGATTTAATTTAAGTTAAATACTTGTCTATTGTGTTTTTCTGGTGAATAGCCATCAAACATTTCCGAAATACAATGTGTAATTAACAAAGGACACAGCCTCCTTGAGGGGGGGCTGAAACAAAAACCTTGTTGTGATAACTTGAGAAAAACAAAACAAAAAAAAACATTGTTGTGATAACTTGAGAAAAAACAAAAAAATGAAATTTCTCCAAAAAAATAAAATAAAAAAATAAACATTGGTGTGATAACTTGAGAAAAAATCTAAATCAAAAAATTCTCAAAAATAAATAAATATGTGGAGTCCAAAAAATTATTTTGGAGATCTGGCTTGCTAAAAAAAAAAAAAAAACATGAGATCACAAGCAAAAAAATTAAAGAAGTCAGTATGGGAGAACTCTGTCTAAATGGCATCAGCAAAACAACATGTTTATTCTAGCAATAGAACGAAGAAAAAAATGCGATGCTATAAACGAGACACTAATTTAAAAAATGTAGAATGTGCCATCTCAAAAACAAACGCGAGTTTTACAAGAACGAGCGCTCCCGTCCCCTCATTTAGTCTGAGCATGCGTGGATTTTTAACCGATGGTCGTGCATACTAACGATCGGTTTTGATTTATCGGTTAGGCGTCCTTCGGTTCAATTTTAAAGCAAGTTCTCATTTTTTTGACCGAAGGTTAAATAACCTATGGGGCCTAAACACAATCAGTTTGGACTGATGAAAATGGTCCTTCAGACCATTCTCCTCTGGCGATCCTATCGTGTGTACGCGGCCTAAAGGCTCTGGATTAAGGCTTGTCTAGTTGGAGAGGTGGAAAACATCTTGGTGCAGGGATGACTCAGAGAAGAAAGAGATCAGAGGAGTCCCCGCCAGAAAATTCAGGCTGTGAATCCTCTGAAAAGTTACTCTCCTCCCAGAGTTCCATAAGATCTATCAGAATTTGAGGTACAATTACCAAACTTTATTATTTTGAAGATTGTGATCTAGAAGCTTGATAATCTTTATCATAGATAACTTTGTACATCAATTGTCTGAAAAATAAATGAACATCATTAATTAATTCAAAATTGTCTATATTCTGGGTTGGACAGAAAGTTGGACCCATGCCTAATACCTGCATTTGGTCTTCGGAAAGATGGTGAGATGAAAGATTAAATATTTGAAGTTTGTTTTGCAAAAATTTTTAGGATTTGTCACCTCCACAGTGAAAGTCTTTTTTGAGATCTGATGTTAACAGTGGTCGGAAAATTGGTGCTGTGCGTAAGTCCCCCCGAAATGGGATGGGAACTAGAGGAATCTTTTGAGAAGTGACTAGTGTGGGTGCCGAAAAGGAAGTAGAAGAATCTGTGGCCTCATCTACCAAAGGCACAGAGGCAAGTGACAAACATTCAGAGTAAGTATTACCAGAGTGAGAAGAGTCTCATGTGCGACCAGAGTGCAAAGTACATTTAGGTGCAGATGTATGGGGTCCTAAACCTTAATTTTTTTTCATTTTTGGGGACCTTGTTTATCTACTTGTGTTTGAACGTTCATAATCTGTGCAGAAGAAATGGAGCATAATAAAGATCATTAGGATCTTAGGATCATTATTAGGTATACCTGAATGAGAAACATTATAACAGTTATTGTTTTGTGTCTCTTATTTGTTTAATGCTACAATTTGTATGCCATATTGGCTATAATGCCAATTTAGTGCCAATTAAATCTCATTATAGGCAATTTTGTCATAGTTGTATTTGTTGTCCTTGGTTTTTAAAAATGTACGTGACAAATTATTCCAAATGTTTTTTTTTTTTTTTTACATTCAAAAGCTTTATTGAGAGTTAAAGGAGACAAGACAAGCAAACAAATAAGGCCCGCCACAGATGCAACTGAGCAAGGACCGAGCAATATCTAATAACAGTCACGGTTCTCCATACATTAACATATCGAGCTAAGTACAAACAGGAAGCAATAGGAGTCTTGCGTTCAACGCTGTGACGGTAAACTAGGATAAAATTAAGTATAATATTTGACAAATGGTCATGAAATCTAAAAAGAGGTAAATTCTCAGTTATATTTCCTGATTAAAGTGGGAGTTCACCCAAAAATCAACTTTCTGCAGTTAGATCCAGCATACTGCTGACATCTGCAGTATGCTGGTCTTTTTTTTTTCTTTTGGTACTTATCGTTTTAGCGGTATTTCTTCTATGGCTCCGAGCGGGGAATCCTGCGGGGAATGGGCATTCCCGAAGGCAAGCAAGTTGATTGACGGCCTTCGATAGTGCGTCACGGCTTCCGAAAATAGCCGAGGTGACACTTGGCTGTTTACGGCGCCTACGCCTGCCGTGTAGAGCTGACTGCGCAGGCGCCGTAAATTGCCGAGTGTCACTTGTGTGTATTTTCGGAAGCCGTGACGCGCTATCGAAGGCTGTCAATCAACTTGCTTGTCTTCGGGAATGCCTATACCAGGAAGTAATCCCCGCTCGGAAGCCATAGAAGAAATACTGCTAAAATGATAAGTACCAGAAAAAACAGCATACTGCAGATGTCAGCAGTATGCTGGATCTAACTGCAGAAAGTTGATTTTTGGGTGAACTCCCGCTTTAAAGTCCGGGGGTAGTATAATGTCTTGGAAGAAGAGAGGGGAGAATAAGGGAAAGAGAAGGTATATGAAAAGAGAGAAAAGGAGGGGGAGAGGGAAGGGGTAAGAGGGAAGGTGGGAGTGGGAGACACGGTGTGTTCCCAAAACAGCTCACAGCTGATCAGCTAAACGGTCCTGAGCGAGGTGATAAAGGGGACCAGAAGAACTAAGTAGGGCCTCCAGTGGATTGGCGGTGCATTACAGTCTCATATTCTCGGGAAAATCTGAAAGCAAACCACGGCTGCCAGGTTTCATGAAAACTTACAACCGACCCCCTGTCCTGCGCCAGCATGTCCTCCATCTCGCAAACCTCTGCCACTCTGCGAAGCCATCCCGAAATGGAAGGTACTCCAGAGGTGTTCCAATAAAGAGGAATCAAAGATTTGGCTGCATTTAGAAAATGTTTGTCCAAATGTTTATATACTGTAAAGCTTCTTCTCTTTTAATGAAAGTTGAATCAGCAGTTAAACCACTATTTTCTGTATATAGCTTTTCTATGTCTGAGTCAAGAACATCTAGATACTTTTGATATTGTTGACAGAGGAGATCCATCTTTTTAAGTGAACATGTCTGAAGATTGGTTTCCCAAACATTACAAAAATCGGGTTCAAATTTTTTGATGTTAAGAAAAATTTGTACTCGTAGTCCCCACAGGACTATTTTATCATCCATGTATTAATGAAAATACCCTTTTTTTTCAACAGTCTCTTTAATCCCTGGAAAAAAAAAAAAAACAATCTAAGATGATGCACCCAAATGATGTACCTTGGGACTGATGGATATTTTTCATCAATCCATCAAAAGCCACCCCTTGATAACTGGCCATAACAAAAAAGTTTTTAATGAGTAAATTAACAATTACAGTGTAATACATTAAAATTGTCAGTATCTTAACCACTTAACGCCCCCCCGCACGACTATTTACGTCTGCAAAATGGCACGGACAGGCAGAAGGGCGTATATATACGTCCTTGCCTTCTAGCGGGTGAGGGGTCCGATCGGGACCCACCCCGCTGCGTGCGGTGGGCGGATTCCCACGGGGAGAAGGGGTGCTGAAGAACGGGGAGAGCCGTGTGTAAACACGGCTTCCCCGTGCTTCACTGTGACGGCGTATCGATCGAGTGATCCCTTTTATAGGGAGACTCGATTGATGACGTCAGTCCTACAGCCACATCCCCCTACAGTTGTAAACACACACTAGGTGAACCCTAACTCCTACAGCGCCCCCTGTGGTTAACTCCCAAACTGCAACTGTCATTTTCACAATAAACAATGCAATTTAAATGCATTTTTTGCTGTGAAAATGACAATGGTCCCAAAAATGTGTCAAAATTGTCCGAAGTGTCCGCCGTAATGTCGCAGTCACGAAAAAAATCGCTGATCACCGCCAATAGTAGTAAAAATTTTTTTTTATAAAAATGCAAAAAAACTATCCCCTATTTTGTAAACGCTATAAATTTTGCGCAAACCAATCGATAAACACTTATTGCGATTTTCTTTACCAAAAATAGGTAGAAGAATACATATCGGCCTAAACTGAGGAAAAAAAATGTTTTTATATATGTTTTTGGGGGATATTTATTATAGAAAAAAGTAAAAAATATTGCATTTTTTTCAAAATTGTCGCTCTATTTTTGTTTATAGCGCAAAAAATAAAAACCGCAGAGGTGATCAAATACCACCAAAAGAAAGCTCTATTTGTGGGGAAAAAAGGACGCCAATTTTGTTTGGGAGCCACGTCACACGACCGCGCAATTGTCTGTTAAAGCGGCGCAGTGCCGAATTGTAAAAACGCCTTTGGGCATTTAGCAGCATATTGGTCCGGGGCTTAAGTGGTTAAAGTGGGTTTCAGACCAAAT